>NW_026596155.1:1523668-1586749 GCF_907164565.1 Psammomys obesus
AAGAAGAAGAAGAAGAAGAAGAAGAAGAAGAAGAAGAAGAAGAAGAACAACAACAACAACAACAACAACAACAACAACAACAACAACAACACAGGCAGGCGGAAGATTCCCTGAGAGAAACAAAGACAAAAGAGCCCGGGACAAGAAATGAAGATCACCACAGAATGATTTTCCAGGGTGGAGGAAGGTACTGATGGGATTAATTTTGAAAGGAAGCAATAATTTGAAAGGAAGCAAATTTGAGACTAGCACCTGGTTTTTCTTGCTTTGAATCATATTTCATACGCTGTTCAGAATGTATTCAATAATGTCGCTGTTCTGTCAAATAGAGAAAGAAGCTTGATTGAACTGCGAAGTCTCCACCTTACAGACAAAGGGTCTGTTCTGCTAGCACTTCAGTTACTTCGAGCCTCTGGCTGCTTGTCACAGCAGAGGCTGGAGGGAGTAAACTTCTTACCCCCGTGTCTGGAAAGGGAAATGAGGGAAAGCGTCAGATATCATTGATCATCAAGTGATTCCTTCACTGTTCCTCCTCGGCACGTTTCTGAGCTTGGAGGAAGATGAATCTATAGATGTATATGTATATCTATGTATATATATGCATATGTATATATGTAAGTCTATATATACATATATAAATACATGTGTGTGTGTGTGTGTGTGTGTGTGTACATGTATGTAGCCTTACAATGAGGAGAACCCTTTTGGTTTTATGCAGATAGAGATCACAGGTCCCGCCCTCTCTGGCAGAGCTGAGCAGAGAAGGGCCACAGCTGCTCCCCTGTCCTGTGCTGCTAGGCAACAATGCATGGTTGATTAGATGCAGCAAATGCATTTTTGAGTTAGGATATTTTCAACTTGTGATGGGTTTCTTGAAATCCAACCCCCCCCCCCCGAAACTTGAAAAACATCTGTTTCCTAAGAGGTCTGAGGGAACATCTCTGTATTACAGTCCTTTGGGATGTACATGAATGTCTTTGGACTTCACTGGCTTTGAAATGTAAATGTATTTCTCCTTGGAAATATCTTTATACATTTCTTAATTTCTAAGTCTTGTTCTTCAACTACTGTGTCAATTCCCAGCAATGCAACAAATACTTAAGATAACAAACAAGGTTTATTCTGGTTCATAGTATTTAAAAAACAAAACCAAACCTGTGCTTATGTGTGTGTGAGCATGTGCCTGTGTGTTTGTGGTTGTGTGGTGCATGTGTTTATGCAAATGTATCTATGGAGCGGTCTGGGGTGGATGGTAGGTGTATTCCTGAATTGCTCTCCATCTTATTTTTTGAGACAAGCTCTCTCAGTAAACAGGTAAGGCGGCAGTCTGGCTGGGCTTTGATCCCCATGCCGCCGTGACTGGGTGCATTCCCGCTCCAGCGCTGCTGTTATAAGAGCACTTCCACATCTGCTCTTTTACATGGATTCCTGGGATCTGAACCCCCATCTCTGCTGACTGAGTCCCTCCCCCTCCCCAAGCCTCTGGCTCCCAGTTTTAGGTGTTCCCGCCCGCCCGTGATGAGTTGTCTGTGTTACTTTGCACCTCCCATGGCCTACCATGGTAGGAAGTAAAAGATGCAGGGAAATAAAGAGCACATTTTACTATCCTCACTAAAGATGCACAGTTCGTGATCATGATCTAAAGCCTCCCACTAGGCCAACAGTGCCACAGGCTGATAGTTGAGCTTTTACTGCATGAACAGTACAGAGATGCTACCCAAGCCATAGTAACTAGGTTCTGGGTCTCTTTGTTCAGAGAGTGCTATCATGGCAAAGACATTAAAATACCCATCATTTTAACATTCAGAATAGTGTTCACATCAGCACTCTAAAATCCCAGCCTCATTAATAATACCCTCTCTGTATTTCAACAACCTTATGAAGCTGCTACTCAAAAACACTTTAAAATGATAATTGTGATATAAAACATGCTTTTCAAAAAAAGAGTCTTCTAACTGGGACTGAGATATTTTAACATTTAGTTAAATCAACAGAAATATCCACAAGCAGAAGCTCTCTATATAATGTGAGCTGTGTGTACATGAACCAAAACTGTTGCCTTAAACACACCAGAAAAGAAGTAGGTGATTTGATGTGTCTTTGAAGAAATATTGATAACTCCTACCATATTCATTCAAAATATCTATTAATAATTTAGTTTGGAATAATAATGCAATACAGTTAAATTTCTCTGATAGTTTTACTAGCAAGCTTAGCATTTGCTATATGTGTTTTGTTGTTGTTGTTGTTTGTTTGTTTGTTTGTTTGTTTTCCTGGTTGACCAAAAGCATGCTAGGAAGAAGAACTTTTAGGTTGCTAAAGTAAGGAATTTTTGTTTGTTTTCATATGTCACGTGATCTACTGCTGAAGAACTAGAGGAGTGCATGAATTAAACACAAATAAGAAGCCGTTCTTTACTTTTCTCCTGTGTGTATTTCCTTTTCTGTCTTGGTTTTCTCTTAAAGTCAGGCTCCTCTTCACTTTTATTCTCTTCCATCCAATTTGGTAAGTGTTTATGTCACGCCCACTGTGCTCCAGGTGCCATGGCCGGAGCTATAGTCAGAGGCTGAAGTTCTCATTTCATTCCCAGCTTTGTGCTCCAGACAGGCTCTACTCTGGATGTCAAGAAGATTGACACAGCTTAAGATGTTGGACCCTAAGAGTCATGTCTGGACTCTCTCACCCCTTGAGTCTGAGCTGCTGTGTAGTTCCAGGGAACAGGCACCACTCCAGCTCTTCACAGTGCTGTTCTTCCTCACCCGGCCAAAGCCATGGGGACCCCATCCCCTTTCACAGCAAGAAGAAACATCATGTAGCGGGCACTCAGCAAGCGCCTGACCTATACATTCACATTTCCTTTTGCTCTCATTGGCTGTCCTGAATCAGCTCTGTCTGCAAGGAAGACCAGGAAAGGGATGGTCTCCTGCTTGCTAAGAACCTTTTCAAAGTTGGGACTTTCCAGTAACTTCAGGAGGGAGGGGATGATCTCAGTACACTGGTCCCTGAAATAGTCTTGAGTTTCTGAATCTGTCATCCAGTCTCTCTTCTTGATTATCTAACATTGACTTTGGGGCCTTTTTAAAGATCAATGCGGATTTTACTTCTTGATACCTACACACTGTGTCCTGGCAGCTACGTTAGTGGATCATGGCCAATGAATTCCCAAAAACAGCACAATGAAGCAGGAGGCCTATGATGAATTAACTAACTTCCTAGACTAATGCCGACCCCTCATCTGTCTTTCTCGCATTTCCTCAAGACCTATGGTAGTGATCTGAGGCCCCGACAACACCTTCGCTGAATGAATGAATGAATGAATGAATGAATGAATGAATGAATGAATGAATGGTGAATGAGTCTTTGGGAACATTAATGAATGGCTCTGGGTTTTTCCTTCTGGCAGACATATTTCTTTCTGAAAGTGCCTTCTTCACTTTTTGACTTCTAAAGCTTGTCTTTTAACCAGGTTCTACTCTCACTGCTGAGGGAAACTCAACAACACAGACATTAAGACTACATTTATGAAACAGGTACTATTATTTGTGTAACAGTGCACAATCACAGCCTCACAGAATCGAGTCCTTTCTTTTTGTCCCATGAATTGGAGTACTGCTTCCAACTTCATCTCTTTATTGTTTTACTTTCTTTTGACTCTGTGAACCATTTTGAGATAAGAAGACAGGGGGGAGGGCTTATACCTCACTCTGAATGCTTCTAGAACATTCATTGCTGTTTGCCTTGCCTTGTTCTTATATTTTGTCTTAAAACAATTTGCTGATTTGACTAAGTAGAGAGCTCTGTTAGCACCAAGAGGGACGCTGGACATCCAGCAGCAGATCTTCAGACTTTTCTAGAGGAACAGTATGTTTCTACTTGAATATATATACACATATACATATTTCACATACATGTATATATGTGTACATACACACATAGAAATATCATCCATATTTATAGGATACCTGCATATATTTTTTTTCCACATCATGATGAGGTAATTTTATTTCCCACTTAAAATTCCTACTTTTTGATGACAGCTTGCAGAGAGAGCGACACATCTGGGTTTCTAAATCTGCGTTGCTGAGCACTACCGCCAGGCTAAATGCTAGCTGAATGTTTTCCCATTACTCATAATCTCAGAGTCTCATTTCCCAGGTCCGTGATTAAGGAGTAATAAGAAGTGCTTAGCACACTGTGGGTGCATACTAGCTGAATAACTTTGTTACGTGCCTCTCATTGAGTGTGACAAAACTGTTCCACCACACCACATCACACCACACACACACACACACACACACACACACACACACACATGCCTACACACCTACACACATACACACACGGTGGATTTTCTTTAAAACATCTAAAAAAGTTAATAATTCCTTTTCTTCATTCTCTGAGGAAAATAAAAACCAGAAAAGCAATTCTAGGCAGAAAATGAAATGATGTACAAATAATGTTGTTTTCACATTATTGATTGCTGGAAACCTTCTGTTTTTGTTAGCTGAAGTGGAAAGAGAATATTTTTGGCCAGACTCTTTTAGGGCTGATGTACCATTGCGCTCAGAAAGTGCAAAGTAAATACTGCCTCCTGGGTGGTGCAGAATTACAGGCTCTGGGCAGTTCGTATTGACATTTGGATGCGTTCATTCACGGCTCATAATAGTGACTGAATTTAGTATTGTAAAGTAGCTGATCTTGAGGGTTATCTATATCTTCAAAATGCTGACATGAATTAGGTGAGGTGATTTTGCTATTTCATAATTAGTTTTGTTTTTTTTTTTTTGTATGGAGCAATTAAAAACTTTTAGTCTTTGCTTTAGTCCTTGTTCATGTCAGAAACTACAATCAGTTTAGAATAATGTAAAAGGCATACTGATGACAGAGAAGAGCTTGGTAAATACAGTCACCTTGAGCACGTCTTGTCCTAAGACACAGCTAAAGGTGATAACAATGAGTTCAGCATTTGTTACCCCCTCCCCTCCCCCTAAGCAGATGGAGCCTGGCTCATCTTTAATCTGTGGAAAGTGGCTGAGGTAATATGGTGGTTGGCCCCCTGGTTAAGTTTAGGTTTCATCTGATCACACTAAGACCTCTTCAGGTCATCTCTGAAGAAGTGAGCCCCAACCTGAGCGTCACAGACTGGGGTGGCTGTTGATAGCAGACCTGGCTGGCAGCCAGCAAGGCAATCCGGATCTCAGAACGATGGGGAACGGAAGTCTGCTGCCTGTATGAACTTTAGCTGTGTGACATCCTTCCAGCCCGTGAGTGCCTTGATCCACCTGGTGAGGCAGACCCATGAGAACTGTGCTGTGCTGGCTGCTTCCATGTCTACTAGACACAAGCTAAAATCATCTGAGAGGAGGGAACCTCAGTTGAGGAAATGCCTCCCTAATATCAGGCTGTAGGCAGGCCTGTAGGACATTTTCTTAATTAGTAATTGATGGAGGAGCCCATTGTGGGTGGTGATATCCCTGGGATGGTGGTCCTGGGTTCTAGGTTCTATAAGAAAGCAGGCTGAGCAAGCCACGAGAAAGCAGCACCCTCCATGGCCTCTATATCAGCTCCTGCCTCCAAGTTCCTGTCCTGCTTAAATCCCTGCCCCCACTGCTTTTTCTAATGACCTGTTATATAGAACTGTGAGCAAAATAAACTCCTTTTTTCCCAAGTTGCATTTGGTCATGGTGTTTCATCACAGCAACAGAAATCCTAAGACACGTGGTAAATGAAGTCTACTATTTAAGCCATTGTTTGTGGCTATTTGTTCTACAGCATGAACAATGGATTTGAGCTTTTTCTTTTATTTTTTTATCTTTTGGACTTCAGGATTTCTTTTTCAGTGTTTGAGATTCTTGGTAGGGCGATTTCTAGGAAACATACCAGATAGCAGTATTTTAGTTATTCAGAGAGAGTACACAGATTTATGTCTGATGGTTACTGTGTTATTGATTTATAGTAGAATTATATTTTGCTATGTTAATCTTTGCTGCAAATGAGAAGTATAATAGTTACCATAATTAAATATATATCATATTACCTACCATGTAAACTGGGGAGCCCACTTTTTAACAATGATCATTGAGATAAAAGTGAGCCTTGTCCCAACAGAATTTTCCAGAGAGGACTCCATATCTTGTTTCACACTTCTTCCAACAATTAGGATGCCTTTCCTCAGCAAAGAATAATATATTCTGACCAAATATTATTGGGATACTTTGAAGTAAGGCTCTCTGTTGGTCATAAATAATTAGATGAGAATAATGGAATACATGGTGTGAAAAATAAGAAAAAAGATTCTTCAGTCTACAATGTGGGTAACAAAGCAGAACATAGTCAGCAATTTCCAATGAAAGCATGGTAGCTCCTTATCATGTGAACACACGGCTGTGGAATCTACATTCAACCTGTGGAGATTTAAGCTTCAGCCCCTGCCATTCATGAGAAACAGGGGCTGGAATCCCCTGAGCTTCACAGTCCTTCTTTGTAAAGTGAGACGAAGAGTATCAACACTGTAGGGCATTTTATAATGTGATCAAAATGCAAACTATGGTGTGTGACACATTTGATACTCACTAAACTCTGACTTGTGGAGCTTTGCTGGGTTAGGTTGAAGTCTGACATCTCTGGATAGCCACTTATTTGCGCTCAGTCTATGATGGTGAACTCCCTTTTCTCAGCAAGGTTGTAAAAGTCTCCCTCCTCCCCTCCCTCCCCCATAGTGTGGATACCCCAGGTCTCCACATAAGGAGCATCACACAGACCTCAGGGAAGATTACAGGCCAGACCCTTTCCTGATAACAAAACTGGTCCAGCAAACATCTGGAAATTCCTAGAAATGTTCCACCCTACTGAGGATCTTAGTTTTCAGCAGTGACCTTCAATTGTACTTGGAAATTCCCCCACTTATAGAATAATTAAGTACTGTGTTCTCCTTCTTGTGATAGGACCCTGCTACTATATATAAAATGAGGCACTGTACCACACTACATGTAAATCAAGCACCCTGACCCCCTGAGCCCAGCAAACCAAACACATTCACCCTCGAAATCCCTCCCGCTGCTCAAGGTTTGTAAGTCTCTGATTTCAAATAAACATGCTAGCTGGCTGCACACTGCGTGACACCACCAGCTTTCTACCATGACTGCCTGAGAGGGGCTACCCCCTTCCTTGGGGATTCACTGTCTGACCACCTGGAGATTCTGGACCAACTGGGGCTTGGCAGGCCACAGTGAGCTCTTCACCTGCATGCAGAACTGCCTAGCAGCCGTTAACCTGCTTCCCATTGAGATTTTGTCTCACTGGACCAGCCTCTGGCTCACTGAGCCTGGATCTTGCCAGGCCCGAGTCTCAGCTGCAAGTGCAAAACCCCCGCGGCTTAGCCTGGCAGAGTCAATGAAGAGCTGTAACATTTTGATATTGCCATAGGCTTTGGAACACCCATGCTCCCACTGCCACTGGCAATCTCATGCTAAAAGAGCTAAGTAGTAACACTCCGTGGAAAACCTTTTCCATGCCCCAGCCTGGCAGATGAGCCTCGGCCTTAAAACACTACAGTCCCTCCTGAAAGAAAGAAACGCCTGTTCTCAGTCCAGAAGCCAAGTTCCAGGCCACCACTGAAATCCAGGCACCTGACAAACAGAGAACAACACTAACTCTCTCTGTTTTTCAAGCCATGGCACACACTGACAGGCAGGCAGACACACACACACACACACACACACACACACACACACACACACACACACAGACAATAAAGGACTAGTACTGTCTGATTTAGACAGGTTTTATTCTGATCTAATCATGACATTTCTTTTATCTTTCTAAATATGAATAGTTCATTCATTCATTTTTCATTACATCAATTTTATAACATAGTATCATCCATCTTTTAGATCAAAGGGTTTTTTAACATGCATTTTAAAAAATGTGGTCTCTCTCATTAAATTCTGCCCAGCTTAGTTTGCTCTTACAAATTGCATGAACTATTTGGGTCTATTCCTGGCCATCCAGGAATGGCTTCTTTTCCTGATTGTGAGATGTTAGTTCAAAGCACATTATGGTTAGTATTCTTTGCTGTAACAAGAGAAAATGCATTTTAAACTCTTTTTCTTTAAAAGATCTATTGTTAGTTTGAAGTGTGTGTGTGTGTGTGTGTGTGTGTGTGTGTGTGTGTGTGTGTGTGTACACATGTGATTGCAGTTATCCTCAGAGATCAGAAGAGGGAGGGGGATTCCCTGGAGCCAGAGTTATAGGTAGTTGGAAGCCACCTGATCTGTACTGTTAGGAACCAAACTCTGGTCTTTGACCAAGGGCATTCTGAGCTTTTTTAAATTTTTTATTTACTGTTTTATTACAGTTTACTCACTTTGTATCCCAGCTGTAGCCCCCTCCCTCCTCTCCTCTCAATCCCACCTTCCCTCCCTCTTCTCCACCCATGCCCCTCCTCCAGTCCACTGCTAAGGGAGGTCCTCCTCCCCTTACATCTGATCCTAGTCTATTAGTTCTCATCAGGACTGGTTGCATTGTCTTCATCTGTGGCCTGGTTAAGGCTGCCCCCTCTCATAGGGGGAGGTGATCAAAGAGCAGGCCATGGAGTTCATGTCAGAGATAGTCCTTGTTCCCATTACCATGGAACCTGCTTGGACACTGAGCTGCCATGGGCTATATCTGAGCAGGGGTTCTAGGTTATCTCCATGAATGGTCCTTGGTTGGAGTATCAGTCTCAGAAAAGACCCCTGGGCCCAGATTTCTTAGTTCTGTTGCTCTCCTTGTGGAGCTCCAGTTCACTCCAGGTCTTTCTATCTCCCCCTTCTTTCATAAGATTCCCTGCACTCTGCCCAAAGTTTGGCTATGTGTCTCAGGCTCTGCTTTGATACCCTACAGGATAGAATATTTCAGAGGCCCTCTGTGGTAGGTTCCTGTCCTGTTCCCTGTTTTCTTCCTCTTCTGATGTCCATCCTCTTTGCCTTTCTGAATGAGGATCTTACTCAGGGTCCTCCTTCTTGCTTAGCTTCTTTAGGTGTACAGATTTTAGTATGATTATCCTATATTATATGTCTAATATCCACTTATAAGTGAGTACATACCATGTGTTTCTTTCTTCTTCTGGGATACCTCACTCAGGATGACCTTTTCTAGTTCCCACCATTTGCCTGAATTCTGCACTTTTAACGGTAGTTATCTTTCCAGCTCCTTAAGCTTCTTTTGATAATACAGAGCAACTATGAAGGATGCTGACACAGTGGACAGAATCTGCCTCCTCTGGGCAGCGGTGTGCTTTCCTCAGTTTACAACTAACTGAGGTGTTGCTGTGTTCTTAGAACCCTGGTTGGTGGTCAATCATCTTACACTCACCATGATATTATCATCTCATACTTGTCTGATACCAGGGCCATCTTTTGGGAAATGACATCCTTTCGTGATGATTTCACGATGCAAACCATCTTAGTGATTAGCTATGTTTGGGATGGGACACAGCCTGGACCTGACACAGAGAAGCTGTATGATTTTAGACCAGTTGATTTCCTTTGACCTCAGTTTCCACAGGATAGATAACCAGAGGTCTTTCCAGGCAAAAGCTTAGTCTTTATATTCAGACACTTTTCTATTTACAGAGATGTGCGGTCTGCCTTTTCTTCCTTTTTGAAAATTGCTGATGACACAGTGCTCACAGCACTCTGCAGAGTGTGTAGAATGCAGCTGGCAGGGAGTGGATCTTAGAGCTCTGAAAGTAATTACCAAGATTCCAGTAGCCAGTAGTGTGTGTGTGTTCCTGCCCTTGCAGATATGTGCTCCTGCTTTTTAAATTTATTGTACATGTATGTCTGTGCAAAGTGCAACCATGTGAATCAGAATGTGCATAACAATTTTCTTTAGTTTGAATCATGAGGAGAATATAGAATTGTTGCCACCAAAGGCAAGACTTTTCTGTTTCCTGACTTTTGTTTTTTGGAAAGCCTGAAACACTTAAACCTTCTTAGCAGCTTGAGACCCAACGGGAAATTTGCTTTGTTCATGGTGGGATGATGTTTGCAGAGTGGTGGAGGGGAGTATGGGGAGCTTAGAGCGGTTATGCAAGGTTTGATGGTTACTTAATATTAACTGTGGTTTGAATTAGAAAATTTGACACATAAAATTCAGGCAGCATCTGCTACAGCAGCTCTGCCTCCTGTGGCTTGACACATGCTTGTGACAAGATAGACGTGTCAACCACCAACATCTAGCTGGAAGATTGTGTTCTCATCTCTAGAAAGCGTGCCAAAGAGGGGATGTTGCTGGGAAAAGACCCAGAGACAGACAGTTTAGAGAGAGCCTGGCTCATCAGGGAGACGGGAGACCCTTTCAAATATTTGAAGTCACAAGTGTCAATAGATGAGCAAACTCAGGCTGCGAAGAATAGATACAGGGTCAACAGCAGCTGCATCCTGATTCTGAAGAAAGTCTGAAGGAGGAGGAACTTTTGTCAATTAAATCTGCATCCGTGACTGCCTTCTGCATGGCAGTCAAGCTCCCTGGGTGAACTTTGTGTGTGTGGGAGGGGGACGTGGGGCGTGGAATGTCTTCATTTGGTAGTTTCTTAAAGTTTCAGATTTTCTTATGATTCTTTGATTGTGTGGGTTTTCGTTAACCCCGAATCATTGTTTAGAATCTAGCGGGGCTAGTGTTGTGTTTGGGTGTGGGATGGCACGTCACCCAACCCTAGGGCCGCACTGTGAGTGAGGACTGGGTGAGCCGGGGCAAGGCATCAGGATCCCAATGTCTGACAGCCGCAGCCCAGCAGGGTGTGCCGGATTCACACACGGAATGCGGAATGCCTACCCTACAGCCCAGACTCTCCTGTGTGCAGCGAACCGCAGACACGCTTCTTTGTAAATTGTTGGATCACATTTTTCTAGCTATAAGCTGTACACTGCAAACGGTTTTAGTTATGAGAATGTAAAAATCACGTCACGGATTTTATATTTATTTGGATAGGAAATTTCACATTTTAATTGATTCTTAGGTTTATAAAGTTTTGGAGGCTCCTTTTTATAGAAAAATTTAGAAAAACAAAATTTGGAATATGATTTTTTTATTGTGGTTGGTCAAAGTTTTTGTTATTTACATTAGAAAACAGCTCTCACTACTGCAGTTATTATGTATATAAATGTATGTATTTACAGGTCAAGAAAGCCTTTTAAGAGACAGTAGGCTTAGATTTCAGATGATATTGCCTTGTGTCTATTTGGGCACCCCACTCTGATCTCAGACATCCCACCGGTTGGTTGGTCTAACTCAGACAACGCCTCTGTATGTGTTCACCTTCTGAGTACAGGCCGAGTAGAATCAGACAAACTTGGGATTAAACTCAAGGTTAATGTTCTTTTGAGCACATTGGTGGTTCCTGATCTAACACTTACCGATGCAGTGCATCAGGCCAGGATTGTCTTCGTCTCCCAAGTCGGTATTTTGAAGGCTGACTTCATAGTTTAAATGTGGCATTTGGATAGTGCATGTCAGCATTCATGTAAAAGGCCTTTGCCTTGCCTCGTAAATCGAGTGGCTTCAAAATATTTAGTGTCAAATAGAGCACTCTCTAACTTTAACATCTCATGTCGCTTACTGACCTATAAACAAGATCTATGTAGGAATTGTTGACTAATTGCATTTCTGGCACCACAGGCTGCCAGTAATTAGATCATAAACTCGTGGGGCTTTTTTTCTCCTAGCTTGCAATTTCAGTAAAACTGTATTTTGTGATAGAAACTGGGGGAGAGTTATAGTTCTTGTTTGGAAAATACAGCAGTTAGTCCAGCTGCTGAGATAAGCTCCTGTTAAGTAGGCCTTACTTAAGTGTGCTTTTCAGAACGAATAGGTTGGTTTTGCAGTGCAGTACAGGCTCTGTTAAATCCTCAGATATAATCTTACAGTTTGCAGTGGTATTTCACATCTGTTGTCTACCCTTCTCCTTGAGTCTTTCTGTATGCCTCTTAGTTGGACTAATAAAAACAAAAGCAAGCAAAATTATCCATAAGGTCCTGTGTATAGATGTTCTTTATTAAAATGAAGCTAATTTATCCAAGTTAAATTTTCATTTTAAATTTATTTACTTTTTGTTTCTAAGAGTAATGCATTCTGTAGAAGGTGATAAATTATTTTCACAGTCGTGTGACTTCTCAAGGACCTACAATTCACAATCCTCCATAATTTCATTTCTCTCCCTGAAAACCACATCGTCATTTTCTCATATATAGGCTTCCACTGTCTTTCCATCACTCTTTCCAGTGAAACTCAAATGCTGGTTAAACCAGTTCCTCAAATGAGGTACAATGGCACACACCAGGGTCCTAGGCCAAGCAGGAGGTCACAAGCTGGAGACAGCCTGGGTAAACAAAACTCCATGAATAATAAATCCACCAGGATAGCTGAAGAGGGCTGGAGAGATCTCAGAATCAATCATATCACAGCACCAACCAGACAGGGCCTTCTGCCACGGCTCCAGATCTCTGGTCCTTTCACATCCCTAGCACCCAAAGCTGTTGGAGATGCCAGGGTCGTGGGATGGCTGCCAAGGAAGCTCAGGCCAGATGTGGAACCAGCCCAAGAGAGAGGAGTGCTGCAGTCAACCACGCTGAAAGGAGTTGGAGGGCTGAAGAGCGCTTTGACATCAGACATGGAGATACAGGGTCTGGAGTCTTTCCAGTGGGTTTTTGGTTTTGCTTTGGTCTAGCATTTCCTCCCTCTACTCCCTTCTGCTGTTTTGGAACAGGAATGTATGTTCCATACCACTGTGTGTTGGAAGCATGTGATCTGCTTCTTGACTTTGACTTTAGAGGGGATTAGGCTAAAGATTCCCATGAATCTCAGAAGAGACTTTGAACTTTGGGCTTTTAAACAGTGTTGAGACTATGATAGACTATGGGGACTTTTGAGGTTGTACTGAATGCATTTTATGCTCCGATATGGCTGCAAGCCTATAGGGGCCAGGGAGTAGAATGTGGCAGTTTGGAAAAGAATGGCTCCCCTTGACTCAGTGACTAAGACAAGGCGTATTCATAGAATCCTGAGAACTAGAAATGGACTCTCCTTTACTTACCAGAAATATTTTCAACCATGAGTCTAGTCACTTAACATTTATTTTTAGTGCCAACTATATCCCAGACATTATCTTATGGCTTTAATGTAGAATAGAGCAAAAAGGACGAAGCTGTTGATGTCAGAGGATGTGATAATAAAGCAATGAATTTGGCCTTGAAAGCTAGTTGTATTCTTCACAACATCATGGAGTCCATTTTGTTACTCATTTGTGTTGTGTTGCTCAAGACATTTTCCTCACAAGTGCCATGAATAGAATACTTGTGTTTTCAGACACAAAGTAACTGGACATGCATAGTCTACCTTAGATCGAGGAAGACCAAGTGTTTGTACAATGTTCAACTGAGGGTGATACATCCACACCGCACTGCCTCCCCACAAGGCTCAGGGGATAATTGTGGAAGAGAGGGCTAATTGTGGAAGAATGTAAGAGCCAGAGATTCAGAAGCTTCGGGCTGAAAGAGTGTCTTCTGGACACGACAGGACCGTCACACTCATGAATCCGCAGTGGCCATGTTTGCCTGCATAACATCTGCACAAGATTAACCTAGTTAGTATTCCAACATGGATTGGGCAAAGGATCTCGACGCCCCTCCCCCCATCTGAGGAGCCAGTTTTAAGTGTGTGGCCCTTGCTAGGTCAATTTTGCTCCAGTTGCTGGCTCCAAGCCCATGAGTATATGGGCAGCAGAAATTGGACTTGATGGGTCATCAAAAATTACTAATTAAAAAGAGGACATGAAATTGGGAAGAGTGTGGGGAGATGGTTCTGGTAGAAGTTAGGGGGAAGAATGGAGAGTAAAAACAGTGTATCTCCAAAGTATGACAGTCTCAAAGAGTTAACAAGATACATTTAAAAAAGAAACACATTTGAAAGAGAAACAGGCTTCAGTCTGGAGTGGGTATGGGCAAGAGACAATGGGAGAAAAACCAATATGACTCCCACACTGGAAAAAGCAGCATTTAAGGTCAAGACCGCAAGAGAAGAATTTAAGGTTTTTAGAGTTTTTAAGGGTTGGAGCCTGTTAATTTTGTGATGTTTCTAAGACATCCAGTGAGGAGATTAGATCCAGCTCTACACACGAGTTAGGACTTTTGAGAAAGAGAGCTTTGCTAGAGGTGGAACGTTTAGTGTGTCCAGGAACTGCACTGATACAGGCTGCATAGATTATGTACCAGTTTTGCTCTTTAAGCCACTCGGTGCCCTTTCCTAGCATCTTAACCCTTTCATTATAAGCATCTAGTAGTGGTGAACACAGTTCCACGCAGTAACCATGCAGGGCATGCCGTGATCAATCATTCAGGGCACCAGGACACTTGAATGAGCACAGCTTAGAGGTAAGGAAGCCACAGTAGAGGGCAAAGGATGACCACCCACCATCATGGTACAAACTACACGCATGAATGCCAACTCTATAAATATCAGCCTCAAAGATGAACGTAACAACTGAACCACATGTAGGACATAAGCAGTATCTAGTAGCTGTTCTGGGGAGTCCGGGGTGCGGAAGCCCTTCATAGTTACGGTGCCGCTATGGAGTGAAGTCATGGAGCCAGCAGGGCTGTGCTCAGGTGTGCTTCCGGAAGAGGGAGCTGGCCCTTGGCTGTGCCTGTGGCTGATTCTCTTCACGGTTCCACATCCTGTGTGCGGAAACCATCTGCAGCTCCTGTGGCCTGATTAATGCATCCCATCAATTTTACAGATATCAAGAAATAGTAGCAACCGTTGAACCGCAAGAGCACCTTCCTGGCTTCGGCTTATTTTAGACACAGCATAATTTCACTGCAAGCTTGTTTTGAGAGTCACCATCTCCCCATTGAACCACTTGCACAAGGAGAAAGATGGCGCCTTCAGCTCACTCTCCTTAGTGGGTTCTGACAGCTTTTAGGAGCTAATGTGCATCCCAATTGCTGTGAGAACTAGAATAAAGCACGCAAGTGTAATCACCCTTTGAATGCCACTGCCAAGAAATGGCCAGAGGTGAGCCCCAGGCTTGACAGCAGGTGTGGTATGGTTCTGCCCTTCCATCTGTGGATAAGGCACAAAAAGTCCAACCAGAGCACAGTGGCCATGAATGGAGAGTGATGTCATTCTCTGTAAATTTGGAAAATTTTGATCAAGTGTTCACTGATGTGTGAGCAGAGGAAGAATTGCTGCTGCTGAAATTAATTTTAAATAAATTTATTCTTAAAACATACAAGCATGAGTACAATTTTTTTACTTACTTATATTGATAATTTAGCTATTTAAAAGATAACCCAAACATAATTATTGTTCACATATCTTGATGAGTTTTAACCAGCAAATTTAGTGATCTCTCTGCTTGCAATATTATTTTACTGGTATTTTTCTCATAAGATTTTTTCTTTTTTTTTTCATGAAATTCTGGGTTTTCAAAATAATATGAAATTAAAATATTGAAACATTCAATACAGGTGATAACATTTCAATTAAAAATACTTACGAACTAAGAAAAAGATTCTACTAAGTTGAGAATATTCTCAACTTTAATTAATATTTTTATATTGTGACAATTAAAATCTCCTTTCCTTTTTTTCTCCTCTCCTCTTCCCAACCCCTCTTCTCTCCCTTCTCCTTCATTCCCCTTTCCTCCCTCCTTCTCTTCTTTTCTTCCTCCCTTCCTTTCTTTCTTTCTTCCTCCCTTGATATGGGGAACACATTTATGGCTTTGAACACTATAAAAGTTTTTGGGTTTAAGTTCTCTTACTTTTTTGTTTTTTAAGGAAATGCTGAAATTTTTTCTTCATTCAAATATATTTTCATTAGAGAAATAATTTTATGAGCCAGAACTCTTCAAACAAATTGTATCATATTATGGCCTTTGAATGGTGGGCCCAAGTTAGATATTGAAAAGGATTTAATATTCCGAATACGATTGTGATTATCCTTACACTATTATCAAAATTTCACTATCAATAAAATGAATTTTCTTTCTAAATCCGTGTTACCTTCGTTCGTTTATTTGGGGGAGACCGTGCCCCATGACGCACATGTGGAGGTCACCTGACACCTTGGTGAGCCGGTTGAGTCAGTAGTGGGGATCCGGCTCACGTCATCAGGCTGGCAGCAGAGAGCCTCTACCTGGTAATCCACCTCACAAGCCCTGACTGAGTGAATTCGCATAGTCTCTTACTGAGTTCATTTTAAAAACTAGTTTGGAAATATAGCAGCGTACTATTTGAAGCATTGATAGACCGGTGCACGGCAGGTGTGATTTAAATGGCTACAACTTCTTTTCTCAGAGCGGAGGCAGCATGGTAACAGAGATGCTTACGTGCGCACACCACATGTAACGTGGGTATACATCCATGAGTGCATGCATAAGCACGTCTGCGTGTGTGTGTGTGTGTGTGTCCTGAAAGAGTTGAAATAAGCATCCTAATTTGGAAGACTCGTCATTTCATCTAGGTAAAGGTTCTGATCGGAGAGGACACTGTAAATGCACTTATGCTGAGCTGTCGTTGGAAAGCCTGTGCACCTCCATTCCTTCTTAAAACCCATAGGGCAGGATCAGACATTGGAGCCCCAGGAGGTGATAGGGCCTGAGGCTCTGCCTTTACAGACGAAGTCAGCGGCTTCATGAAAAGCCCAGAGCCTCGCCAGGTCTTTCTACCAGGTGAGGTCAGAGCAACAGGTGCCACCTGTGAGGAAAAGGCCCCAGACTGCTGCTTCCTCGGCCTTCCCAGCATCCAGGATTCTGAGTTCTTGTATTCATGAGTGACA
Organism: Psammomys obesus; assembly: GCF_907164565.1. Taxonomy (NCBI): domain Eukaryota; kingdom Metazoa; phylum Chordata; class Mammalia; order Rodentia; family Muridae; genus Psammomys; species Psammomys obesus. The sequence continues at coordinate 1,540,487 of NW_026596155.1, forward strand.
GTGTCTGTGTTGTCAGCGTGCTCAGAAGGGGCGTAACTGATAGGATGAATATGCGTATATTACATGGCGTTATTAGAGTGGCTTACAGGCTGAGGCAACAGTGTCAATCTCCAAAAAGATATTCCAAGAATTCTGTAGCTGTTCAGCTCAGGAGACTGAAGGTCTCGGGGGTCTCAGTGTGGTGCTGGAGTCCCAGTGAGTTGGCAGAGAACTGCTGGTGTTCAGTCTGTGTTGGAACCCTGAAGAATTAGGTTCTGGTATCAGCGAAGGAATGCCTCAGGAATAGGATAGATGAACTTGCCAGTAAGAGTGAGGGCCAGCAGGCAAACAGCAAATACTTCCTCCATCCATGCCCTTTTGAGTTGACTGCCACCAGACGGTGTGGGCCCGAATTAGGGTGGGTTGGCCAACCTCATGTGATCCAATCAAGGAAATCTCTCACAGGGACACCCAGCTGCTTGGGTTCTTCTTCTTCTTCTTCTTCTTCTTCTTCTTCTTCTTCTTCTTCTTCTTCTTCTTCTTCTTCTTCTTCTTCTTCTTCCTCTTCTTCCTCTTCTTCCTCTTCTTCCTCTTCTTCCTCTTCTTCAAGTTGAATCCGGAAAAAGTATCTCTCTCACTATCCAGTGGACTAAGGCCCGTCATCCTTCCATGATGTGGTCTCTTTTCTCCTGAGAGGGGTTTCATATCTTTTTCTCCAATATCATCATCCTGACTTCCAGAAATATTGTTGTTGGTAGCTTGAAGTAGGTCTCTTCATTTTCCTTTGCCCTGTGGTTCTGAGCTCATGAGTGAGTTCCAAATGTAGAACTGAGTTTGGCAGATTCAATAACAGGATTCATACTGGTGAAAGTGGGACAGTGTCCTCCTGGGTCATGAAAGTCAGGTATTTGAAGACACAGAATAGACAGAAAGGTTTTTTTTGTTTACTTGTTCATTTTTTTTTTAAACTAAAGCCCAAACCTTTAGCACAGACTTTGATTTGGTCAGGTGATGTAGCAGGAGCTTTACGATGAACCAATGGTGCTTTTTTGTTATTGTTTGAGAGGCAGCACATGAGGATTCACCCTTGCCACCTCATATGATTAAGAACATTTTACATATTGAAGGGAAGGGGACAAGAAAAAATATTCAAATAAACAATTCTTCCTGGGGAGAAAGATCAGTGCAGCAGGTACATGAGATTGTTCTAAAAAGATACAACTGAAAATGTTGAGAATAGAACTTGCCGGCAGGTATGTGTGTGCGCGCGCGCGCGCGCATGCGCGCGCGCGCACACACACACACACATGTTTACATAAATTTCCACAGAGGCAAGCATAGCCTTATAGCTTCATATGGCTGGATTAAGTGGTAGGAACACAGCAACAGATGTTTGTGTATTCCTTTGGTGAACTGACCTGGTAATAGCAGAGAGGGGTCAGCAGCCTGTGCCACCATGGTGTTTACGGTTCTTTAGCAAACATTCTAGGAAGTAGCTTGGGTATCTCCATAGAGATGTGCTTCCATTTTTATCTACATAGAGAAGGGGGAGGGAACAAGATCACATGGCCATGAATTAAAAATGACTTCACAGGAAAGGAAAACCTTCAGACACTGGTTTAACTGTGCAGCATCAACAGTACTGGTCTGCAGGTGTATTTGTTAGACCACTGCCAGTAATGATGGCGGCAGTGCAAATAATGGGGGTTTTCCATGGTACAAGAAAGGAGAAATATTTTTTTTCGGCAGATAGAGGTTTAACACATGTGCTCGCTCAATCAGTGGACACCCAGAGAAGTGGGCTTCTGTCTGGGCCTCCTGGAAGTCTTCCTGGGAACCGGAGAGCTGAATCTCCAGGGAGCTCCCAACTCTGGAAGGCCCCCCAAACTACCATGTTTCCAGAATACATACTCATCTCTGAAGCTGGGGCATCTTGAGCTGGAAGCAGGGACTTGGGTGGCTGCTGCTACTTCTCCACCATATCAGGGATGAGGGGCTGAACCCTGGAGGCCTCTGTTGCCTCCTGACAACCTGGAATGTGGAGGATGACACCAATCACTGCCTCAGAGAAAACCCACACATCTTCTCTGCCAACCCAGTTTGCCAACCGAACAATGGCAGAAGATGGCTACCACCCTAGCTCTGCCTGACAAGGCTTTCCTGGGCCTCTACAGGACCCTTTGGAATCCAGTGTGCTAGCTACAAATGAATCCCAATTCGATATTTAACTTTGAAGTCTCTTTCACACAAGAAAGTTATACAAAAGGGTCAAATAATATCCAATGAGCCAACCCACAATATTCCACACAAGTAGAGACAGACAAGATTGTTAATCGGTTGGAGAAAAGAGGTTGTAAGAGGCACCAACTGAACTTGACATTGATGAAAAGGAAAACACTGTGAGCCTTTAAGAAAACGTGAAGTGAACATTGTTTCGTTAAAAACCCAAACAAGCTAATAACGTTGAAAGTCGGAGATCTTTATGGTTACGGTGTATGTAGATTTTGACAAGACTTCTCCCTACTCTTTTATGCTATGAGGCCAACTTCAGAAACATGGTCAAGCTGGCCTGGTGGTTAAATTAATTTATAATTAATGGGAAAGCTAGAAGGTGCTAACTAGTATTCTGGTGGTTAATTGTTACGTGTGATATAAAAATTCATAGTTTATCCCGACTGTGTTGCATAATAAACCCAACAAGGACGCTTACTTTAAGACTAGCACTAGGTGTCATTTCCTGGGTGTTCACACTCTCCAGGGCACTGCAGCTCCATCCCTTCACTCTTAGAGCGAGCTTGTCAGGATGGTGCTGCTTCTGATGTGAGTGGGCAGAAACCGACCTAGAGAGCGTGCACTGCTCTCTTGCGAGAGCACTAGTGAGCAGCAGGGCTGACATTCTAAGCAGGAGTTGCATCAAGGAAGAGACCAGAGGAAGGGAGAGCACACTACAGTGTCGAGAGAAACTAGCCAGCCAGTCGCCTGTCCAGAAACCCAGGGGTTGGTGTTTCTTCAGTTATTTTCCCTGGACCCTGGGGATTGGCCCGCTGTCAGCATAATCAGGTTAGTACCTCAGGGATTTAATCTCCTGTGGGCAGGCAAGCCTAACTACTTTCTCCTAGGTTGGAGGTACCCTGCTGGATGAGGTTGCAGTTCTTGCCTGGACCTACCGGATAGCCGGATAGCCTTTATGAGCTCAGCGCTAAAGGCAGAACTCCCTCCTCCTTGCAGGATCCTGTGCTCTCTGCCTGACTTCATCTAGAAAGTGTCTCTAGATGCAGACTCCCCTAGCCACACTTGAAATATGGCCTCTGACACAGCTCCCTGCTAGCCCTCCCCCTGCCCCAGCCTGTGCCTGTATGTTAATCAAGTACTGACATTCTACTCTTACGACTGGAGTATGCTGTATAATGCAAACCAAGCATCCTTGAAGTGCCTGGTTCCAACCAATTATGTTCACCTATCCTTGGGGCCCCCCCCCCTTTAGGGGATGTATAGCCTTTGTTCTCTGGAATTAAAGATGAACTAGCCATCAGCTGTTCCTGGGGTGTGTGATTCCAGTCCAGGCACACTTCTTGTCCCCGCCCCTCCTGACTTTGTGGGCTGCTGGAAAGCAGCCCCAGGGCAGGAAGAGAACCTCTGTAAAAACAGATACAGATTTATTGAAGAGTGAGAGAATTAACAGCCAAGCTGGCCAAATGTGGGCAATATATTGTCAGGCAACATCAAAAGGTGAGCCTCCTGAAGTGCAGCATTGACTACAGAGGACAAGGTCAGCTGAGGATGACCAGAGTGAGAGCTGGTCATGGGACCCGACTGTCGCCATCACCATGTGCCCTCCTGGATGACTGCATCTCTAGACTGACCTCAGAGGCCCCCGGAATTCACCGGAAGTCCCATCATTTGTTACTCTGACTCCAAGATATCATATTTATTTTCTATCTATTTATTTTGGAGATTTGAAAATATTAACTAACTTATACTTGACTTAAGATTTTCAGACTCTCTGTGAAGTGAGTGATCAGTTCCTATTGCTACCATTATCTTGAGTTTTAAATTGAAATCTTGTATTTACAAGCCCACCATTTTCCTTGCACTGCTTGTAAGTTGCCAGGACATGATACACCTTCCTCTGCCTCTACTCTCATTGGTGGATACAAGTAACATACTAGCCGTAGAGTACAAATACTAAAATGTGTAACATAATGGTTTTAAAAGCACAGTTAAAATTATTACATTTATTAACTTTGCGTGTGGTAGGAGCAATCATGTAGAGGTCAGAGGACAACTTGCTAGAGTTAGTTTTCTCTTCCCACCATGTGGGCCCCGGGATTCAAACTGGAGTCACCAGGCTTTGCAGCGATTCATTTTCCCTGTGGAGCCATCTCAACAACCCATGTGTTCTTTTTTCTCTTTTAACACAATGTAGGTAAAAAGTGGGTCCATAGATAAGATCATCGAAGAGACCAGGATAGACAGCCTTATTTCCTGTGGGATAGGATTCCTGAGTGAGCGTGTGAGTGTATGAAAGACTGGATAGCCCTACCCTGGATTTCACTGGCACTCCAGAACAGCGTTGCTTTATTTAGTTCAGGACCACATGCTCTTAGAATACTGAGAGACTGAAGTATATTCAGAGGAAACAAGCCAGATGGAGGTGGACTAGAAACTACGTACTGACGAGTGGTGTGAGGACACTGGTGATATTCAGATGAAGAAAGAACGGGCTTTGGGGTGAGGAGCAAAAGCTGACTTTCTGAGGATCTTTTTGGCCCATTGAAGGATTTTGGACTCAGGGGTCAATCATAACAAAGCGAAGACTTCTTATGAGCACAGGACGAACAGGAGTGATTGGTGACCACAGAGAGATGACTATCTTTGTTAGAATCATGGCACGTCTACTCTCAGAGCTGCCCACCAACAGAAGGAGCTGGCCTGCTCCTGGTGAGCTCTGACATTGAAGGAACATAGGCAGAGAAAAGACAAGCTTTTGAAGGAGATTCTGTAGAGAAAGCAAAGATCAAATGAAGGGGTGCGCTAGGCGAACAGACAAAGCTTCATCCAGGTTACTTCATCCAAGTCACCCTGTGAGTCTCTCATTACCTTTCATTCTGCCTCACATCACTATAGAAGGTCCCACTCTTCTTTGTCTCTTGATTTAACAGCTTGAACCCTAAATGGCCAACAGCACTGTAAATTTAAGTGATCAGCTTTAGGGATCCTGGTTTGCTTACTTATCCTGAAAACAGACTCAACTCATGAACCCCCAAAGTTCCTTGTATGCAATAAAAGCATCTTACGGGTATGTATCATGAGATGACGGAGCAAGGAGGCCCCTCTCACGTTCTCGTGTGGCTGTGTGAGGAACAGTCCCATGACGTTAGATTGTTCTTTGACAGCATGATAGTTTATTGTTAACTGGCTTGAAGCCTTCATGTGCTGGTAGCATTTACTTCTCTCTTGGTACTGAGTAGTTAGCGTGGCACAGGAGCACCTTCTGGTGACATATCTTGTTGTGAGCCCCGTTGTAGTTCATGAATACACTCTGAGGGTTGATCAGCCTACGCTTTCATGGCATTTACCATCAGACTGGAAGAACTGGATCTTGTCACTGGAGAAAGAGCAGAAAGTACATCTCAAATAATCAAAGAACCTACTGTCCGTCAGATAGAGACCACGTAAAATAGTATATTGACAGGTGAGAAATTCAAGCTCAGGTAGATGGAATAATTTACCATCATCACGTGCACTATGGAAAATCTGAGCACTTGTCTTTCATTTCCCAATTTCCCAACTTATGTAGTTTGAAGCTGCATTCCGGTAATGTACTATTTTTCTCCTTCCTCTTCCCCGTCCTTCCCCCTCTCCATCTTCTTCCAGTCACTCGTACTTTTCCTCATGACTTTATTGACGTGTAACCTAAGCGTCCGGGTAGGACTGCCGAGTGCTGTCTTCCTTGTCCGTGCTGCATTCTAACGTCCAGACTGCTTTCAAATCTTGACAGTGCTGCGTACGATGCAGTCCTCGACAGAAATGTGGCCATCAAGAAGCTCAGCAGACCCTTCCAGAACCAAACTCATGCCAAGAGGGCTTACCGGGAGCTGGTCCTCATGAAGTGTGTGAACCATAAAAACGTGAGTTTCCATGTTATTCTTAAACCCCTGGCAGTGGGAGGATGTGAGGCGAGAGGAAGGAAACACATACAGTGGCAGGAGGAAGGCTCTGCTGTTTTTGTCTCTTAAGGTTGTTGATTTTGCCCATAAGCTGCATTAGGTTTCATTGTCCTCATGGTAGCTTCCTGCTTAACAATTATCCAAAAGCCATATGGCATCGAGGAGATGAGTGTGACTGATATGTCCCTGTTATGAAATTAACCTTATTTGGTTTTATGCTCAAAATTAACCCAGGAGCCTCATGCTTTTCAATCAAACTGAAGCTGGCAAACAAACAGAGCACCCGGAGAAATCTTACAGGCAAAACATTTCCTTATACTTCAAGTTCATAATAAACGCGGGAAGATTTGTGGTTGCCACACAGTCTCCTGTGTGTGTTGGAGTCGGGACAAAGCTCCAGCTGTTTAGGGTCCCTGCTGTGTGAGCATCTTGCTCTGGGATGATGGGCAGGTGCACTCACAGGGAAAGTACGTCAAACAGGACCACCTGGAGCCTTTGGTCAGTGCAAATGGATGGAGCTGACCATTGCTTCATTCATCTAAGGCAAGGACCTCGGTCCGTGAACCCTGACTCTTCTTGGTAAGGAGAAACAAAAGAAATTTCTTTAACTATATAATGAGGATTCATAACAATTATACTCAGGAACATCTTCCTACACACAAATATGTAATAAAATTACACATTTTTATAAACGAAGCTAAAAATAGTGAGTATCGTATCTTCCACTTAAGTCCTAAAGTCTAAACACACATAGAATATATGAAATTATCACTATGTTTTGTAAGTGAGATCTTGTCATATGGCAAACCATCTACCAGAGCAGTAGGTAGCAAATATGTTTGGCTGAAAGGTATTTGTGATAAAGTGGCAATGTGTCTTTTGCTCCGTTGCTTTACTCCAAGGAAGCTTCTAGATAGGAATGTAGAGGTGATGGGGAAAATGATTAAGAAAGTCACTGTGCAAAAGCAGTGTGGTCTCCACTGTGTGACACATTGGCCATAAGACCAGGCTTGGGGATTCATATGTTAGCAAAGACGATGAAACAAACCCCTCTCAGAGAAAAAGGGATGGATTCAGCTAGTGAAACACCTGGGAGGAAAGTTCTCCATATGTGAATTTCTTTCTACATAATCCTCTTTCCAGACCCTGTAGAGAGATTTCCCCATTGCTTGGCCAACTTGAGAGAAACTCCCTGGACACATTCCAACTGTGTTTTCCCAAGATAGGTTGGGAAGGTTGGTCTCCAGTGCTGTGATGTGAGAGGTGACCAGTCCTATCAGAAAAGGGACATAAGAGGAGTTGCTTAGGATATTGGGAGACAGGCCTTTAGAAGGGATTAATGTAGCTCTCATTTGACCTCTGGGGTTTCACGAAAATGATTTGTGACAGTGAGCCTGGCCTCTGGTCCAGCTTCCTGCTCTGAGATGTGATCTTTCCCTCACAAGCTGTCTCCAAAGCCAAGCTGATGCTGGCAGGACACCCTGTAACCCCCACCGCAGGGACTAAACCTTGCCATGGAGTTCCTCTGACTTCAGCATTGTCTCAGAGCAGCAGAAAGCAGCTGAGCACTTGCCCTCATTTTGACGGAAGAGAAACAGTGTTCCAGTTTGCTATGGCCATTTACAGACAACACCAATTCCGCTAGCCTCTTTGTGTGTGTGTGTGTGTGTGTGTGTGTGTGTGTGTGTGTGCATATAGTCAGGTAAGCATATAGAAACAATGTTTTTAACAAAGGGAAAGCTCACCTACAACCAGCTGCAACTCTTCAATTCTACTCAAAATAAAGGGAAAGGCTGTTTAAATAGGGTGTTCTGTCAGTCCTAGGAAAAGCAAAGAAAAGCAGTGAAGTAAACCCAGTTAAGTTTTTAATAACAGGAAAATCCATTTAGAAGATGAAAACTCAATTCCAGGAAGTGACGATTATTTCAACTGCCCGGTTATGACAAATGCTGACTCATGTCTGTGTCTCCCACGACTCTGGAATAAAACAACTGAATCAGATTCCTGCCGGGAAATGCTGCACGGAAGGAGAAGTGGAAGTGATGACCTCATTCTGAAACCGAGCTGTGAGGCTCTTGCCTAGTGGCTTCAGCACTGCAACACAACAAATGGGCTTTTAGCTGAGACTTTAGGGCTGGGCTGGAGAGATGTCTCCATGGTTAAGAACGTGGAAAGAGCTGAGACTTTAGGGCAGGGCTGGAGAGAGGTCTCCATGGTTAAGAACGTGGAAAGCTTCCAAAGGAGCTGAGTTCAATTCCCAGCACCTACTTGGCCACTCACGACCATCTGAACTCTTGTTGCAGGGAATCTGAGGCTGTCGAGAGCATGAGATTCCCACCCTCCCTCCCCCAGTGCACAGAGATACACACTCAAGCAAAACACACGGAAAATAAAATTAATAAATATTTAAATGGGTTCTTAGGAAGAATTGAAGTTTATGAGATAAAAACTAAAGTGAAATACAAAAGAGTTAATCAGGGAGGTTAGAAAATGAAAGCATGGGAAAACAGGAAATAAGCGCACAGAAAAAGGGATGGCCCAGGAGAGACTGGCTTTGAAAGCTGCCTGTAAAGTTGCTTCGCAGATTAATTTAAACGCCAGCAGGTGATGGGAGTGACATTATTCACTCCCATGTGTGTGTGTGTGTGTGTTCTCGCCCATGTGCAAATGTGCGAGTATGTGTGATTGTGTTCCCTGTGCATAGTCCAACTTTCCTAAAAAATCGCTCTGCAGTAAAAGGTTACTTTGTGAGGTTTAGATGACATGAGGGAAACAAATGAAGTTTAAGTGACAGGGACATTGCTCCACCTGAGCTGATCCTGAGTCCACGGGACAGTAGGCACTTCAAAACTTTACCACAAACACTGGACACTTTGTAGCTTTTTTCTTAATAGTTTATGCAAACAACAGCAAGGAAAAATTTTTGAAATGATGCATTTCCAGTTGTTTAGAATTGTATTGTTTTAACCACTTTTATGTTCAAATGTTACTTAGGAACTTTATGACAAGCCATTGAATTCGTTTGTGATCTGAAGTTGCTTATATCTCAAACTAAGTTTTTTTGTAAAGTGGTTTTCTATGAACATCTACATGTTAAGTAGACTATTCCCCGTTTGTTTATATTTTCATTCCCCACTGACACATTAATGTATGATATTTAAATGGGCAGATTTACGGGATTATTGACACATATAGGTTACATGAGATTGTGACGAATGTGGTTTTGTAGGTTTACTTGCTTTAGAAGCCAAACCTTATCGCCTAATTCACAGTCACTCAAGTAAGAAGCTAAATTGTTAGAGCTGAATTTAGCTAACTTCTCAACCTGCTTTCTCCTAAATTCATCATCATTATTGTCACAGTACACTCCTCCTGCCCCTAGTGCTGGGACATTGCTTGAAGCAGTATTTGATTAGCATATGGAAGTAAGTGAAGTTTCAGCGCCAGAACTCACAGCTTGACTTTTGCATCTGGAGAAGTGATGATGCCTTGGGCAGGTTTGGTGAGGATTTCATTGTCTTTCAGTGACTGTACCTCCTGTGGAGCTTGTGTGCAATCCGGACTCGCAAGAAGCAGTGCAATTCATGGGTCTTTCCTTGCTGTATTCTGCCCCAGAACTGACGATATGATTTCATCACTAACCCTCAGACAGGTTTTATGTGCTTCTGACCACACTTGAGAAAGTGACCACACTTGAGACCACACTATGAGACAGCCCAGAAAATTTTCCAATCTTTTCTGTTTCCATCATGGATTTACTAAGTGAATAAATTCGTTCATACTTTAAAAGTAATTAACTTTCTGTTTTCTTTCTCTTCTTTGTCTCTTTCATGCTCTCTCTTCCAGATTATTAGCTTATTAAATGTTTTCACACCCCAGAAAACGCTGGAGGAGTTCCAAGATGTGTAAGTAACAAAACAACAAAAGTAATGAAGGAAGGTTGAGCCCAGCGCTCAGTCAGAGAACTCCAGAAGAAATGACAAAAACAAGAAATAGGAATAAGAACAAAAGGGATGAAATTCCTTGCAAAGATCAAAGGGACCTAAGGGACAGAACCCAGAGCAGTATATGGGGAAAGTTCTTCCATGCTGTTCTGTGACCTCCCGAGGGACATGCCTGCCTCTTTCTGGCCCATGCGCCTTGTTCTTCCACTCTCTTGGTAGACCAGGGAAGCAAAGAAGACATTGCTCATCAATTCTGTGAGATTTCTAGGATGGGTAAATTTATTTGTAAAATATTTTTTCCTGTCTTTTCGAAACCTTAAATTTTGTGCGAAATTATCTGTCTAGGAAGGCAGCGGCAAACGTAGACAGAGGGGCAGTATTTGTAGAGCAGTTTCTTCTTCCCATAGCTGCAGCACCCTTTCAAGCGTGGCTGTCCTCAGTCTTTCCTCAGTTGTCATCATAATGCTTGGGAGACAGTTAAGGAAATACAGGGAAAAGTAGATCAGGTAGAGGCTAGGAAACAGATGGACCTAAACCACGGGCTAACAAATGCTGCCGCTGCTGTCTTCCCTCTGTAGAGTAACTGCAGCTGTCACTCATGATAGTCTGGGAAGTTTTCCATAGTCTCGGCTCAAGCAATTACAGCGTTGGGGAGTTCAACAAACTCTGACTAAGTGCAGGGTTCCAAGGGTGACTGAAGGTCGTTCTAGATCAGTGGTCCTCAACCTCCCTAAGGCTGTGACCCTTGAATTACAGTTCCTCATGCTGTGGCAAAAACCCTCCACACGAAATGAATTTTGTTGCTACTTCCTAACTGTAATTTTGCTACTGTTATACATCGGAAGATAAACATCTGTGTGTTTTGATGGCCTTAGACGACCCCCGCAGAAGGGTTGTCGGTGGCGCATGGGTTGAGCACGGAGGTGCCGCAACTAACAACTAACGTCGTGGATTTACCTTCCAGTTACTTAGTGATGGAGCTGATGGACGCCAACTTGTGTCAGGTGATTCAGATGGAGCTGGACCACGAGCGGATGTCTTACCTGCTGTACCAGATGCTGTGTGGCATCAAGCATCTCCATTCTGCCGGGATTATCCACAGGGTGAGAGCGCTCGCTTTAGCGTTGCAGGGTGCTGACTGCCGGGGGGGGAGGTGGGGGTGGGCGGGCAGTATGGACAGAGGAAAGAGCGTTGGATTATTTTCTCAGGCAGGGGTGCTCACACAGCAAGGACTTGGTAATTTCCTAGCGGGCAGCGTTAGCACCCGGTTGAGTGATGCGTGGAGGGGACTTCTAGTCTGTGCTCTGGTAGAATTTGAGTTTGAATATTGGCTTACTGAGCATCAACTTCTGAAATTCCTCGAGTTTCCTAGCCCTTTGACGGTGGGAAGTCGGATGAGTAGCCGAAATAAGACGGCTTATTTCCATACTTCCTTTCCGGCGACCTAAATGAGACTCCGCTGATCTGCAACCCTGTCAGGCTTAGAAATGATATGTACCCTAAAGGGTTTATGCTGTCCTAGAGGGAAGTCCAAGAGATGACAGCCAATGACGTCATTCCCCCAAGGCTTCTTCCCAATAGGAGCCTAAATTGTAAAAATAACTATACAGTTCTCTTCTGAACTTAAAATATTGTGTAAGGGTGGATGGTGGTGGCACACGCCTTTAATCCCAGCACTTGGGAGGCAAAGGCAGGCGGAGCTTCGTGTGGAGGACAGCCAGAGAAACCCTTGAAAAACCAAAAACAAACAAAGAAACAAACAAACAAAAACCCAAAAACCCTTATAAGGGCATTTTAGAAATCTAAAACTAATTGTAAACTCGACACAATAACCCTTCAGGGCCCTGCAGCAAGCCATTATGTAGTATTAGAAAGAAATTGTGGTTCCTGTAGATACTCACTTTCACCACCCACCTCCGTTCCTATTGCCAGGATTTAAAGCCCAGCAACATTGTAGTCAAGTCTGATTGCACGCTGAAAATCCTCGACTTCGGACTGGCCAGGACAGCGGGCACAAGCTTCATGATGACCCCGTATGTGGTGACGCGATATTACAGAGCCCCCGAGGTCATCCTGGGAATGGGCTACAAGGAGAACGGTAGGGGCGGTTCCGGAACGGTGAAGGAGCGGGTCCGAGCTCTAGATCACTGGGAGTTATGCTCGTTTTGTTATAGGCCAATTCTTCGGAGACAAACAGCTGCCAGCGTTCTTAAATAGCGCTCAGCCTGCGCGAGGAATGTGAAGGGTGTTTCTGTGAGGCAGGCCGGGCTACAGGGACTCTAAAGTGTGATAGGTGGAAACAGCTGAGATAGAGTGAGTCTTCAGGCCTGCGGCAGCTGAGGGCACACGGGCCTCAGCAGGGACAAGAACCGCTGCTAACTGAATTGGGGCATAGTCCCGACACCTGTGAGAGAGATGCTTTAGTTCCCTGGGCTTCTCTGTCACATCTCAGGTCGATGCCTGTGGTCCTCAGGAAAGACTACGAAGGGATTATAGAATCTTGGAACAACATTCTTCACACACCAAATGAACAGCGGCGTTAGCGCTATTCTAACTATTCACACTATAAGCTTCTTGTTTGTATATCAAACGCTCTGTAAGTAATATTTAGGGCAGCAACTATCTAGTAAATCTTAACAAATTCTAGAGGCCACAGAACGGGAAAAAAATTAAATTATACTTTTTTTTTTTTTACAAGAAAATCTAATGTACAAGAACGTGTGAAAGATATAGAAAATATTTGAAATTCAAACTGACTTTTGATCAATTAAAATAGGGGGTTTATAAAGTGCTTCTTAGAACGCCTAACAATCTATCTTTTTTTTTTTTCTGGAATACTTATTATAGAGAGCCATGTTGAAAACCGTATTTAATATACTTAAAATTTATATTCTCTTTAAGTTAGATTTGTATATGTACCCTGAACACCCGATTTTTTAATTATATATATTCGATTCCTAGCAATCTATTTCCATACATTTTATGAAAACAACTACTATTGTGTTGTTGAATATAGTTACTGCGGAGTGCATTGATAAAAATTCTCTGGCCACCGAAGCTAAAAGCAGTTACTTGTGTACTTCCAGTCTAGGGAAGAACAGAATTATTGATGTCTTTGTGTGTGTCAAGGGGAAAATCGGCCCCTCTAAAGCCAGGCTCACTTGGATGTCGTTGGAGTCCTCCTCCCAAGTAAAAGCCAAGCATGATCAGTTAAAGAAAAGTCAGGAATTAAGGACAGTAGTTAACAGTGATTTATTGTCTATTTCAAGGGGAAGCTATTTCCACCTAATGAAGTGATAAATGCTTGGGGTTTGGGATATTCTAATTACCTGATTGCATTTAGCAGATCTCCTTCCTATGATTTCTCTGTGTCACAAAAGGTAAGAGAGTTGAGGATGTACAGAACCTGGCTGCCTGGTCTGGGATTTTAGGTCTTTATCACACAGACCCTTTCCTTATTTGAACGGGTACAAAAAGTGACAAGAAAGCCTTCATTCTTAGCCTCTCTCGGTTAATGGAAGTGTCTCGGTACCCTCCTGCTGTCTTCCCTCTCAGCAGAGGGTGGTTATCATGCAGAAACAAACAACAAACAAACAAACCCAGCTTGACATTGCCTCAGGCATGCCCCTCCTGTGTACCTCACCCTGCCTTCCCCCCCTCTGAGCAACTCCGCTGAATGTTTTTGTTTCAAAATCCCCTCCTTACTAATCAACTGAAACCCAGAAAGTTAAGGTTGGGAAGAGACGTGTTGGGTTAACAGACAATTGGGAAATAAGCACATGTACTTAAATTTTAACACCTTTTATGCATTTTCACTTCTAAATGGCTCCTTTGTGTGCATTCTAAATTATCACTTTCTCAAAATATTTCAGATAGAAATTAAAGCTGATGTTTATCTTAAAGGATAATTTCTGAGTGAAAAAATCAACTGTCTAACACAGGAATTAAGATTTCTCACTTGCAAAGCTCACCAACCATTTCCCAGTCTCTTGTATTTGGTTGAATGAATGCTTATTTGGGACAAACAGGTGTTCTCTTGTGGCTCTGCTCCACACAGTGGAGTAAAACGGGAAGTGAACACAGTCCAGCAAATGCTATCAAAACTCCACGGCCTTTAGCTGGCACCTGCCTGAACATACTGTTGGTTCATTCTGTTGGTTCTCCTGCCCCTGACCCCAACCACTCATGCACACATGAATCAGCTCTCTCCTTAGAAACCTTGTGGTAGTTCAGTGCAGATCTTAACTCACATACGCCACTGTAGGTGGGATGTGAACGTTGTTTTCCAGTTGTTACAGCAGGTTGCCTTAGTTAACCTTGCTTTCCTCCTCTGTCTTCACTCCCTTTCTCCTGTTCTAGTGGATATATGGTCTGTGGGATGCATCATGGGAGAGATGGTTCGCCACAAAATCCTCTTTCCCGGAAGGGACTGTATCCTTGTACCTTTGGCTGAGGCTCTGCCTGGTTTGTTTTCTCTCCCTTTAAGCCCTCTAATGATTTCACCAGCAGAGTAAAGACAGAAGCAGACAGTTGGGTAAGTGGAGTGCTTGTCGCAACCAAGTGAAGATTTCTATACCACCACTGCAGACAGCCTACCATGATGACTTATAATTAATTACCCAATAGACCTTTTCTTCTTAAATAATTTTTCCCTATGAGCCAAAATAGGAATGGCAGCTTTGTAGTGGTCTCTGGTGGAGACCACGAGATTCTAAATAAAACATAGTAATAAAGAAACAACAAAAACATAATTATCAAAAGACGTCACAGTGTGTAACAAAATTCCAATTTTGTCTCGGAAGATGAGTTCCCCCTTTCCTCTCCCTGTCTAAGCTTCAGTCTACGGATCCTTAGGGAGGCAGGATTAGATAGGCCACTGTAGCCTAGCCTCAGTAAAGAGTGAACTTCCACCCTTAGAAACCATGATTATTGTTCAAATTAACAGAGGGCAGGTGAGCTTAAGAGGACTTTATTTACTTGAATTTGAGCTGGTGAGATATGGTATATAAATAGATAATTGTGGAGCCAGGGAAATGGTTTCGGGCGTATGTAAAGTGCTCGAATAAGAAGGAGGACCTGAGTTCAAGCCCCCAGCACCCACGTAAAAGCCAAGTGCAGAAGCTCACACCTGCTTCTCCAGGGTGGGCAGACCTTACTCAGCCAATCAGGGGCCTGCAGGCTTAGTGACTCAAAACCTAAGTTGGAGCATGTTTGAAGGGACACCTGGCAATGACCTCTGACATCCTCCTGCACCCACACACTTGATCACACACACATAAAGATGAGGTCATTGCCTTCCATCTATGTTTCATGCTGTGTATGTATGAAAGTACTAAAGCAGATGAATTTCTTCAGTGACCAGGGGTTCACTCTCTAGTAAAAGTACACATTTGTGTTTATGATATGTAGAGAATAAACACACAGTCACAGGAGAATATACTTTGACAAATGTAGAATGTCTTACTCATGAATGCTAGTGGAAATGGTGGTCAAGAACCTCAGTTGGCAGTGCAGAATAATTATTACATATCAATTTTGGGATTTTTGTCAACAAGAAGTGAGGCAGATAACTCTGTTAATCATTTTATTTGATAAAGTTCTACTCAGTAATTTTTTTATTATGTAAGGAAGATTATAAGTTTTGTTTTAGTATGACTCAATGAGAAGTTAATGGCATATAGGCATTTACACATTCTGCTGCCCATTAGTGTAGTATTTGCTGAGCCCCAGCGTCAGCATGAAGAGCTCTTCTCTTCTGGCCCTTAATAATAAAGACCCTTGGGCCATATGTTGCTTCTCAGCACTTGAAATCATAAATTGAATTACAAGTGCTGAATGAATGTAACTCGTAACCCTGTGTAAAGATAAGCAAAGCATATAAAATGAACCAGTAATGAGCACATATTGGTTATGAGTTAAGAGACAACATTTTGACTGTACTGAAGTAAAACACATTGCTAAAGTTGATCTTGTCCCTCCCTAACTGTTGATGTCAGCACATTTTAAGCCACATGCACAGTCTGATGAGGGGAGGTTCTTGTTTTTGCTGACCAGTGCTGGTCTGGAGGCCGAGGCAACCCTGTCGCCCTTCCGTCCATTCTCACAATCCTCTGCCTCCCATGCCTTTGTCCAGAGGCACACATCAGGTGTGACTGCGGGAGAATGTTGCTTTACATCAAGTCACAGCTGTTTGTAGGTTGGGGATCACAGTATGGCTGCGAGCAGTGTTCCCACGTCAGCACTGATCTTACACACGGGAATCATTCTTTGTGCTTTGGCCTTTGGAGTAAAGTACATTAAAAACAGGGAGGGAGGCACATCATCATTGGTCAGAGCAGAGCTGCCGTCTGCCTATGGCAGCTCACGTGCTTTCGGAGACAAAAGGCCAGGGTTCCTCATCAGTGTGGGGCGTGGCTGTCACAGGTCACTTGGTTCCACAGAGCCAGGCTGTCCTATGAGCTGGAAATGAGCTCGCCACTTCCTTCTCAGAGTTGTTCTTCTGTTTTGACAGTTGAGACTCAACAGCCAACAAAATTAGAATAAACGTTTTAAATCTAAATTGACCCTTCAGCAAATCAGAGATAATCGCATCATTGATGATATTCTGTTTTTCCAAAAATTATTTTTTTTTGGAGGGAGCTTCCATTTATATTTATTTGTTTTAGAGAAATGTTTGGACCGGAAATGAAATTGTACGAAACTCAATATATACAATCTGTATCCTTGATACAGATGATCGTCGAGTTTAATTTCCAATGCAGAGAGTGCACATTGTAAGGAAGTTTGTGTGTTCCATGCCTTTATCAAGAGTGGTCATTATACAGAACACAGGTCTTTAATGGCCAACTTGACTGCCTTTTGTGACACAAGCCTACAGTAACAATGAATGCTACATATTTTCTTGGTAAATAATGTAAAATGAAATGGGTTAGAAACAAATACTATCTGAAAATGTCTCCTTTTGGATTCCAGTTCCTAGTTAATTTTACTTATAATTAATATTATAATGACTTCCAAGCTGTGGTGACATAGAAAATCAACCATCCCGCATAAGCAAAGGACTAATATGCTCTGTGGATTTTCTATGTAGCTGTTTCAGTTATCTCTAAATAAACTATTGCCACTCTGTGACTAGGGCTTCCTAGAGTTGTTAGAGAAAAATCAAGCAGGGAAGTGAGTCATTAAACCACAAAGAGCAGGTACAAGGCCATGATGGCTTCCCTAGGGCAGAACTGTGGCCATATGTCAGTGTAAGTGAAATAATTCTAGGATTTGCTGGAAGTAATATCAAAGTGTTGTGTACGTTAACTAAGACCCTGACTAGTCTAAGGTCTGACTGGAAAATGACGTAATAGTCTTTATTCAACATGATCCCTCACTTTAGAGAACTTTCAGTTCTGGGTGTAAAGTAAAAACATTGAAACTCCTTTGCAAATCTGAACAATCGTGTGGAATTTTCACCAATGACTAAAACATTCTCTTAAATCCGTCTTTACACTTTGAGAAACACTGTGGACTTTTCTGGGTGTTTGATATTATCCCAATGGCATCACAGGGTAGTTTACTGAATTATAATGTTAGCAAAGTTAAAAGAATTTTAAACAAAAAGACATACAATGCCAGGGAGATGGCTCCCTTGGGAAAGCATTTGCCTTGCAAGCACCGAAGCCTAAGTTCTGTTGTGAGAACACACCTAACAAGTCCAGGCATTGCAGTCCATTCCTGGACTATCAGGACTGGGGAGGTAGATTCGGGCGGATCCCTAGCCTCACTGACCATTTAGCCTAGCTTAGTTGGCAGACTCCAGGCTAGTGAGAGACCCTGTTTCAGAAGACAGCATATAGGTGTAGCCTGAGCAATGGCATCTGAGGTTGCTCTTTGGTCCACACGCATGCTCATACACAGGCATGCGTACCTGCTCACCCATGTGCTCATGAACACGCTCGCAGAATGTGTACATAAATAGACATAGTTGTTTCTCATCCATTAAGTTGCCAATTATTTTAACACTCAAACTCATTCATCTACAGTGTTCATCAACTCACATATTTTCACGATCGTTGTTTGATGAAAACAAATTCCATCATATACACGTTGATTACAGAATATAGCAAACAGGGCCCTCGGCCTTCCCTCTGGATTTTGTTTTTTCCTGCAATAGTGGATCAGATTCAAGTCTCTTAGAAGTTTTCCCAAACCCTGTGCTGTCCCTCCCTCCCTCCTTCTACTCATGCCAAAGCCAACAAGGCAGTACTGTCCTTTTGATTACCAGGGACATGCACAGCGCCAGGCCTTCTGTAAGCCTTCTTCTGATCACAGTTTCCTCTCTCCCATCTCCTTCCTCCCAGATACTTCCTGCCTCCCCACCCACCCAACTCCTTCCTATGCCTTCTTTCTGTCTGTCTTCAAAGGACAAACAGGGAAAACACCCTAAAAGGCAAGCAAGCAAGCAAACGAAAACCAAAACACAACAACAAAGCCAAAACAACGAGATGAGAATTTTAGAAAAGGAAAAAAAAACATAGGAAACACATACACATACACAGACAGACAGACAGACACACACACACACACACACACACACACACACACACACACATACAAACCCAAAACTCATAAAAAATACAAAGTCAAAAACCACAATACACTAGAAAAAGGCCAATAAGATAAAAAGTGCCCAAACAAAGTGACATGAGACAAAAATCTCCAGAAATACCGCCGAGATCATTTTGTATTGGCGTCTTCTGCTGCACACAGGCCTGCCCTTAAGTGTGCTTTGGATGCCCAGTGAGATTCTGCTGGAGAAAATGAAATTTTCCTTTGTGAGTGGTTATCAGTTGGAGATGGCTTCCGGGTTAGGAATGGGAGCCCATGTCCACTTCTGCTCTCAGCACTGGGGCCCCACGTGTCTTGGACCTGTGCAGGCCCTGTGCATGTTGCCCCAGTCTCTGTGAGTTCACACGTGTCAGTCCTGGTGTGAACCCTACTTCTTTTAGATACATTTTTTCTACTTTATTTTTTCTTTTCTATTTCAAATGGAAGGATCTTCTTTAAACAAAGACCCACAGCTGTCATTTTTCTATAGTTCTTGACCAGAGTGTCCTAGACTAGGCTTCTGCTGAACCCTACTACATGGTTAGTGCATGGTTAGTGCGTGGTTAGTCCATGGAAACAGCTGGGTCATGGCTGCGCGAGGGAGGGTTGGCATTAAGGAGCAGAGAAATGATGACTTCCCACACGGTGAGAAAAGCAAAGAAAACATCCTCATCCTAGCAGAACGCATCATTTAAAGTTTGCACATGAGGCCTGGAACAGTCAAAGTAAAATGAGTAGTGACTGGAGGTCATGACTGCTGTATCTGTTTCTTCCACAGATAGTCACCCTCCTTGACTCTTTGAAAGAACAAGGCTTATTTCCCTGTAAGGTTATAATTCACATACTGTTATATAGTCCAGCTACCACACTCTTCCATCATTGTCCTTAAGAGAACACATACTTATCCCCAACAGTGTGAACTATTGGCTTTAGGTACAGTTGGAGTATACATTTCTAGTTATTCTTTCATATCTGTGAATATGTAGTAATGGTGAACACATTTAAGAATGAGATTAAATTCTTCATCTGAAACTGTTTAATAAGATTTATTTTCACCACTAGTTTTCTTGCTATTCTTTTATATTCCTTGTGAGAGAGAGAAATAAAAGGGAGAGAAAAAGAGAGAGAGATAGAGAGAGAGGAGAAAGGAGATAGGGAGAAGACAGAGGGAGGGAAAAAGAGAGAGTGAGGAAGGGGAGAGGGGAAGGGGAACAACAGGATTCATTACAGAACTGGAGATTCTGGGGTATGAATGGAAGGAGTTAGACAGATGGACCCAGGATAAAGTTTCTGAGTCTCACACATTGTTTGACAGTGTGTCTTAGGGACTGCTGTATGTGGGTCTTAGTAGGAAAAACACACGTTCTCAGTTTACTGGAAGACATTAGTAATCTTTCATAGTTTCAGTTTTTTGTGCTTTTTAAAGAATTATTTCATGATCCGCTTTTAAAAAATGTAAGATTTCCAGAGAAATGTGATTTTAAGATATTAGCTCTTTCTGTCATCCTCGGTGGTTCACTGGAAGAAACTTTAAGAAGAACGTTGTCTGAATTCTAAGCTAAGTGACAGCTCAGGGTGCCACAGGATGAAGCAGTGCATTTTCAGAACTTGCGGCGTGACAGTTTCAAATTCTCCAGCGGACACGTGTTCGGCTTTCTAGGTGGGCGCTGTGCCAGTTGCCTCCTTGGTGTGGTGGCAGGACATGTGAGGCCTTAGCTCACAAAGAGGGAGGGGGTACGGGGGGGGGACTCGGTTTCTAATGTTTCAGTCCACGAGTGCTGAAGGAGGGAGGAGAGAAGAGACAGACAAGAGACAATGTATCTCTATACATTTAAGGATTTGCCTTCAGTGACTGAGCTTTCTCCCAGCAAGCTCTTTTGCATGGTTCCAACACTTCCATCAGCATCATGGCTGGTCGCTGAGTCTTTAGTACCTTGCATTTGAGGTTACCTAGAAGATCCAAAGTGTAGCACTCACAGGGCCCCAGAGCTAGTTAATCATGGATTATGACCCACCACGCTCTTGGGGAGAGTGTGGGAGTAGTGATTAGGGAGTCCTCATAGATCTAGATTGAGGATAAAGCTTAAAAAGAAGAGATAATTTAGGATCAGCTTGATGACTGTATTTTAGCAACATCTGAATTTGCTTAAAATTTCTTTCAAAGGGGACTGGAGAGATGGCTCAGAGGTTAAGAGTGCTTCTGCTGGCTGCTTTTCCAAGGTTTGAGTTCAATTCCCAGCAACCACATGGAGGCTCATAACTGTCTATAATGAGCGCTGGTGCCTTCTTCTGGAGTGCAGGCAGAATAGTGTATAAATAATAATAACAATAATAACAACAACAATAATATTTTTATTTTAAACAACGTGACATAGTATCTGAGTATTATAATTGTAACTACATTGGCTCAGAGCCCGCAGGGATGCTGGTGATGAAGGAAAAGTGTAGTAATGTAACTAGAACTGAAAAACCAGAATTGAAAAACTTCAGCTAAACCCACTCAGACAGGTGCACCAGTGGCCGAATGGACCTTAGAACTCAAACCTGGTGTACATGTTTCTGTCTTTTAGATTTTATACAATAGTTTTATGAACTTTTAAGACTAATTTGAGTTCTGACCAGGAAGATAGATGTAGAAAAATGTTCATCTTTTACTTTGGAAGGTGGATATCTTGCAAAATTTTATACACACAGAGAGAGAAAGAGAGAGTATTCACACCAGTTGGTAATATTAGTCATTAGACCAACAACTGCCTAGCGCCTGCAGAAAGAAAAGCGCCATAGGGACTCTGTCTATTGATGTTACTGATGATATCTGTGAGGTACCATTTTTTAAAAAAAAAACATAGATTTTATTCTACAAGAGAAAACTGGTCAGTTTTAGGAGAGAAGGGTCTCACCATGACATTGCGCTCACGTATTTTCAGCTTTCCCGTTTGAAAGCAGAGGCAGTCAGTGCTTAGAGACCAGGAGCAGTTCCACGGAGCCACCCCAAATGTGGAGGAAGCCACTCTAGGTGGCTTCGGCAGCGAATGCGCTGCCTAGTGGGTGGGTGGTTCACTCATTTTAAAAGACAAACAAAAAGCCTGCAAAAGTGTACACTCAATATGTATCTGAATATAAATTATATAACGAGAAGCTGAACTTTTTATGTATATACTTAGTTTCTATGTATGTATCTGTTACATGATGACATAAACTAGTTTATTGAAAATGTAACTATCACCAGGCAATGTGGAAAGAATTTTGTCAGAAATGCAGTATTGAAATCTTTAAAATACTCTACAGTAAAGCTTTTTAGAACTGACATTTTGGAGGATGACAATAATGTTTAGAGAGATGAAGATGGTTGAGGCCACAGAACAGCAAAGGATGGAGTTAGTCCTGACGCAGCAAGGAGGGTCTCAGCCAGAGGTATGGTGGAGACCACCACAAGGAAAGAGAAACACACATCAGTGTTCCGGATAGCTCCTTGGCATAAAGCCTTTTCCAAACATTTACACACAAGGAGAAAACACACGGCTTGTGCTCCAATTACCCGCCTTTCTTCTTTAACCCTCCTGTACCACACACCCACTCACACACCTACACACACGCACACTACACAGACACTGACATATACACGTTACACAGACACTTTGTATACATTCAAATCGGTGCCTACAATACACACACACTCCACACACAGTACATGCAAACACTCACACAGAGTACACACAAACCCTTGCACAATACAAACATGCACGCATACTGCGACACAGTGCACAGAGACACGCACTGACCTCTCCCCACAGCACACACAGTATGCACACACTACATGCAGACAGGATCCACACACACACACACACACACACACACACACACACACACACACAAACAGATCCACACATACACACAGGCACATACACAACTCATTACACATGCTCACACTGCACACAGGCCCGTCTCTTTGGACAGGATGATAAGAATGCTCGCAATTTACAAATAAAGCACCGTTCCGGAACTGCCTCCTTTTTTTCCTCTACTCAGAGATTCTAAGCAGAGCAGCCTCTCCGGGGCAGTGCTTAGCGGATGCTGCGAACACGTCGTGACAGACACACACCCACTTGTTCTGTCTTTCCCTCACAGTTTTGCATGGCCCTTGCTTTCCCGAGATGGAAACAGAGATGTCCTCCCTGGGTGCACGCCTCACCATCCAGGTTTTATCGGTTTAGGGGCTAAGCGGTGGACACCTTGGGTTTCACCCCAGCCAGATTTTGACAACGGAAAGAGCCTCCTGAGGAACTCTTTCAGGGCGCTGTCAAATTACTACTTGTAATTTGAAGCATGGAGCAAACCCTCGGCCCTGCTGCTCTCCCCCCAACCCTTCCGTTTGCTCCACTCCCCCGACATCCTGTATCCTTCCAGGGTTTGCTCAGCCTGTCTCCAACTTTGTCTGAGACCCAGCAGGAGCAGCCCTGCAAGGGAGGTTGTGTCCCTCTCTTGCCTGGCCCTTCCCTGTCCTTCCCTTCCTGTGCCCTAGCTCTGCCTTCCTGGTTTCAATTCTGGATGATAACTGGCAATAGCAAGGAGATCGTTGTAATTTACCCCCACATTCCACGTACCCTTTGATTTTCAGTCACAGAAGTGTTTGCTCTTTAATCTTGTTTATTTCATGTTGAACAGTCCCGTTTGAATAGCCAGCACTTTTAGTTTTACAGGGGCCCAGTATTTATAAAAGAGGACAAGACTTCCAGTTCAGAAATGTGTTCCTTTTATGGGATTCAATGATGGAGCCTGCATATTCCAAAACATGCATTCCCAAACAGGCATTTCTGTTCCTGGAAACATATTCATATTTATAAACAAGCAGAAATGTCTTTCGTAAAAGAAAATTTCTTTTGGGGTGCTAGCTGTTAGCTTTTCTTCCTTTCCTTTTTCAGATATGGTACACAAAAGAATAAAAATGAAATTGATTTTACATGGCTCCCATATTAACACAGCCTAGGATAATTTTCAATACAAATCACTCAGATTCCAGAAGATGAATGCAAATTAGATCTTTTAAGTCAGAAGTGAGAAAAAGCATTGAATTATAATTGCAAAGTAATACAGTCCTACATCTGTAGGCTCTGGTGGCTTTGTCGGTTCAGCTATGAGGCAGGAAGGGCTGGGCTGTCTGAATGTGCCCTGTTCCCACCTCAAAGCTCCCCTGGTCAAGGAATGGCCTCTCCCTCAACCAGGAAAGCTAAGACGATGCCTCTAGTGTGCAGGTGGCCTTGAAGTTCTATTCATGTCTTGATCTGTTTCTGTGTTCTCGTTCATCTTCATTTCATTTTTGTTTCCAGTTGACATGTGGTCCGTAGGGTGCATCATGGGAGAAATGGTAAAAGGTGCAGTGCTGTTTCCTGGCACTGATCGTATCCTTCCCAGTGGCCACTAGTCTCTGTGTCCTTGTCAGTTTATTCCTTTTGTTTCCAATGCAAGCCTGCTGCAGGTCTCCACTCATGGCCTGCAGAGAGTTTCCATGAGATCAAATGTCAAGCATTTGCAAGCTTGCTTCATGGTAGAATGACCTTGTCTCCCAGCAAGACCTTCCATGGATGGGACATAAGAGATAGGAAAGGTCAGGCTTGGGCAAATGCAGGCTCTGCCTTACTTCAGTCCTTTCACACTCAGAGACTCTGGCCTGTCATTCTGTCTGTAGAGATTTCAAAAACGAAGACATACGTGTGGACAGATAAGAAATGACTCAGGCTGTGTTCACACTGGAGCCTTATATTTTCATGCCATAAGAAATATTCATTTAGCATGGAGAGCCTTAAACAGCTCACCCAGGCGTGGCTTGTTTCATCTACCACAGGTCCAGAGAGCACACCTGCACACCCCATTTTCACTCCTACAACCTCTCCTCAAACACCGTATCTTACTCACTCCATGTATATGAAGAGCAATTTCTCCAGACCTGCTCTTATGTTCTCCACATCATTAACAAGTAATATTGAAAACCTCATTGGTTAACAGTGATTAAACGAACATCTGGAGAAGTCATTTAAACCACCGAGAAGTAAAAGCAGTCCTCTCTCAAGCTGCAGCTAATTAACAGGAGTCCAGAGGTCCCAGGTGGACATGGCTGCTGCACTTAGAAACCCATCCGAAGCCAGCGAGGCATCCGCTGCATTTGCTCTCTTGCATGTGCTGTCTCCATCATCCTGACGGGAAAAGCTGAGATGTCCACAGTTCAAGAGCAGTCTGCTTCTATAATTATGGGCGAGTGTCTAATTAGGTAAGCGTGATTACTGATGTCATGTGATCAGCCACTGGCTGTAAATGTTTAACACCTGCTTCTACTCTGACCCGCTCCGAAATACTTCATACGAATGTGGGTAACATAATATATATCTGTGTATTTCATTTGCAGATAGACACATGTACAGTGTAACATTACAAACTCATACTCATATTTTCCTTAAGTTTAAAAAGAACAGTTCAGGAGTTCACAAAGTGGTAGAGAGCAATCAAGGAAAGATACCAACACCTGCCTTCAGTCCCTACACGAATGTGCACACTTAGGCACACTCACACACACCTATACTACAGACACAACACACAAAAAACCCACAAGTGAATAAGAAACCTAAACTGTATACTTATATTTTTGCTAGAATGTTTTTTTCTAGTCTTGAAATATGACACGCTGACTTTAAAAATCTTTCTGTCTGTATTGTATTGTCATTTTGTTTCTACACATTTTATTAAGTGGCATCTATACATTTACATATTAGTGCTGATGCTAGTTCTGTTTTGAAGATGTGTTGGGCTTGATCAAACAAAGCAACTTTGGATTTCTTAAAAAACAACAACAACAACAAAAAAAAAAACAACCCAAAAGCATAAACAAAACAAAAACTCCAAAACTAGGATTTCTTTCATTCCTGTTGAATCAACTACTTTTTCTTTTTTTAACATTTGAGAGTAAATTTAAATGAGTCTGTATGCTCTTTGCTCTTCCAGAAATTCATTAGAGTTGAATTACTTTGGATTAAATGAGTGTTTGCCACCTGAAGATTAGACTGTTTCCAATGCCTGTTACAGCACACTGAAAGACTCCCCAGCCGAGCTACTGAACACAGCTCAGCGTTATTAAAATTGTTTCTTGGGAGAAGCTGCTTGGGCATCATTGTTTAACCTGAATGTCAAAAACCCCTCATGAAGAATTCTTAAGGTCGCTGTAATGTCACCAGGTCACATCATGCAGAATTATGTGAGGCTTTGATACTGAGGGTTTTGT
This sequence comes from Psammomys obesus, assembly GCF_907164565.1. Classification (NCBI taxonomy): domain Eukaryota; kingdom Metazoa; phylum Chordata; class Mammalia; order Rodentia; family Muridae; genus Psammomys; species Psammomys obesus. Next base: position 1,566,445 of record NW_026596155.1, read on the forward strand.
TTTGTTTTGTTTTTCTGCATATCTCAGAAACAAATTTGTAAATTTCTTGAGAAACCAATGTGGGTCATTAATGATTTGCAGCTCATTGGTTCATTTCAGGTCAGTCTTTTTACAAATCGCAGACTGTAACCACTGACCATCATAGAGCTAACCCCTTACAGAGCGAAACGCCCTACATTAAAGAAGCATTTCTTACCATAAGTAACTTGTCTGAAGACATAAAATTACATTGAAATATATTAGGTCAACTTTCAAATGGAGACCACGGAATCTGTAAAATACAGCCTGTTCAATGCCTTATAAAGAGTCACATTGCTTTAAAAGTCAAACACATCTATTCAGAAGCATTCTCGAAATAAATGATTTCTGAGAGCCCTTACATAACAGCTGTGCATATCATTTGCATATAATTAAATAGCAAATGGGATGGTAATAATACTTTCATATTCTTTATATGACAAAAATACAACATATTGTTCTTAGTGGGAAATTTAGGAATTAGGCAGCCAAAGAGTTCCTAAAGTTGTAGAATTTCCAAGAGTAGATTTTTAAAGTCTATATTATTTAAAATGTATGTTAAGTGAGTCTAAGTCCATCCTAGTGGTTTTAGGATTAATAAGACTTTAAACTCAGAGGCTGGCCAGATGGCTCCAGGGTCAGAGCACTGCTCTGAGAGGCCCTCGGTTCAGCTCCCACACACAACCGTCTGTAACTCCAGTTATAGGGAAGTCAGAGCAAAGTTTTTCTTCTTTATAACTGTTATTGTTTTATTTTTGAGATTATAATATAATTACATCATTTTCCCTTTTCCTTTATTCCCTTCAAACTCTTCCTTATACTCTTCTCTGTTCTTATTCAAATTCATGGACTTTTGTACACACACATACAAACACACACACCTAACTACATACATGCAACCTGCAGGTGTCTGTATCATATTACTTGTTTGTACGTTTTTAGGGCTAAACAGTTGATATTTGATAACCAATTGGTGTGGGGACTGGAAGTCAGGGATCGCTTCCCCCCTTAAGTTTAAACATCAAAAACTTTGCCAATGCCTCACCTGGCAAGGACTTGGTGTAGCCCAGGCTGGCCATGAACTCACTATGCAGTCCAAACCCCATATGAATGAACACGTGATCCTCCTGCTTCCATGTCCCCAGGGCTCAGGTCACAGCTATGACCCACACCACCTGCTTCATATGTTGCTGGGTATTGAACCCAGGGCTGTACTTGCCAGGCAAGCATTCTCCCTGGAGCTCCTCCCCCAGCCCTGTCCTCCTGACCTCTTATAAATTTGATCGTCCCCTCTTAACAACCCAGTGTATGTAGAGTTACACCCAGAAGTCACTGAGGCCTTCCAGAGATATGCGACCCAGGGTGGAGCTCAGTGTCCTGTCCCTCATCTTATAAAAAGCCAGCCTTAGTGACACTACTCACCATCGCGTTGAGCCTTCTCGCCTCTAAAGACATGTCAACCCCTTTTTCACTTTCTTTTTTCCCACAATTTATTCATTATATATCCCAATTGTAGCCCCCTCCCTTATCTCCTCCCAGTTGCACCCCCTCTTCTCCTTCCCCCTTATCCCCTTCCTCTAGTCCATTGATAGGGGAGGGCCTTCTCCCCTTCTATATGACCCTAGCCTATCAGGTCTCATCAGGACTGTCTGGATCCTCTTCCTCTGTGTCCAGGCAAGACAGCATCACTAGGGGCAAGTGATCAAAGAGCGGGCAACTGAGTTCACGGCAGAGGCAGCCCCTGCTCCCCTTATTCAGGGACCCACGTGGAGAATGAGCTGCCAATTGGTTATATCTGAGCAGGAGGTCTAGGTCCTCTTTTCACTTTCAAACTGTAATCACACTCAGCTAAGACAGACCCCTGTTTCTAAAGCCAGAGCACTCACTCTACCTGGGGGAAGGAGCCATTTACCCAGAGAGACACTACTGCCGTGGGAAGTTAAGACTGCCTCCAAAAGAGCCTCTGCAGATGAGATGTCCTGAAAGTTAACTTACAATTGCTTAAAAAAATGTGGCATCTGCAACATACACATGTTGGAAAACATAATCCTGGTGTACTTTTGATTCGTCAAGCAATATTACAGTCATAATTAGATTTACAAGAAAAACCAGCTATAGTGAAAATCACATCATTAGTGTCCAGCAGCAGGTTCTGGAGGTCCAGCCTCACCAAGTTACTCAGTCAGGTTCAAGATTTTATGTCCTGACTTGTTATATACCCACCTCTGTTCACTCCTTATGGAACACTGTGAGCGAATTGCATTGTAAACATGTCTTCATGTTTTATGTTACCAGAAATCGAGGGATGTTTCTGAAGCAAAAAGAACAGCCCCAACTGAAAAATAATTACAACTGAAAACTTTGTTCTCCCCCTCCATAGTGAGGATCTAGCACATTGCTCTGCGCACACCAGGCAAATAATTTACCCCTGAGCAGCAGCGCCAGCTCCAAGCTGAACTGTTTTTAAAGGAATAAAACAACTCAGACAACAAACGATACACAGAACTCCCCTAAGTGTGTGTGTTTCTGCCTTGATCATGCAAACATCCTCAAATGGGAAAGTGCTTTTAGGACCAAATTTTAGGATGGAGAGACATAATTACTGAAATAAGCCAGAGTCGCTGCAGCTTTGGGGGAGGCTTCTGTGCTGTCCTTAGCTGACCCCCACAGACAGCACAGCGCAGTCTCTTCCCTCCTTTGGCTCACAGTCTGTTCTCCACAGCAGCTCAGTAGTCTCCGCCATGTCCCAGCTTATAACACAGTGACCGTGAGAGGAACTGCTTTCCCTGACAGATTTCCAGGGAACTGGCCAGTTAAGTATGTCGTGCTTATTTTTAAAACCCTTCCTAATTTGGGGTGTTTAGGCCTCAGTCTCTTTTCCAATCTCCAGACCCTAAGTAAGAAAGAGAGAAGGTTAGTGGGGAGAGAGGGTCCCTTTACTTCTCCTGGCTGTTTAGGGTCAAGGGGGTCATTCAGGGCTTTATACCAATCTCCATCAATTGCATACGCAGCTAGCTGTCTCCTCCAGGCCGCTGTGCTCCAAAGGGGTCTCTCCATCTGTCTGCTACAAACAGCCACACAGTCTCCACACTGCTACATGCCAACACCACACGCCACCACCTTTCTTTCTTGGCTCTCACATTAACACTCTCAGAGTCCTAGACCAAGACCCTCCCCATGTCTCAGCATGTGAAAGGCCAAAATCTACACCCCACATGAGACAATTAACAGGTGTGGACAAACTTTAGCCTGACTAAAATCCCACACTTGGATGAAAACAAGAACATACTTACATAACATTTCTGAGTTTCCAAAGGCATAAGTGTGCTGTGGCCACGAGGTGTAGAGAGATCTTTTCAAGAATCTGAACCTGTTATGTCCTGTGCCATCAGAATGGAAGCGCAGGAAGCCTTCTTACATCTGGGTTTAGTGATTTGCTGGAGCCTGTTGGCATAGTCTAGATCAGTATTTGTCAAAATGCAGCCCAGGGATGGCCTGGGTAGCAATTATCATTGGTGTTTTTCCATGACAACCACTGCAGACCTCAGTATCTAGAATACTACAGTTAGGTGGTACATGTGGAAGTGGTAGGGAGGGAGGCCTGTGTTTTATAAGTTTTCTACATTGTGAATATTTGAGTTTGTGTACATGATTTTACACCATGATACGGAGTACACAGACCATGTGCTCTGTGTCCTAATTTTACTCTCCTTGCAAACCAATTTGCATTCTTTCCTACAGAGCTAAAATAAAGAAAAAGAGCTATACTCAACACTGCCTACATAGCGGCTAGTTGGAGATAAAATGGCATCTTCCGGAATCATTCAGTATAGATATTGCAGGCAGCAAAGCCATCTTTAGGGACCGAGCCAAGAATTGAGAAGGGAATGTTGATGATACTCCTGAAGTTGCAGATGGAGGCTGTGACATTTCCACACCGAACAAGAAGCAAAACGAAACAGTAATTCGAACTGCGTGGCAGGATGCAATTCCTAGAGTGCTCTGAAAGTTGAAACATCAGAGCATAAATTTTATTCACGATTACACCCCAGGTATCCAGGAACAAACAGTGTTTTCCATCAGTACATTCATCAGAGAAAATGTCTGTGAAGGTTCTCCAATCAGAGACCCTAAAGACAAGAGTAGTGCTTAGGTCTGAGTTCTTATCCAAACAGAAAAGCTTACGGTCTGTGGCTCCAGCAGCTTACCCTTCCTACCTGTCCTGTGCTCTGCTCTCCTAGGATGGTAACACTCATGGAAGTCCTTAGTAATGATCAATCTTTGCAAATTATCTCATCTACTTCCAAGAGCAAGAGATTCGCAATGCCACTCTATTTAATTTTCAGTGAACTAAGAATTAGATGAGGAAATTTGCTGCCATAATTTTTATTAAGTGTCATCTTCCCATTAGTATTCAAGGCCTTTGATAATTTATCTCAGGGTGACACTTTCTGAAATCATAAATCTGAAATGTAAAAGTACATATATTTATGAGTATTTTTAGAATGTGTAGAACTAATCTATAGTATTCACTTCTTTGTTCTACACAGCATGAAAATGCTCTAACTGTATTAACTGCCTTCATAAAATAACTTCAGCAATTCATTTTTGAAGGATGCATTATATAATGTCAGCATCTAGCAAACACCAGTAAATTCTTACATGTTTGAAGGTACAAATCATGGTGAAAAATCTGACTGTTTTTCTTTAGTCTCACCTTATTTGATCTTTAAAGTATGTATGACAATGATTTTTAGTGGAGATGCGTTGACCTGAAAGACACAGGCACATTGTTCTCTAAGGGAAAATCGCATCATGAACTTTAGACTAAAGCAAGGCAAGTCCTTCTACCACCCCAGCTGCAGATTGGTTGTTTTCTTCTCAAACACTGACAGAACAGAAGGGAAACAAATCCTTATTCCCTAGACATGCAGACACTTATAGGAAGAAAGGACTTGAATAGTCTCTTAAAGAGGGCTGTACGCAGTATTTGCTACAAGAATGCTTAGCAACCTCACTGACATTAGTTTTACTTGTTCAAATGTCTCTAGAGTCCAGAATGATGATTCATTTAAAAGCATGCTCAGGTAGGAAAGGGCTTTTGCTTTTAGAAACTCGCATTGTGCTTCAGATTCCACAATATGCTACTGTCCTTAGAGTTTTACAAAAGATACCATAGAATTGCTTTAGGTTTGCTTCACTGGGAGCCATTCATAAAAGTAGGGTGTGGCCACCCAATTTTATAATCCCAGCATTTACCAGGAGGAGGCAGGCAGGAAGTCAGGAGGCTCAGGGCCAAATCTGATGCTACAAAAAAAAAAAAAAAAAAAAAAAATCCTGTAAAATGAAAAACAAACAAAAAGACATTTAATTCTATGTTGAAGAATTTTATTAAATATGTTGATGACTCAAACTGAATACAATTAGAATAAAATAATGGGTTGATGATATTTTGCCAGACTTTTTAAATGGGGTCTTTGTAGAAAATCTAGAAGCTTCTTTGCCTCTCTTAAACATGATATCAGTTCTTACCATTTAGAACCTAGAGCAAGCTTGAGTAGTGAGTACATGACAGCTTGGTGGGCGTGGTAATCCAGTTGCATTAGAGAGAGGGCCTCTTTTCATGGTTGCAGTGACAACTAAGCTTAAGACAACCGAGCTCTGCTTAAGTCGTGAATATTGTTTGAAGTGCTGAGTTCTGTCTCTCATCTATCTATCTAATCTATCCATCCATCCATGTGTCTATATGTCTATGTCTCTTTCATCCATCTATCTATGCATCTATATATGTATGTGTCTATCACCTATCTATTTCTTTATGTATCAGCTATCCATATATCATCTATCTATCTACTATCTGTTATCTCTATCTCTCTCTATCTCTATGTATCTATCTATATATCTATCATTTATCTCTCTATTATCTGTCATCTCTATGTATTTACCATCTATCTCTCTATCTCTCTACCTCTATCTATATCTATCTATCTATCTATCTATCTATCTATCTATCTATCTATCTATCATCTGTCATCTCTCTAGCTCGCTGTATCTTTGGATCTATCTATCTACATGGAACTTATATTGTATCTATAGCTACAGAGTTAACAAAAGATTTTGCATCAGAGTGACTAACCTATCTTATATAGTGACTTAATTTCTTTATCTCTAACAATACCAGTTCAGTTCTGTACTCTCAGATGATGTCAGTGAAGTTTCACTGATGTATGTACTTGGTTTATTCTTGCTGTTGTCATGTCAGAGAATGCGTCTCTAGTTTTTCCACCTGCATTTCATTTCCTAATAGTCCATGGAAATTTGCCTTTTTATTATAATAACTAAGTTTTACTCATCCAGGTTATAGGGGAGGTAGAAATTCGCAAACTAACTTGCTTTTATCTTTGCTTGATCGCCCGTCTATAATTTGCAGCTCATATTTATGTTAAATATGGCTTCTTTTGTCTTTTGTCAGGACAATCAGCCTCTTGTGGCTCAACTCTTGAATAGCTAGGAGTAAGGACTTTACAAACCTTAATTGGTTGGCATTATGTTAAGGCTCTTTGAACTGCTTTGTGTTGCTTTGGCAGGACGGGACGGACAGTGCAGGACGGGGCTGCAGAAGAACAAAGCGGGCAGGAGAAGACTCTGCTTATGGGTGTGGGGATAAATGCAGATCTGCAAGGCTCAGGCCTATTTGAAATCAGCTACTTTTAGCTGATCCTTCAGAGCCTGCATTGTTTATCATTCTCAAGGCCATGACATATCAAATATTAATGAGAAATAAAAAAAAGAACATCTGAATTAGGTACATGAGGCTGGGAGGGGAAGGGAGTGGGGATGGGAAACTGTTCCCTGCTACGTTACAGGGAGACGGACAGAGTGGCTGTGATAGACAGAGTGACTAAAGACAGTGACTGCAGCAGACAGAGCGGCTACGGTCGAGAGTGACTCTGACAGATACAGCGAGCACACACAGTGATGATGGCAGACAGATTGACTACGGGTGACATAGAAGTCTTACATGTTTCCAACAGCCTTCCAGAAAAAAAATATGTCACAAATGCATAATACATGTTTGATAAGATGGAAACTTGAGCAGTTTGCAAAGGTATATGCATGTCAAAACTTTACAGTGTGTTCCATAGATATATACAGTCTTTGTTTCTCAGCTAAAAAGGGAACAGCCAATTTAAGCCACTGTGATGACCCCAAATGTGATGCTTTATAAGTGGAAAACATTAAGTGCCAATGAAATTTTCCCATTTTTTAGAAAAGGAACAACAACAACAACAACAACAACAAAAAACAGTAATGGCTATTTAGAAAAATATAAGTAAAAATTATTTAAAGTGTTTATGTGCTTGCTATTCTAAAATTAGTGATTGTAGTAGAATTTTGTTTCAGTAAGGTATCTATCTTACCTTATTTGAATCTTTTAATCTTTGAGAACAAGAGAGAATCTTCTGTGATTTATTCTTGCATATTTTACCCCAAACCACATGATTATATAGGTGTTAATCTGTTCTGTTATATTTGAATAATACTTTTATTTTTATAAAGCAAGAACTACTCCATATTTCTGGTTTTGCTACAGAATAATAGTTCTCTAATAGCACACAAGTTCCAAAACTTGGCTTGAAATTCCAAGAGGGTACCCAGATGTCAACTTTGATTTCTCTGTGTGGTCCTGTGTTGGTTTGTACAGTAGCCTCTGTGCAGATGGGACTTAGCCCTGGGGGTGGGGGGAGTGAAAGGTCCGGGTCCCTGGTCTGCACCTCTTTTTCCCTTAACTATTTCCTTCCCAGATATTGACCAGTGGAACAAAGTCATAGAGCAGCTAGGAACTCCGTGTCCAGAATTCATGAAGAAACTGCAGCCCACAGTCAGAAACTACGTGGAAAATCGACCCAAGTACGCGGGACTCACCTTCCCCAAACTCTTTCCAGATTCCCTCTTCCCAGCCGACTCTGAGCACAATAAACTTAAAGGTGAGTTCTGGGCACAACCTGCAGCCTCTGTAGTGAGCTTGGTGAAAAGGCTCATGGTCGAGAGGCCTTCCTTCCCTGGGCTTGGACTGACTCAAGGCATGTTTCTGGCAATAGTCTTTTTTGGTTAACACTTTGATCAGGGTTACTTAGAATCTTGACATCATTTTGTTTTTTGAGGCAGAGTTTCTCTATGAAGCGTTGGACTCGCTTTGTAGGCCAGGCTGGCCTTGGATTCAGAGATCCACCTGCTTCTGCCTCTCTGAGAGCTGGAATTAAAAGTGTGCACCACCACGCCTGGGTTTGAAATCATTTTTTGAAATGTAAAATTAAAAGATCAGCGTACCGCACTTTGAAAACATTTCTTTGATGCTTTTTAATTCCTAGAAAACATTTTCAATATATATTTTCATTTGTAATGTCTTGTGGACACGGGAGTTTCAGTTCTTTATATTTTATGAAGTGTCTAACCATCATTTCTCAATTATAGAGTACTAAGTTAGATGGTACCTATGCATTTTCTTTTTATTCTGATCCGGTCCCTTCAGCCTGGATTCAGACCCTGCCTCTGTGCCATCATAGCTGGACGACCAGCTAACTTTACTTATTTTTTTCTTAAATGATGGTAAAGGATTTGAGTGAAATTTAATTCTGTTAAGCACTTTCAACTGCATCTGTTCAACAACTGTTGAGCAAAATAAGACCTTGTATTAAAATATTTCTTATAAAGGAAACAAGGTAGGGTGCATGCCAGTGGGGTGTCCCCCACATTTGTAGGACAGTAATTATCTACAGGCTCAACTGGAATAATCAAGGTAAACCTCAGTGGGACAGAGAGATTAAAATGTAGTGCTTTGAGGTTTGTTTTTTTTTTTATCTAGTCATCACCTCCAAATTTATTCATAAGGGATTTAAGATAGTCCATGTCATTTCTGTGGCTTCCATACTTACATTACAGAGGTGGAGACTGCTGCTACATAGTCTCTGAGTGACATTCCCAAAGCTGTCGACACTGACTATACAGAGAGGGAAAGGCTAAAGGATACCTTAGCACAAAAGCATTCATAATACTAATCACAATACTAGGTGTCTTAGTTAGTGTTCTGTTGGGGCAAAGGGACCCCACTCCCATGGCAACTCTTAAAAAGAAAACATTTAATTTGGCTTGCTTACCGTTCAGAGGTTGAGTCTATTACCATCACGGTGGGGAGCATGGTGGCACATGGGCAGACATGGTGCTGGAGAAGCTGAAAGTTGTACACGAGGATCTGCAGGCAGCAGGAAGAGAAAAGGCCACTAGGCCTGGCTGGGCTTTTGAAACCTTAAAGTCCATCCCCAGCGTCACACCTGCTCCAACAGGCCACACCTCCTAATCCTTCTCAAGTAGTGCCACTCCCTGATGACTAAGTATCCTAATATATGGGCCTATGGGGAACGCTCTTCTTCAAACCATCACAGTAGACAAAAGTAATCGGTTACTATGAAGGCACACTGGCATTGTAACACCATGGAGACAGCAAAATCCATACTGAGCCACTTATTTAATGGCAGTGAAAATGCTTGCAGGCAAACTATGAACAACAGCATACTTTGTGATATAAATCCAACTTTCTAGAGTTTGATTATAATCGAGTTTATATTATTTTTGAAATTATTAGTTATTCAACATATTTGTGGTTCTAAATAAGGCAGACATACTCATGAAGTATCACAATATGCAAACAATCACATTTGTGATTGGAAAATTTGTTCTGACTCTAGGAAAGCAGCATGTGTGTCTGAAAGTGGACGTTATGGTGCTCAAAACGTTTCTCTTTGTGTACTACATATGGTTCTGATGAGGGCTCTGGTAAATGATTTGCTATTGGCAAAGTTCACTTCTTCTCAGTAAGAAGCCATTCCATCCTATGCCCTTTCTAAGAAGAGAAACACAGATGGTCTTGAGAGCAGAGTTTGTGGTACATGAATGTGAGGGTAAAATCAGCTGCAGATCAAAACGACCTTTTAACAAAAGAAATAAACAAGCAGCTACATTAGGCTGTTAGACCATTGATCATAAAACATCTTACAATTTGAAATAATATGTAAGTCTTTGTGCACTTTTGTCATTCTTGTGGGCTTCAAAGTTTTATTTGGAAAGAATGCTAATCAATTAAGAAATTGTATTTATCAGAGAAAAATGGCCAACAGATAAAAAAATCCTTTAACGAATCATCTTTTATAAATAATATAAAACATCCTAAACCATATGAAAATATTCAATGCTTCATAGATGATAATAGTTTCCTACATTTTAATTAAGTGAAAATGTTTCACGGTCAGAGAGTTGAATCATATCCAAACCTGGACAGTGGGAGAAAACAAGCCACCAATAAACACAATGGCAGCCTCTGGTTTATGAGAATGGTGGGATTTCCTAACTTTTCAATTTTTTTCTTATGTTATTGCTAAATTGTTTCCATTAGCTCAGTTACCTTAATCTAAACATTCAATGACGATTGATGTCTGTATTAAAAGATACTTTAATGAGGAAATACATCTCCGTGTAAGTGTTTTTCCCCATAAAGATTTGGTCATACTACAAATGGACACGTGAATCCATTATGGAATGCATACGATGTCTTTAAAGGGAGAATAAGACACACTGTGGCCTGTAATTTGTGAATATTTAGACAGGCCCCAATTTCCTACAATCAAGAACATTAGCATATATGGTCCCGATGATGTCTGATGTCAGTTACTTGGAAGCACTGCCATTAATTAGAACTATTTCAAATTGCCAAGCCAACTGAAGTCTTACTCTCTCAAAGCAGAGGCTTTGCTGTATATTTGGAACACACTGAGTATTTCTACTGCTAAAACTTTGAGATGATTTGAGTAATGACGTTGGTTTAAGCTATTACTCACTCCTGCCAAGGAAGCACTCCTTGTAAAACATCACATGCTCAAGGAACTAAAGGTTAAGGTGACTTCAGGGCTAGCTCTTCGACTCAGGGGGTGAAGCCATTCCCAGGAGCCGTGTAACAAAGATGAGGGGTGAGCGTGTGTGTGTCATCCTAGCGCTGACAGGCCGCAGGCAGGCAGCCAGACTGGCCTAACGACGTATTCACACACACACACACACACACACACACACACACACACACACACACGTGCGCCTGCACACATTGGTGAGACAATGAACCACACACGCACACGTGCTTGTGAACAGGTTCGAACACAGAACTTGATGTGCTGTCAGTAAACAGTGCTATTGACCAAGACCAAATAGGCTTGCTGGTTGTCACCACCTGTTGTGTAACTAGCCCGGCCCTGACCATACACTTGAGCACATCGCTTCGCACGTTGTGTGGAGCCTTGCATTGCTGTCAGCCACGGGATGGGAGTGCCTTTAGCCGCCAGCCACCTGATGCCACCAAATCGCGATTCTACCCACTTCAATCCCTCACAAACACAGAACGCTACAACCAAGTTGATGTCATTCTTCAGCTTGTTTTTACACGGCTATGAAACCTGGACCACAATGGTTTGCAAGTCATTCTGAACCTTACTGGGATTCTGTTGATTCTGCTTTGTGTATGAGAACGTGAGAGCTCACTGATTGCTTTCTCACACCTGTGTTGACCTGGGCATGTCTGCAGACGTGCCACAGATTGTGCACGTCCCATGCCCCGGGTCCAGCCATCATCCTTACAGATTACCTCCGAAAGTTCCTGTACTTGTTCAAACTTCATGGCTAACAAATGCTGTTTATAATTCTGAGCAAATGACTAGACTCAAATATTCACAACATACAGCCCTCAAGGAGCTCTCGAAATGGTACCTTAGGCTAAAAAATGTTAGAGCTGTGTTTCTTTTTACAGCACCTCAAGAGGTTTCCCCGTGGTTAGGACAGGGGTTTTTCTTAGCCTGTTCTCCAGGCAGTAAACTCCCTTGCCAAAATACGCATCTTAGGAGTCGCTGCTCTCATTTGTCGTTCCAGCCAGCCAAGCCAGGGATTTGTTGTCAAAGATGTTAGTGATTGACCCGGCGAAGAGGATATCGGTGGATGACGCCTTGCAGCATCCTTACATCAACGTTTGGTACGACCCCGCCGAAGTGGAGGCGGTAAGACATGGGCCACCAGCCACCCAGAGCCGGTGGTGAAAACAGTACCGCTCATACCGGAGGAGCCCACGCGGGCCCTCTCTAGCCCATCACAGGCACATCTCATCCCCTGGCGGTCATTCTCCTCAACGTGCATTTTAAGTTCATTTCTCTCTAGGACCTGAGTGAGTGGGATGGGTTCAGATGTTGTGTCTTTCAGTTCACACTAAGATTTCCTCCAGTGTTTAACAGTCAGCCTCTCTCCCGAGGCAGACTTCATGGGAGAAAGCTCAGTGGTGGGGATGCTAGCTGGCTTCTGTTTCCTCTACCGCTCACCAACATTTGACACCATTTGGTACCTAAGATGGTTTCAGTCAGTAAGCTCGTCCCAGGATGCTGGTGGCTTTGCAACTCGGGCCCTTATTTTTTTAAGTTGATTCTAAATAACACATGGTGGTATGTCTCTGGTCTCAGACCTACTATAAAAGGTTTACTAGTCTTAGAAGCTTAACTCTTCATTTTAAAAATATTGTTACCTAACCACTACCTTCTCTGTGCATTCATTCTTATATCTTTTTTATTTTTTTATTTATTACAATTTATTCACTTTGTATCCCAGCTGTAGCCCCCTCCCTTTTCCCTTCCCAATCTTACCTTCTCTCCCTCTTCTCCTCCCATGCCTTCCCTCAGTCCACTGATAGGGGTGGTCCTCCTCCCCTTTCCTCTGACCCTAGCCTATCAGATCTCATCAGGACTGGCTGCATTGTCTTCCTCTGTGGCCTGATAGGGCTGCTCCCCCCTCAGGGGGTGGTGATCAAAGAGCCAACCACTGAGTTCATGTCAGAGACAGCTCCTGTTCCCCTTAATAGGGAACCCACTTGGTAACTGAGCTGCCATGGGCTACATCTGTGCAGGGATTCTAGGTTATCTCCATGCATGGTCCTTGGTTGGAGTATCAGTCTCAGAAAAGACTCCTGGGCCCAGATTTTTTGGTTCTGTTGCTCTCCTTGTGGAGCTCCTGTCCCCTCAGGTCTTTCTATCTCTCCCTTCTTTCATTAAGATTCCCTGCACTCTGCCCAAAGTTTGGCTAGGAGTCTCAGCATCTGCTTGGATACCCTGTTATGCCTCTGAAAGACTCTACCCAGCAGGGTACCGAAGCAGATGCTGAGACTCATTTTTATATCTTTACCTCTGTTTCTCCATGGGGAGTTGTCGAATAGCTGCTGCCTGGGTGGGGCTTTGCACATCTCCTGATGAGAACTTTTTTTCTGTGCCATTTGTTAGCGTGACTGTTAGCAATACTGTCATTTCCTGAAAATGACATGTTCTTAAAGTATTTGAACACTGGTGCTAACTTATGTTGTTGATATAATACTCCACCTCTGTAGCTGAATTTACTCTGAATCATTTAATACTCTGCTTTTCACCTTCTCGGCACCATAAAACATTCTTCCTGGAAGACAGACTTGCCTTGCGTAGGTCTCTGCTCTATGTCTTCGGGAGCTGGTGCTTATTTCAGCCCTGCCCAATTCCTGTTTCTCACTCCTTCCTTCTGTGAGCAGCACATGTTTAAGCTTCCAGGAAGCGCTAGCCCTGAAACTCCTCCAGCTTCGGGAAGGGGACTTCACTGTCTTGTATGATGTTCTCCTGAATTGTGTTCACCTGAGCGGTTCTGGCATGATGCTGGCGTCTGTTTGATTCACATTTATCTTAGTAGCTTAGTTTGAGTTTTGCAAAATTCAGTACTTCCAATGAAGCATATTTTGTTTCTAATGTTCTTAAAAAACTAGTCTAATATCAAGACTCAAACATAGGCTCCTTCCCAGTCTTTCATACTTCGTATAAAGTTTTAAAGATATTAGAGTTGAATGAAGTAAAGAAGAGAAATAAATATATGAATAAATGTATTTAAAATTAGGTAGTTTGGACTTTTTCTGATGAAATTTAAGAAAAATATTTTGGGCATCTTTGTAAAAATGTTAGCACAGTGTAAATTATCTGACATTGCTGATCTCACTTTGAGAGTTCTAAAGCTGTGGCATGTTTATTCTTCCTTATATCTGCTTTCGTGTGCTCAATTTGTTTTTAATGGATAGTTTAATTGGAGTCATAAAGTCTGCATTTGTCATTCACTTGTAATTATGTTGCCTATAAAAGAGACAGTTACTTAGAATCTATAGCAGAACGGTACAAAAACCTCAATGAATTTTTAAGTTGATTTCAACATTTCACCCTTTGTCGGATAAAACACGTTCCCTGCTATCACTGCTCGTTAATAACTAATACCTGCTGAAGACAGTCTTAGAGATATGGCTTCTCTGTCATAGGTGGTTATTCCTTGATTCCTGGATGAGAGAAGGGCCTGTCATTACTTGTTCCTCACAAATGTCAATCATGCACACTGCAGTGAAAATCCTCTGCCCCTCCGTTTGCTGTATGCCAGTCACTATAACAAGCAGGATGTAATCATCTGTCTCCAGCTGTGACTCTTAAACAGCTATTCGGCTCCAGATAGAAAACAGCAATGTGATAAGATTTTAGTAACTGAAATGTACACATAAGTGCGAAATAATCAAGCAGTCCCGAGGTTGTGCTGCCAAGGACAGGATGCATAGATTTAAGACTCGCCTATATTTAACATGCACAGTTGCTTCAAACAAAGTTTAAGTCATTGAGATCATGGTAGGAAATTATTTTCATTCATCATTTTGCTCACTCTTAATCCCCTCTGCTATACTTTCACAGAAAAAGCTAACGTGATTTTATTAGGAAGATCTTGTTTCTTGCAGTGTTAAAACTACGTGATGAATGAGTTAATTTATGTATGGCTTCTCCATTTCCTCACTGTGGCCTAACTTACTGTCATCTACTGAATTCCCTTGAGTCCATAACAAGTTCCTACAACAACATTGTAAACAACAGTCTTTGAGATATATACAATAATAAATATCTTCAGCATACCCTGTTGGAATCAATGTGCATAAACTTAGGGACCGCACAGGAAAATCTGAGCCATAAGAAAAGGGAGTCAGTGCATTAAATATTCAGGGAACTCATCAGTAGTTGTTCGAGTCTTGGAGATAAGCCGCTGAATGAAATATACATAAGCTTTCTTCAAGTATTTTATGATCTTTACATTAAACTAGTGAGTCTGAGTTTAGCACTGGGTGTTAAACATTAAGTATCTGGGAAGAGATGATTTAAATGAGTTATAAATGCAAACAGCTCTTCGTATAGAAAGCACCTCTCCCGCTGGGAGGAAGGAATTGAAGACTGTGTAATTGGTATTTCCACTGGTGAGCAACATCAAAAGCTGAAAGCACGTCCTGAAGATGGTTTCTGAATGATTAGTTCACCTGAAATTCAGTAAACCACCAATCCTGTTTGAT
Organism: Psammomys obesus; assembly: GCF_907164565.1. Classification (NCBI taxonomy): domain Eukaryota; kingdom Metazoa; phylum Chordata; class Mammalia; order Rodentia; family Muridae; genus Psammomys; species Psammomys obesus. The sequence continues at coordinate 1,581,923 of NW_026596155.1, forward strand.
GATCTCTGCCTCAGAATGCAAGCTCACACTTAAAATCGTGGTAAATCTCATTTGTATCTCCTCTGTGAGCCCGAGAAGAAAGCAGTTCCACCTGCAGTTTATCACGGTTTACTAGCAACTCTCCAACACCAATCAAATATGCAGTAAACATGAACCACGGGGCTTTGGCTCTTTGAGGGTTGTCTGGAAACTTTTCACAGCTTTTATTAAAGGAAAAAAAAATCCCCATTTTACTAACAAAAAAAAAAAAAAAGAAAACTAACTTCTGTTTATGTTGGTAGAAAATGCCTTTTCTTATTTCACTAGAGGACTGCCCAGCACCTCTCTCTGAGTATGACCTTAGGGTTTCATCATGACCAATATGCAAGGAGGAAAGGACTTATTCAGCTTACTCTTCTACATCACTGTTCATCACCCAAAGAATGCAGAACAGGAACTCAAGCAGGGCAGGAGCCTGGAGGCAGGAGCCTGGATGCAGAGGCCATGGAGGGGTTCGGCTTACTGGCTTGCTTCCCATGGCTTGCTCAGCTGCTTTCTTATAGAACCCAGGGCCACAGCCCAGGGATGGTACTACTCTCCATGGGATGGGCCTCTTTCATTAATCACTGATTAAGGAAATGCCCTACAGCTGGGTCTTATGGAGACCTCTCTTTCATTGAGTTCCCCTCCTTTCTAGTTTGTGTGTCAAGTTGGCGCAAGCCTCAACCAGCACAACTGACCCCTTGTCAGCTTGAGACACAAACACATCACTATTAAGCCACAACCCTTCCTTTCTTATTCATCCCCAAGACTGCACATCAAAAAACATGAATAACTTTGAAAGTTCCACAGTTTTTATAAATTCAAACACATTAAGTTGCAGTCTCTTTGGGATATCCAATCTTTCTAAAAATCCAAAATCTCTTTGAAAAGTTCAAAATCTTTCAACTATGGGCTCCTGTTAAGATAAAAATTAAAATAAGTACCATCCTCAAGAGGGAAGAACCAGGGTACAGTCACAATCTGAATCAAGCAAAACCAAACTCCAGCAGTATAAATAAGTCAGTGTCCGATTGTTTGGGATTCACTCCTGTTCTCTGGGCTCCTCCACAGGGCTGGGGTCACGTCTCCAGATCCACCCTCTGCAGCACACACCTTGTCTTCTAGGCTCTGGCTGGCTCCACTCCACTGCTGCTGCTGTTCTTGCTGGTCATCCCATGGTTCTGGCATCTCCAAAATGCTAGGGTCTTCTGCCACAACTGGGTTTTGCTTTCACTAACAGCCTCTACAGAGTCTCTTCATGGTGCAAGCCTCAACTTCTTTGCATGACTCTTCTGCCACTGAAGCTGCACCTTCCCCAGTGTCCTCTCCTGCCTCTCAGAGTGCCAAGCCTCAGATGCTCTCTGTGACCCCTTCATGCCTTCAAAACCAGTACCGCCAGGGTGACTCTTGAACAGTACCAAACATGGCTTCCAGCACCAGGAAAAAAAACATGGTCACCTATCAAAAACAGGTTCTCTGTGCTTTCAGCAAGCACTGCTCAGAGGATTTCACCTCAGAGACGCTGGTCTCCTCTCAATCACTGCTAATTTCTTAGCTCCAGGTAACCAGTGGTTTTGCTTCAGGGGTGCTGCTCTCTTGGCAATTACGGCTGACTCTTTCAGCCCCAGCTGACCAGAGTGACAGACTATCACTTCGAAATTGCAGTGGTCCTGACAGAGTCTTTAAATTTCCCTCTGGTTCTTCACAAGTCAGGCCTCCATTCGCTGCACAGCTCTCACATTCTAATCTTCCAAGCTCCCACAGAACAGCCAAATGAGCTCTCAATACTCAATGGCTTTTCTAGGCCGAAGTTCCAAAGTCCTTCCATATTCCTTCCAAAACATGGTCTGTCAGAGCAATACCCTAATGGTAGCAATTTGTTTTAGTTAGGGTTTCTATTGCTCCAACAAAACACCATGACCAAAAAGCAATTTGGGGAGGAAAGAGTTTATTTAGCTTACACTTCCAGTAGCTTACACTTCCATATCACTGTTCATCTTTGAAGGATGTAGGGACAGGAACTCAAACAGGGCAGGAACCTGGAGGCAGGAGCTGATGCAAAGGTCATGGAGGGTGCTCCTTACCAGCTTTCTTATAGAATTCAGGATGACCAACCCAGGGATGGCACCGCCCACAATGGGCAGGGCCTTTCCCCATCAGTCACTAATTAGGAAAATACCTTACAGCCTGATCTTATGAAAGCATCTTCTTCCTTGAGTTTCCATCCTTTCAGATGACTCTAGTTTGTGTCAGGCTGACACAAGCCTACCCAGCATAGGGAATTACTTATTTGTGTGCACCCAATCTTATAAAGGCATAAACATAATTTTTGTTCTTCTTCAGCCTCTTTGAATTATATTTATTGCTTTGAATCTAAGTTTGGCAAAACCACAGTGAGGTTTTTTCTACATATTTTCAACTAAATACACTGCCACATGCAGCAAAGCTCACCAATCAATGCATTTCATTTCTGAAGAGTAAGAGCCTGCTTGGAGCGTTTATGAAGAGAATCCATTTATGAAAGATTTCTCAGATTGTTTGTGCAATTATTTTTGAAAATTAGATTAAAATTCTTTCCCATGTATTCACAAGTAGATCAAAACACCCCATTCAGCCTGAGGGAAAGAATAACTTTCTGGAGTAGTTGAATGCTCAGCTACATAGTTCATTATCGCCATTGTGATCAATAAATTTGAAAATCAGTCCATTTCCCAAGTGCGTATTGCACTTTGTTTGCTGGCCACAGGGGACCTTCTTTTTAGAAGATAGAAAAGGCACTGCTCAGGGATCTGGAAGGCAAAACCTTTTTATTTTCTTCTCTCCTCTTTGTGTCTCTTAAATTCTGATTTTCAGACGAAATGTTCCTAAGGATTCCTTTTGTATTATTTGTCCTGTTCTCATGGGCCTTGTAAACTGGCTGCGTCTCGCTCAGCTGTTCCCTCCATCTGTCCCAGCACAAGGCCCACATCATATGATTTCTCAAAAGTACACCGCGCTGTGAAAAACCTGGAGCAGTGACATGGCAGGATTAATTTGAGAACTAGTTCAGCGCCATCTATCTGTCACGGAAGACCCTTTCAGTGTGGAGCTGAACCCTAAGTAGTTAGAATGTATACACATTTAGAATTGAGTGGGAAGGGACACGAGCCACAGTGAATGTGGATTTAATCACATGTTTAATTATAGAAAGAGCACACTTCATCATTTGCAGCTCTCATTTACTTGGTAGAAGTTAAATCAATGTCTGCGATTCCTAATATTTGCTGTTTGCAGATTTTTTTTTTTAATTCCATCTGTTCATGCTGATGTATTCTTTTAGCAGCAAAATGTGAGCAGTTTACTAATTGCCTTTTAGAGAAACTATAACTGCCACATGCTGTATTCCTGGGGTCTGGTTATTCGAGGGAAGATGTCTTTGAATCACATTCCGGCTGTTTTGATGCTCTGCGCTCTGTTGCCAGGGGCTTGTCACAATGTTTGTCTCAGGTGGACTTAGCCACCTGCTTTTAGGGACTCCTTTCACTCCATGACTTGTGAAAGGAATGTGCACTTTACCCTTCGCTGAGTATACCTCATTTTAGAAAATCTGTCTGCTAAAGAGAATGATTCATCCTGATTTCAATCTATTGGCACATATGGTATCTGCAGACCAGATCAAAAGCTGGCATGGCTAGGGGTTTCATTCTCAGAGACACACCTGAATTGTATTCAAAGGTGCACATGCTAAGAGTCCATGTCAGGGTTTCCACCTGGCCCACATCGTAGCATTATTTGTAAGCACAGGCTTGAAAGGCCACATTAGCTTTCTTCCAAGACAAATGCTTATCTGTAGAAACCCTAAATAGTTTTGCATTTTGAAGCATTTCCTTTGGCTCTCTTCTCTCAGATTCAATGCAGTTATGCTGAATGATGAAATTTTAAACACAATAACTTTCACTTAAAAAAATACTTGTGTGCGCAATTTTGTCCTATGGTGATTCCATGATACTGCATCCCATGCTCACCGATAGTGTCAAGCCCATGCTACACAGACAGGGGAGAGCTCACTGCTCAGAGAAGTGCGCAGTCCAGCACTGACCCTTCTTACTGCACAGGGAACTGAAGGGCTTTGAAAGTCATCCTGAGGTCAAATGGGCGTGGTCATGTACCTATGGATTTCTGAACTTACAGTTTATGTTTGTCACAAGGTTTTTGGAGTGACTTTACTCCAAACCTTGTTACTTGTTATTTATTTAGTTTTATTTTTGACGTGCCAGGGTCAAACGTGGGGTCTATCCTATGCCAGGGAGGCACGTTACCACTGAGATGCAGCCCCAGACCCCAGGCTTAGTTCTGGGACACATTAAAACATTGATCCGGCAGAGAAAGCTTATTTCAGGAGCTTCAAAAATGCTGATAATGTACCAATAGAGAAACTATTAGTCCTGGCATAACCAAGACAGTTGCGTGCTTCTGTAAAACTAGCCTTTTCTCCTGATATTAACACACGTTTGTATTAAAGGTCACTTTCATTTGTAAAGGTCTCGCTATTTTAAGAAGTGGGATGACGTGTGGGAGCAACTGTTACATATGTGACACTGTGCTTTCGGCTCTCACTAATGTGGCTTCCTAAAACTCCTGCCCCCCTTTCCCTCTCATGTGTGTGTCTGTGTATGGCTCCAGACAATTTTTAAATGGTCTTTTTCTAAGAAATAGAAATGGACAGCCATTGCCTACTATTCAAGTAGCTAGCTCTTTTGCTGGATAACTTTTTCTCTTCCTTCCTTCCTTCCTTCCTTCCTTCCTTCCTTCCTTCCTTCCTTCCTT
>NW_026596155.1:1586759-1626410 GCF_907164565.1 Psammomys obesus
TTCTTTCTTTCTTTCTTTCTTTCTTTCTTTCTTTCTTTCTTTCTTTCGTGCATGATGTTTTTTCAATTTATTTACTTTACATCCCAAAGATTCCCCCTCCCTCCTATCCTCCCAGTCACCCCTTTCTCTTCCTTCCCCCTTCTCCTTTCCCTTTTCTCCCAGAAAATGGGAGTCCCCCTTCCCTTGTATCAACCTTCCTTAGTACATCAAGTCACATCAGGACTGAGCATAGCCTCATCCCCTGAAGTCAGGTGAGGCATTGCTGCCAGGGAGGAGTGATCCAAAAGCAGGCAAGAGTCCATGTTAGAAACAGTGCCCCCACCCCCGCCAGGTGACTGACATGAAGACCAAGCTGCCCATTGGTTACATGTGTGGAGGGGGCCTAGGTCCAGATCATGCATGCTCCTTAGTTGATGTCTCAGTCTTTGTAAGCACCCATGGGACTGGGTTCGTTGTCTCTGTTGATCTTCTTCTTTTTTTCTTTTTTATTTTTTAATATTAGTTACAGTTTATTTATTTTGTATCCCAGCTGTATCCCCCTCCCTCATTCCCTCCCAATCCCACCCTCTCTCCCTCATCTCCTCCTTGCCCCTTTCCAAGTCCACTGATAGGGGAGGTCCTCCTCCCCTTTCATCTGACCCTGGTTTATCAGGTATCTTCATGACTGGCTGCAAAGTCCTCCTCTGGGGCCTAGCAGGGCTGCTCCTTCCTCCGGGGCGGCAGGGTGGTGTCAAAGAGCCATTGAGTTCATGTCAGAAATAGTCCCTGTTCCCCTTACTAGGGACCCACTGGGATACTAAACTACCATGGGCTACATCCGAGCAGGGGTTCTAGGTTATATGCATACATGGTCCTTGGTTGGAGAAACAGCCTCATAAAAGACCCCTGTGCCCTGATATATTTGGTCCTTGTGGAGCTCCTGTCCTCTCCAGGTCATACTAACTCCTCCTTCTTTCATATGATTCCCTGTACTCTGCCCAAGGTTTGATTTCTGTTGATCTTCTTGTGAGATTTCTGTCCCCTCCATGTCCTTCCATCTTCCCTCCAATACTTCCACAGGATCCCTGGAGCTCTGCCCCATGCTTGGCTGCAAGTCCCAGCATCTGTCTTGATCCCTTGCTGGCTGGAGCCTCCCAGACCACAGTCCAATTAAACTCAGGTCTGTAAGCATAGCAGAGTATCATTAATAATGTTTGGAATTGGCTCTCTACCATGGGGTGGGTCTCAGGTTGGGAAAATTATTTATATCATCAATCTCTGTTCCCTCTTTATCCTGCACTTCTTGTCGGCAGCGTATGTTTCCGATCAAAGGTTTTGTGGGTGGGTTGTTGTTCCTCTCCTTCCACCAGTCCTGCCTGCCTAGGAGGTGCTCACTTCAGTCTTCATGTCCTGCCGTCCCACATTAGGGGTCTCAACTAGAATCGCGCACGCCCTTAGCCTCCCAGGAGCCTACCTTGTCACAGGCCTCCAGCTTGACAAAGAGATGTCCCCCCTCAGTTTCCGTTTTGTTTTTTTGTTTTTTCCCAGCCCTCTCACCTCCCACCCCCTTTCTCTCCACATCTCATCCTCACTCTTGTTTCTCTCCCCATTCCATCTCTTGCCCAGTTCCCTCTTTTCATCCACTTCTGCTGTCTATTTTATTTACCCTTCTGAGTGACATTCCGGCACCCTCCCTTGGGCCTTCCTTGATAGTTAGCTTCCTTGGGTCTGTGGGTTGTAGTATGGTTATCCTGTACTATAGGTCTAATATCCTCTTATACATACCATGAGTACATACCATGTGTGTCTTTCTACTTCTGGGTTACCTCATTTGGAATGATCTTTTCTAGTTCCAACCATTTGCCTGCAAACTTCATGATGCCCTTGTTTTTAATAGCTGAGTAGTATTCCTTTGTGCAAATGTACCACAATTTCTGTATCCATTCTTCAGTTGAGGGATATCTAGGTTGTTTCTAGTTTCTGGCTATTAAAAATAAAGTTGTTATGAACAAATATCCTTGTTGTATGGTGGAACATCGTTTGGGTACATGCTCACTAGTGGTATAGCTGGAAATTGAGGTAGAACTATTCCCAGTTTTCTGAGAAAGTTCCAGATTGATTTCCAGAGAGGTTGTTCAAATTTGCACTTCCACCAGCAATGGAGGAGGGTTCCCCTTGCTCCATATCTTTGCCAGCATGGGTTGCCACTTGCGTTTTTGATCTTACCCATTCTGCTTTGTGTAAGATGGAATCTTAGAGTCATTTTGATTTGCATTTCTCTGATGGCTAAAGATATTGAGCATTTTTTTTCAGTGCTTCTCAAACATTTGAGAGTCTTCTCTTGTGAATTTTCGGTTCAGCTCTGTACCCTTTTTCTAAATTGGATTATTTGATTTGTTGATGTTTAATATCTTCATTTTTTTTGTGTATATTGGATATTAGCCCTTTGTCTGATGTAGGGTTGGTGAAGATTTTTTTCTCAGCCTGTAGGCTGCCATTTTGTTTTCAAGCTATACAAAAGAGCAATAGTAATGAAAAGTGCATGGTCTTGGCCTAGAAACAGACAGACTGATCCGTGGAACCAAATTTAAGACCCAGAAATAAGCCCTACCGGCATTTGATTTTCAACAAAGAAGCCAAAACCATACAATGGAAAAATGAAAGCATCTTCTATAAATGGTGCTGGTCTTACTGGATGTATGCATATAGAAAAATACAAATAGGCCCGTATTTATCACCCTGAACAAAACTCAAGTGGATCAAAGACCTTGACCTAAAACTAGAGACTCTAAATCTATTAGAAGACAAAGTGGGGAAAAGTTTGGAACTCATTGGCACAGGAGAAAACTTCCTAAACAGAACACCAACAGTACAGGCTCTGAGATTAATAATTAATAAATGAGATCTCATGAAACTGAGAAGTTTCTGTAAGGCAAACACACTGTCAATAGAGCAGAACTGCTGGAGAATTTCTGAGAGTTAAGTTGGCAGCTGGTTAATGGCTTCATGGTCACCTTCTACAATGGATGGCACAGGTACAGCCTTCCTGGCATCTTGCAGCCACGTTGATTCTCCTACATGATGCCCTATGTCCTTTGCAGGGTCCACCTTTCCTTGCCACATTCACCCCCAAGGATTTCTGTTTGTTTTCTAAGCTATTGGCTATATTGAGTGTTGCAACAGAAGGGTGAAATAAAGAAATGCATGAGGAAAACACGCTCCAAGGCTGAGTTTGTTTTGCTAGACAGCAGACACCACAGAGTTAATCCACCAACCTGGCCATGCTCTTAAGGATAAGAGATAGAGATAAAATGAGACATTATATTCTAGGAGGGAGGAAGTGGACAATAGAAACTCCAGTGATGCTGAAAATTAATACTTGTGATCACATGAAAACAGATGGTTATAAACCCAAGAGAATGTTTGATGACCAATCGGCATCAAATGAAAACTGTGAAGTCAGAAGGCCGTAGAAGGGATTGCGTTTGAGAAGACTCATCAACAGCGAGGCTAGAGTGCTAAGTCCTGCTAACATACAGAGTCAGGGAAAAGGCTGAAGTTGAATGTCATTCCCATGTGGAGAACTATAGCTTTGGCCCTGGGGCATCTGTTAGGAGTGAGAGGGTAGAATGGATTCGTCCGACGATGAGGCAGAATATTGAAAAGGTTATACTTCCTTTTTACAAGTCTATTAAAAGTTGATGATCTTTTACGGAGCGTGCACTATAATAAAATTATTATGTTCCCTTTTTAATGGCAAGGTAGGCATAGGAAAGATAAAAAATCTCTTCCATAACCTGTTTCAGGCTTAATATGAGATTCTCAGGATCCTTTATGGAGTATCAGCCCACAATATCTTAAGAAAAGGTATGGAGCTTGTTGGCCACAAAAATACCTTTTTACCCCCCCCCCCAAGATTTCCCCCTATTACGCCCTTGTGCATAATTCCAGGAAAGTGTGATTTCTATCTTCACATACATTGTGAAAACCGTACTTCTTTTGTAAAAGGCAGGGGGCACACAGTAGGAAAATGTCTTCCCTGTGGTGTGAGGTGCTGTGGCCCGGGTTCTGCAGGCCACTGCTTTGGCGTCTCGCTCTGTGGCACCTGTGGTAGACTGCAGTTTTCTCAGTGCGGCATCTGCCACACCCCTCTAGCTGAGGCAGGCTTGCCACAGCGCTTTGCAATTGCTGCGCAATCAGAAATCAGACTTGTTTCCAGCTAGAATCCACACAAAGCCCGTCACAGAACATTTTAAAGTCACGAGTAGCTTCCCGGCGGGTGGAAGGCTTAGCTATAGTTTAAACTAAAAACATGCTTTGTCAAAAATTCATTTTAAAAATGCTTGGACATATCCAAGCTTTCCCAATCCAAGGTGATCTAGGTGTGGGAGAGGACTAACTAAGAAATACAGGGTGGAAAGCCATGCGCCTAATGCGGGGAAGATGGCAAAATTTCATAGAAACCACTCAGGGCAAACAAGGAGAAGATCTGGACTCAGGTCACATGATAACTATTGGTCATAGGCACTCAATTCATCCCATGAAGTTTGTATTATGTTTTTATTATGCCCCATCTATACTGGCAGATACTTCTGTTAACAAAATAAGAAACTTCTGGCAACTCAGAGGCTTACAGCATAACTACTGTATATGTAGCTACTATATATGGTTACATAAATGAGGAGTTATAACCATCTTGGTAGCGTCCATGGAAAGGGAATTAGAGGTGCTACAAAGGACAGGGGGAAGATGGAGCCCATTCTTCAGCAGATGGGTGGGGCTTTCAGGAGAGAGAAAACTGCTCAGCCATTACCAAAATGGTGAGCAAGAAAGGAAGACAAAGGAAGACTGTAGAAGAGCCGACTTCTAGAAGGAAGGACACACAGGCCACCCTGGTGAGCTGTATGTTGACTTGGTACAGTCTGCCAGGGGAGGTGACAAATATGATGGACACTTCAGGACCAGGGCAGGAAGAATTTCTAGGTCATTCTCAAGGATTACCTGTGATGAAGGCTGCTGAGTAACTGCAGTGATTTTAATCAGGGACTGAAATAATGAGGATTACGTTCAAGCAGGTCATTTTTATTCTGATTGGTACAATGAAGATTATTAGCTGAAAGACCAGTTTAAAAGCTAGGAAGTGGTTGGTATAAGAGATAGTGAAAAATGGACTTCAGTTCACTAAGGATAGAGAAAGAATGGAATTCAGATAGAGCTTCACTTAATTGTCATCACTAATCTCTACCCAAGAAATGTCCTGTCTCATAAAGTTTTAAGGGAAATGTGTGGAAGTGCTCAATTAACTTTGAAAAGGTATGATGCGATTAGAGAGGTGCTTTTATGGATATAATTAAATATTCTAGATCCAGCTGTTTTAATCCATAAAATATAAGGGGAATGAAAATGGCTTTTATTTCTGCCTTAGAAGGTTTTAGGCTCACATAGAGTTGTTTTAGTCCTTTGAATATCCCACTACTGAGTGAAATGGCACGGTGTGAAGAAAATCCACTAAAAATGAAATGTGATTTTTTTAAAAGGAAAAACAGAATATGGGTAACATTTCATATTAGATTGTAGTTTGTTTGGGTTCTGTTTACTCTCCTCAAGCTGTAGCCCCTGCCCCTTGCTGTGATCCTCTTGCCTGTCCATATTTAAATGAGGATTTTTAATGTTCAGAGAGAGGACAGTATGGGTCCTAGTGGGCACGTTCTCACCCAGAAGCCATTCCCCGCCCTCAGGTGACTCTGTCCTGCTGACCTCTCACCCCAGAGGTGACTCTGTCCTGCTGACCTCTCACCCCAGAGCTCCCTCTTCTACATCACACACCCTATGCTTAATCATTCTGGCAGCAACCTGAAGATAAGCGTTTTGATGTTATCATTTATACCATCTATTGGAGCATTTTTTTTTTTAGCAAAGTGCAGATTCAGAAATATTAGTGGAATTAATTGTTATTTTTGAGTTATCAGCCCACTAACTACTTTATATAATTTTCCATTGATGCTTCAAGTCTCCATTACCTTAGCCAAGAGACTTAGGTCATTCACTACCTTTGGACTATTAGCCAACGTGAAGATGGTTTCACACAGACCTGCAGCTGAAAGCCATGGCGGGGGCCATTACCCAGGCTGTTATGTTGCCGCATCCGTTAAAAAGCTGATTTCTCTTCACAAAGGCAGTGTTTTAATAATCTATGTGCTGAAGAAATTTAAATTGCAATAAATATAGAGTAACCATATTGTCCAGTTTTTAGATAATCATCTCATATGTTAATGTGATGTACAAATGCTTTCTTGTATAAGATGCTGAAGGTGTCCTTATCTCCGATTAAAAGAGTCCATTAATTCAGAGTCTGAATCTGTTCTGAGAAATCAGTGATGAGTAAAATAAAGATCTGGACTGGAAATAACTAGCACTTCAACTTGCTGAACTTGGGAATTAAAAAGCTATTAAAGTTTATGTGAAAATATACTTTTCTCTAAAGATGGTGAAGTGTGTTCAAACTAGTTTTTCTAAGTGCACCTTCTAACTGAGTAACCATGGCTCAGGATCTCCATGGATGTCTCAGGCTCTGTACTGACACTTGCTGAGGAGCATGGTTCCCCCAGCCTTTAGTGTCTCAGGGCTGAAGGGGTAGCCATTGGGTTACAGGTAGCGAAACCCCAAAGGTCCTCAGCTTCCTGCTCACTTTCATTCTGTTTTGTGCTTGTAGCAGTGGCATGAGGGTCTTGGACTTCAGTAGGCTGACTCAACAGTATCTCTGTGTGGTGTGTTGGCTTCCGCAAAAATCTTTTTCTAGCTCCTTTGTTGGTTTTGTAACCTCTCTCAGACCCTGATACATTCTTTAGCGGCAGAAGGATCTCCTAACAGACATTGTTGCCTCTCTGAACTGGAAAAGGAGTCTTTCCTGACATCCATCCACGGGTCATTATCATGTTACACACCATGCTGAGGCAATCCTTCATGCCTCTCTCCCAACTCTGCTCCTTCATGTTCTTCAGGAACAGAGACTTGGCCCCATCAGCTGCTGGCAAAGAAAACTGGCAGCGGTATGCTTTGTAAATGTCACTTGAATTCTGCTCCCCTGTCTGGTGCCACATTAAGCACCTTCTTATTTTTCCAGTCTCATTTGAGGCCTGTAAAAACTAGGGGAGGGTGGGTGTCCTCTGGGAGCCTTGCTGACTTGGTCGACCATTGTTCATCTTTCGAGCCACACAAACACCATCTCTCCCCTGGATCCGGTGCTTGGTCTAACTTCACACAGCTCCACTGTCGTCCTTGGTGACTGTGGGCAGAGTCCCTGGAGTTTTCCTGTTAAAATGTAAAATGAGCCATATTATCTTGGTCATCTTCCAGAAACTTCTTATCATCATTTTTATAATAAAAGTTTAGGCAGTCATGAAACTCCCACAGAACTCTTAAGTCAGTGCCACTCCAGATGGTGTCACAGCTGTGTAGGAAGAAAGGTGGCTTGTGTTGCCAACCATCAAGTACATCCGAGTATACACACACTGGCGGACATGCACACAAGCTCCTAAGTACAGTCTTTATACTTGGATGCTCAGCTTTATTCTGCACATGCTGGTGACAATAAAACTTATTTTCGTGACTGAAGTTTAGAAAGCGTTTCTCTACTTAAGTTGACAGCCGTCTCCACTTCTAACCATCTTCTGTGTTTGTGCTTTTCTGCATGGCTTCTGGCCTCCTGTGTTTCTCTGACTGTGGCAAGCAAGCTGTTCCTTCAAAGGCTTTGTGTTGCAGTTCCTTCTGGAACAGCCTTCCTCCCTGCTGTACTCTTCATCACCCCATTACAGCATCCTCATATGCCTCTTTCTCAAAAACTCTGCTGTGACTGTCCTAGACAGCACCCAAGTGTGCCCTAGCCCAGTCATCCAGTGTCTCTTATGGCTGCTTGGCATAATGTATTTCTTTTGTTGGTGGTGGTGGTGGTTGCTACGGCCTCAGTGCCTTGGATCTGAAAACCCAACTGGGGCAGCCAGGGGATGAAGAAACAGATGGACATACACGTGCACAGAAAAGTTAGGGTCATATGGTATGTGCAGTCTCTCGTGGACAGGCACCTACTACTGATACAGCTCAGAACCTTAGCGGATTTATCATGCATGCACAGTGGGGAGGAGAGGTAACCTATCCCCTAGAGGTGTCTTGGTTGCAATTGTTGTGATAAAACACCATGACCACACTTGGGAAGAAAAGGGTTTAATTCACTCTCGGTTCCCTGTAACTGTTCATCATCAAAAGCAACAAGATCAGGAACTCAAACAGCACAGGAACCGGGAGGCAGGAGATGAAGCAGAGGCCATGGAGGGTGCTGCTTTCTGACTTGCTCAGCCTGATTTCTTATAGAAGAACTCAGGACCACCTGACCATAAATCACCACCTGAATGGGCTGGTTCTTAATGACTAATTAAGAAAATGCCCTACAGCTGGATCTTCTGAAGTCATTTTCCCAGTTGAGGCTCCCTCTACTCCCCATAACTCTAGCTTGTGTCAAGCTGACATACAACTAGCCATCTTAATAGGCAAGCCATTTCAGGCTGTAAACATCAGGGAGGGGAATGCTGGTTATTATGAACATCAGTCAATTCCTTGCACTTGGACCAATGAGGAAGGCTTAGCACTCCTGCTGAGCCTCACCTGGGAAGGCTTTTCCATTCCTGTGGGGGCAGAGGCATTCGAATCCTTGCCATGGCCATGCTGGTGTCAACATTATACATTTATTCAGGACTTCCCTCACTCAGGGGTCTCTCTCTCCCTACAGTCAATCCTATACACAGGATTAAAGATCAACAAAGAGAGATAACACTGAGCCTTTGGGACAAGTTCTCAAAACACAGTTTGGACCTTAGAGTCGGACGAGAAATATTTGTTGAAGTGAATAGTTTTTGTTAACAACTGTGAGGCCAGAGCCTGATGGATCTTAATGGATGCCAAGCCTTGACCACAATTTTGCGGTTGATATGTATTCAGGTAAAGCTGGCCTCTCTTTGTGTGTTCAACACATGGAATGTTGAATCAGCGTCACTCATTTAGTATTGCTAATTGACAGTCCACCCACAAGTTTGTATGTACTTGAGCACAGTACATGCATTCTAAGCACAGTAATTGTTTCCTCTTCTTGAATATCTAATCTACATGATGCACAGAACTACACTCCAGCTGAACAAATGGACCGCCATTTTCCTCTGTTGTTTGGACCATGGGGTACTATGGGGATAGTATGTACTGAGTACTAAATAGCTCAAATTTTAAACCAATATAATGGAATAGCACAGAAAAAACATCCAGTGGAGCAATGTATATAAGAGGAGGCTCCTTAGAGGGACTAATCTCTAAATAGAAGCATGAAGGATAATGGAAGGATTGAAGAAGAAGACAGGCAGAATTTAGGGCATATCTACTCATTCCAAGATAGAAAGGAGGCCGGAAGAATTTCAAGCCTTCAGGTTAACTGAGCGAGCAGAGATGGGTAAGAAAGCAGGTTGGGCTTGAAAGCAGGAACCAGAAAAGAAAGTTCCATTGTGGATGCTGCAACCTCTCCCAGGTGAGAAGAAAGCATTTCTCAAGGAGCTGGAGACCACCATTGTGTTTTAAACTTTCAACAAGTCATTCTCTTTGCAAAGCAGAACGTCAGCAGAGAAGAGACGGGTGCAAGGCAAGAAGATACAGCTGTAGTGACAGATTAGAAGTAATGGGCCTGAGGGGAGGCGTGGGAAGACAAGAGATGTTTACATACTCACCACGTCTGAGTTACTTCCCTCTTGCTGTGATAAAAGATCAAGGCAGCCAGACCTGCTGGTGCACGCCTTTAATCCCAGTGCTAGGGAGGCAGAAGCAGGCAAATCTCTGAGTCTGAGGTCAGCCTGGGTTACAGAGTAAGTTCCAGAATAGCCAGAGCTGTCCAAAAAACACTTTCTCTAAAAACCAAACTAAACTAAAACAAATACAAACAAACCAACCCAACCCAAAACATCAAGGCAACTCACAGAAAAAAAAAAAAAAAAAAGGTTTATTTGGGGCTTACAGGTCCAGAGGGATAAGAGTCTATCAACAGCACAGGTGAGGAACATGGCAGCTGGCAGGCACGGCCCTGGAGCAGCAGCTGAGAGCTCAATTCTGGATCCACAAACAGGAAGCAGGGATCAGAGCGGGGGTGGCATGAACTCTCACAGCTCACCCCTGCTGACACATTTCTCCAATAGAAGCCTGTACCTTCCAATCTTTCCCAAATAGTTCTACCAGCCGGGGAGCAAGTATTCAAGCGTGACTGTGTGAGTGCTGTTCTCATTCAACCTCCCCACCCCCTCCCTGTGATTCCGATTCACACCTGAGGCCCTGAACTCTGCTCCCATCTCTTATGCAGTAATCAAGCAAGTTCTGCCCTTTGCCCATGTAATGGGACTTTTCAGTCTGAACTTTGGGTAACAACCCATGTGAGGTATAAGTAATTAGACTGAAACTCAAGGGGGTGGAATTCCAGGATGACCAGCAGGTAGCTGCTGGGTCATACAGACGTGTGAAGTAGATGAATGAAGAGCAGGTGGATGGTGTGGGCAGGTGTGGTTGGTGGTGCAAGGGCTGAGTGCTTTCAGGTTAAGAATGAGAGAACATCAATGGGGCAGTAAAGACAATCTCCACTTCTGAGACATGATCAAACTTTTTGATAGTAAAATCTAATGAATTTCTAAGCTGACATCTGGGGCAACTACAGAAGGAAAAGCAGGGAAAGCTGAACTTGGCTTCCTTCAAACCGGCAGAGCATTGTCTCATTAAGCCTTCTAGTTTCACTCAGTTCATTTGGTGTTTAAAATGAGCCTTGCTGCCTTCTCCAGGGCCCCCTGGTCGTTCAGTGCTGTGACATCCCCAGCAGTGACTGCCTGCTTTCCTTCTGGATGGAGCCCTTAAGGAGACACAGCGTGCCTCACCGTGAAGTTCTCAACACCAGCTTCTCCGTGTGCCTGGCAGCGAGCATGATTTCTCTTTAGTAAAGCTAGCTGTGGGATGATTTCATTGCAAACCAGGTGGTTTGTCTAAGGACACCACGCAAGCACACTGGCCATGGTGGGCTGAGTCATGCACTCAGTCCATCCATCCTTTCAGGGAATCTGACTGAGTGGCCAGAGGTCACCTTGCTCTCTTGGCTGGAATGCCGCCTTTGATCCCAGGATACAGACCTCATGTTCACTGATGCTCCTGCTCTTTCAAATGTACAGAAATCATTGCAGCCTACCAGGACACCCAGTCCACTGAAGGTTGTCGCCTGTTTTCCTTACCATCGTGCACCTGAAGGACGCCTCAGTAATGGACAGAGCTTGATTTTGTTGCTGTGTGAGAAATGAGAATAGTGTTGTGAATGTCAGTTGTGCAGTTCTATCATTCGCTGAGAATTTGTAAGTTGCCTTCTGTTTCAGAAGAGCCTGGTGCTTTCAACACTCCGGATGATCTGAATGCACAGCCATGGCCGAGAGAGCTTGCGTTAGAACTATTTGATGAGAATGATGAAACTCCAGAGTTGTTCTATTGCTGCGTTCTCCTCTGTACAGCCATAAGGTGGCAGCAGCATAGTACAATGACTAGCTTGGTCCTCGCCTGAAGTAGACATGGAGCTGGAATCCATAATTCGAATTAACAGCATTTGGAGGTCCTGATCCAGCTGAAGATAGTATTGACATTTTCCCATAGCATTCTTCGTCTGTCAACTTGCCTAATACAGCTTTATCTAATAAGTATTTATTTTAACAAGTTAAACGGAGAGACACCGTAACATAAAGCAGAGTTGGTGAAAGGCCAACAAATATAAAGAAATTTGTATTCCAATAGATGTGGGTTAGATGTTGCCACCTCTGACGGCTGACAGTTTGATGTTTGTGTTTCATGCGTACACATGGAGAGGAGGGTTGGTGGAAGGGCTGGCTGACAGTGTATTGTGTGAAACTCAGCTTATTGGAAGTGCTCGCAGAAAGGTGGAGATGTGGAGGAGAACGTTGATGACAGAGTCAGTCCCAGAAAGCCCAGACAAAACTAGGACAGCTAGGCGAGCTCACCTGATTGGTTAGGACAGCTAGGCAAGCTCATCTGATTGGTTGGCAGAATTATTGCTTCCAATCTAGGACACTGGCCTATTTGAAAACTTAACAAATAAAGTCTGCACATCTGCTTTGTGTGGTGGCTTATGTTTTACTATAGAGTGTTAACAGAACTAATTGAGGCGTGTCACCTCATAAGCTCTCACCCTTTTGTGTGTTGAGAGCACCTAAGCTTTCTTTACTGGCCTCAGGAATACGATACATTGTCGTTGATCATGTCGCCACCTTTTTCCTGTGAGGTTTTGAACACTTTAGCAACATCCCTGCCACCTTCCCCACACTCTGTCCCTGATAACCACCATTATACTCTACTTCTATGAATTCAACACATGAGGGAGGTCATGCTGCGTGTTTGTCTGTGCGTAAATTACTTCCCTGATCATTGTTTCAGTTAATCCATGTTCTTAAAATTGGCACTCAGGGAGACAGAGGCAGGCCTTGAGTTCAAGGCCAGCCTGGTCTACAAAATGAGCCCAGGACATCCAAGGCTATACAGAGAAACCTTGTTTCTTAAAAAAGAAAAATTGATAAAGATCCAATCCGAATACGAGAAGCTTCCAAATGAAAGGCACGACACAAGGAAGAGACACAGAAAGGCAGCAATGCAGATGACACACATAGCAGAACAGATCCATGCATGGAGACAGGTTAACCACCCAGCTGAAGAAGGACAGATAGTTCATAAGGCCGGCAGACTGGAAAACCTTGATGCTGAAATGGACTGTGGCTGGAGGATGATGATCAGGACTGCGATTACGGAGGATCATCGCATCAATGGCTGAGTGGATCCTCATGAGGACATTTGGACTGTTAAGTTTGTGGGTTTGATAATTGTTTCTCTTGTAAAAGTTAAAATGTGCATAATTTTTAGCTTAAACAGAAAGGGGGAAGATGTAGAGGAATGCTAATTCAGAACATGGCTGTTCTGGCAAGAGATCACATCCAGAGATCTTCTAGGTCTGTGTGATCCAGCTGGAATACAAACACATCCTTAATCCAGGAGACAGAGAAGCAGATCTGAGTTCAAGGCCAGCCTGCTGTAGAGCAAGTTTCAGGTAAAAAACAAAACAAAACAAAAGGCTTAGATCCAGACTTGTTGGTACACACCTTTAATGACAAACAATGAAGGTAAAGTTAGTTTGTAGAAGGAAGCAGCCATGTTTGAAAATGATGTCTAAATGAGTGGGAGAAACAGTGATGAGTCAGAGAAAAAATTTACAGAAGATATGCCTAACTCTCACACAAAAGGAGATAAAAGTGAATCTACTTAAGGGGCAAACACACAGAGAAAAACAGAGAGAGAGAGAAAAAGAGAGGAGACTGTTTTACCAGAAGAGTAATAGAGAGACAGGTTGCAGAGAGAGAACTCAGGTGAAGACTGAATGAGCCAGAGAATGAAATGGAGCCAGAAGATTTGAGCAGATTGCTGGAATTAGTTTGAAGCCAAGCAGAGAAATCCATGGACCAAGAGAGAAACCAGATTGAATCAGTCATCTGGGAGAGGAGTTTGAGCCAGAACAGCTGAGTTGAACCAGCCAGCCCAGAGCTCGTAAGAACAAGAAAGGGTGAGCTTATTCAGCAGTGATTCTCAGAGGCTGTAAACATTCTAGGCCTATATTGGATTGTAAGGAGGTTAGAAGCTTCAAGGACTAGGCCTCAGCTAGCAGAAGGAGGCAGTAAACCTACAAGATACCAACTGAACCAGGCAAATTAAAGTTACTTTTACATAGACTATCTCTATCTTTTACGGCTTAGTAGTATTCTGCTGTATACATAGATCAAATGCTTCTTCCTGCCTTCATCTGTTGGTGAACACACTGATTCTGTATTTTGGATATTTAAGTAGTCTACAATAAACATAGGAGTGTGGATGTTCCTTGATATACTGGCCCAATTTCCTTTTTGTTATTTATTAGATAATGGAATTGCTAGATTATATGTCACAATTCTACTTCAGTTTTTTTTTTGTTGTTGTTTCTTTGTTTTTTGTTTGTTTGTTTGTTTTCAGGAATACCACACTGCTTTCCAGATGGCTTACTAGCTGCCATTCTACTTACAGGACCCAAGAGTCCATATTCTCTCCCAGACTTATTTTTTTCCTACTAGCTATTTCTCTAGGTGTAAGGTGGGCTCTTGTTGTTTAACCTGGTTTTGTTGTTGTTGCTTCCCTGTCTGTTGTGGGTGATTTTGAGACGGGCTCCCCTATACAGCCCAAGCGGGCTTGTCCGACATTTTAAGTGATGGAACTTTATGTGTGCCCTGACACCTGCGCCCTTGGGGTTTTAATGTGCGTCTCTCTCCTAATTACTGGATTAACTATTTTTCCTGTTGCTGTGAGAAAACATCTGGTGAAAGAGCTTAAGGAAGGGAGGTTTATTTTGTCTCACAGTTTAAGGGCGCAGCCCATCACAGCCGGGAAGTCCAATAGCAGACTGTGGGAGTCAGTCGTATTGCGTCCTTACTCAGGAAACACACTCAGGCGAATGAGCTAAGTGTCCCCTTTTTCTGTGTGCTGGGACCGCCACCCCATAAAATGGTACTGGCTACATTCAAGGGATCTGCTCTGTACTGCCAAACCTTTCTTGAGATCCATGTAAGCACACCCGCGTGAGTGTTCCCGGTTGGTTCTAGATCTCTCAAGCAGACAATGGAGACCAGCCACTGCAGTGATGATTAACATTTTTCGTGGACCACTTGGATGTTTTCAAACATCCCTTGAAGTATTTTCAAATACTCTGCCTTTTATTTTTTAACTTTTAAAATTAACTCTTTGGAGTATGGGTCTCTCATAAGAGAGCCCAGGCCTACCCAGAACTCACAGTCATTTTACGTCCATTTCCTCTGTGCTGGGGTTACTGGTTCACTCTTCCAGCTTACCCAACTTAAAAATCAGGTTAATTGGTTTCTTCCCATGCTGGTTTCTTCACACTTTAATCTTTCTATGCCCGCTGCAGATTTTTGTTTTGTGGCCAACATGAAGCTTTCAGAAAATGCTTCGTTCGTACAGCAGGCTTCTTTGAGCTGATAACAACTTTTGTTCCATAAATACTGTAATTCTCACTTTATCACTTTATAAACATGTTTGTACATAGTACTCAGGTTGGCCTTGAATTCACTGTCTCCTGAGAATGAGCTTTAAGTATAAAGCTCCTGGCCTTGCCCACCCAGGGCAAGTGGGCAGTTCAATATTTCCTTGTGCTTTACAAGATGCACTGTTCCCTCCTTTATGCCTGCCTGTAATTATTCTTATCTGTAAGCTTCTTCCTTAAATGCTATATTAAAGACACAGGTGGCATACACATGATAACAGTGTCCAAGCGGTCTTCACCTGAGAACGACCTTACCAATACATTTTATACCTCTATATGCTTAGAAGTTACTGACTAACACATTCTTTTCCAGCTTCGAGAAGACTTTTCTTCTTATGAAGCATGTAGGATAGTGATGGACTCCAATAGCTTCTATTTATCTATAAACTACTGTCATTTCTCCTTTATTTCCTAAAAACAGCCTGCCAGGTATAGCACATTTGATGGTAGGTCTTTCTTTCTTACAACGTTTTTATTTTTGAGATTATAATATAATTACAACTTTTCTGTAATCCCATTATTCTCTCCAAACCTCTTACATATCCCTCTTTTCTCTCTTTGATATTCATGGCCTCTTATCTCATTGTTATCACATGCATATATGTGAACGTATATGCATATAATATTCTTAAATATAACTTGTTTTCTTTCTTTCAGCACTTTGAGTGTATTCTCCCACTCTTATCTTGGACTGTTAGGTTTCTACTGAGACTCCCTTTTTATTATTCGCTCCTTTTTTCTTGCCAGTTTTATGATCATCAATCAGTCTTTGAATTTTGATAATCTTATTACAATATATCTTTTTTCAGTCTTGTTTGGGTTAAAAATAAATAAATACCTTCAGCTTTCCTTTAGTAACTAGATATTCAGACCTTGAAATTTGGACAGTTTTATTGCTAGTGTCCTCTCTTTCTTGAACTCACTTACATGACACAAAAATTATCTGTTTGGAAACTGCTCTAGAAATAATGTAAAATTTCATTTCTTTTGTTTTCTTTTCTTTCTCAGACTATGTAATTTCAAGTTACCTGTCTTTGAGTTCACAAATTTTGCTGCTTGATCGAATCTGTCATGGATGGCCTCTATCACATAATAACTTTTACTCAGTTTTTTCTCAGGATTATAATTTCTATTTAATTTTTTCATATACTTTAACTCTGTCAAATTTCTAGTTTTAATTATTAATTGTTTTCTTAATTCAAATATTTGTTTGTGTGTGTGTGTGTGTGTGTGTGTGTGTGTGTGTGTGTTTTTCTAGGCTCTGTTAAAACAGTGATTCTGAATTCTTTCTGAGGCAGTTTGTAGGTTTCCATTTTAGGGGGCATCAGGTAACAAGAGGTTATTGGTTTTGTTGTTGTTGTTGTTATTAAAACTTCTGTATTTCACATTTTTTTGTAGCCATATGTTTAGTGTCTGTGCTTTTGAAGAATTAGTGATTTATCTTAAATTTGCAGATCGGTTTTGTAGGAAGAATATTCTAAAATGTGATGTGAGCCAGAGGAGGGGATGAAAACATGGAAGCATGTGTGTCTAATGTGCCTATGACTAATGTGTCTATTTATTTTCTGACCTGGGAAAGAAATTTTAAAAATGTTTTGTTCATTACAAATTTCAACTCTTCTCAAAATGTCAATCTTGCATAAATAGTTTACATTTAAAGTTGGATACTTCCTTAAATGTATTTGGTAATTTATCCGATTTGGCATTTAAAATACTTTTCTTGGTTAAAATCTTTTGAGAAGACATTCATTCTTGGCAATAAACAAACTAACCAAGCTTAGTAAGAGAAAAAGCAAACCATGTTTTGATTTAGTAGGACTTCGTTTACTTTGAGGTAGCTCTTGTGTTAATATAGAATGCATACGCTACATCATGGGGCTATAAATCTTCCGTTGATGTGCTTTGAAAGGCAGCAGTACAGAGAGGCATGGAGAACCTGATTGGGACAGGAGGCAGAAGGCAAGCAGCAAGAGCCAGGTTGTTATATAGGTCAGAACAGGACTGGCACAGAACAAAATGTCAGCCCAAAGTTCCCAGAACAGATCTGAGGAACATCTTTGTTCAGCTTAGGCTTCTCATTGCTGTTTCTCATCTGGTCAGAGTGTCAGTGTAGAAGTATGATGTCCAAGATGCTTCAACAGAAAGCGTTTAGGAATCTAAGTGCTGACTGGTGTGTGATGGCTTCCAAATGTAGAATAGTTACATATGTGAATAGAAATTAAAGCCACAGGCCCAAACTTGTCTTTAATTAAAATATTTTGTAAGTTTCAATTATCCAATTTAATATTTCTGGAACTCATGAGAATTTACTCACTTGTATTTTTCTGTGAGGAACTGTAAAGTTTACCCATAGTTTTGTCTCTGATCATGAAAAAAAAAATGATTTTTTTTTTCTCCTTGCATTTCTGCATTTTCATTTGCAGATTGGCTCTAAGTGACAGTAGGTGCTCAACAAAGTATCTTTTATAACTTACATGAAACTGCCAGAAACAGTATTATCAGGAAGATTAAGGATAGAATGATTTGACACATAAAGTTCAATAGAGAAGGTTTAATTAAATATATGGTATACAATTATGTGAAAAGAAAGAGGAAATTTCAGCTTGTAGTGATCGACTTGGGAAAGAAAAGTTAGCGGTTAAAGAGAGTTCCCTTCCGTGAGAAGTGACTCCCTCCAGACCCACACCACAGCATGACAACTGGTGCGGGACTCCTCAACCCTGGATGCAGGGGAGACCTGCACGTTTCTACACAACTTCTTCCAAGAGCCAAATCTTACATTCTTTAAAAGAGAAGACTTATTTTCACTCATGTGTGTATCTGTGTCCGTGTGACTGCATGGCACGTGTTTGCTGCTGTGTGCCGAGGCCAGAGCAGATGGTAGATCCCATGGAGACAGAGCTCTGGGCGATTTGTGAGCCGCCTGACGTGGTGCTGGGAACGGAGCTTCAGTCCTCTGGAAGAGCAAGTCATCGCCCAGAACCTGTGATTCATCCCTCTCTCCATCCCTGAGCTTTGCATTCCAGAAAGTTGAAAACACTGGAAGAAAATGCTGACACGTCATCTGGAAGAAGCAAAACTTAGAGCTGCAATGATTTAAACCTGGATTATGGGAAAACATTGGCATGCAAATCACTTATGTATGTTTAATTTACACATATATACCTCAGAGCTCCAACACAGCATATGCAACATCCAATTTATCTTTCTATTCATCATACTTAACAGAGTGAAGGTAGGAGAGTTTACTAGTAACTAAAAAGACCATGAGCATGTAGCGGTGTTCTTTTGCGCAAGGAGGGAAATCTGATCCTCACATTGGCTATATGTCTATGCTCTGTTAAAAATATAATTTGTTTTAGAATAAACTCCATGTGGTCTGGGTAATTATTTACATATGGATTTTGATAAAAATTATATCACTAATTAGTCATGTGACTTTAAGTTTAGTTTTGACATTTCCCTGAAGTTTCTTGAGTCTGTGGATGGATGGTTAAGGGCTATTTAGGCCGCCTAGACAATTATGGCTTCTCAGGAAATAAAGGTGCTTCATCCTAGAAAGATAATGATCTCCATCTATTAACCACTCAGAAAGAATTGAGAGTATTAGTGAGCTAACTGCACCTGTATGTTTTTCTGTCACACCTGTTTCTTTTTCTTTTAGTCATACACAATGTCAATATTGCTACTGAAGATCTTTCACTGTATTTTCCAACATTTTAGATGCTCTCTCATATTTAGTGAGACCTTTCTGTACACAGTAGCAGTTCTGAAGAGTGGAAAACTCTCTAGGTGTGAGCTCATTGAGTTTGGCAATCAAATTATTCAATTTTGAAATCTCATTTTTTAGGCATACTTTGGTACATGCTCAGCATTAGTCTTAGGGTTTTTGTCTTGTTGATATGATAGAACAATCTGTCAGAAGCAACTTAAGCGTTGGTCCTGACTTCTAGTTCAACGTCCATCACTGAGGAAGGTCAAGGTAGAAGGAGCCTGAAAAAGCCTGTTACACTGCGAAGCCTCAGGAAGAGAGATCAGTGGATTCATGCTAAGGTTCAGGTTTCTTTACTTGATATAGGCCAGGATCTGCTGTCTGGTGGGTGGTCCCACACACAGCTAAGGCGGGCCTTCTTTCTCTACAGACGCTCAAAGATGCCCATCATGGCAAGTGACACCACATCCTGTCAGCTGACGGTTAACACCCGGCCATCACACAGCCTAAGATTTTTATTGAATAAATAAAGTTAATGGGTTAAAAAATGAATGGTGATATTTACTAACTCCCAGTGAAGGTGTTTCCTTACCCTTGATCCTTACTTCTTTACATTTTAGGATTTTTACCTAACAAAGGGAAATCCTGCCCACTTACTAAGGTGGGGAAGGAGAATAGCTCCCTAACCAAACCCCAGACATTTCCTTCTCACGTGAAGGCATCACAGGCTATGGAATATCACAGGCTAACAACTGCTCCTGGAGCCCCAGTGCGTGAGTGAGCATGCCATGCCATCCATGAGTGGCTTTAGATAATTTGAGGAGAACTCTCATACTGCCATTTAGTGACGTGTTTAAGTGAATGCTCCCTTGACTGTGGGTGACATTTGCTTACTCTCTTCAGGAAAACCTCAAATCAGAACAAAAACCCGAGCCTTTTTTTTTTTTTAACAGAGGACTCAGAAAGGTAACCACAAGCACAGAAGTGCCTAAAGCATCCCTTTGGGTTTGTTGAGAGCAGAAATGCCTGACTTAGCGCTTTGCTACTCTTTGATCTTTGCGGTTAAGAGTCTGTGAGCTTCATGCTTTGGGCACCAGCAACAATCTGCACGAAGAAGCCTCAAGCCTCCTCAAAATCGCTTTGTTGTGGAAAATGGCATTTATGAACTTCGGCAGGAAATGTGCTCTTAGGTCATGTTCAATTTTGAAACTTGAATGGAAAAAGCTTGTGGGCGGGACAGCCAGTCACACAGCATCCTGGGCCCGTTTCTTTTGTTAAAGGGCGAAGGAGCCAGGAAAGCACAGAGTTCTGGGGGCTCCGCAAGGTTCTGTGTGTCCTTGCTGGCATCTGCACAGATGTTCTCAGGGAGAGGCACAGCTGACAGTCTGCCAGGTGGCAAAATACCTCTTCAAATCAGACTCCGCTCAGCTTGCTTTAAGAACAGTCTCCTAAACAGCTCCAGTGTTACCCGTTTCCTCACTTCATGAGTCTCTAGTCCCTTGGCTTGGCACTTCAGTGTTCACGGGTGCTCGTTGGGGTTCTGGGACGCTGACCACTGAGTAGCACTGCCCTGCGGGTCGTATCTGAACAACAGAAAAGCAGAAGTTGTTGAATCCACATGCCCCAGTCGCAGTCCTGGGTGCTAGGTGAACAATGGCTCCGTCCGTACTTCTGTCTTAGTGCAAACTTGCCTCATCACACTTGGATGGAGTCTTCAGGTTTTCTGGCAAGCCGCTTTTGTGAGATGGCAGCTTCCCTGCTATTCCAGGGCTAAGACGAATATCTCTTTCTCTCGGCAACCAGAGTTCTCTCATCAGGCCATCGGGGAGTCTGAATGAACCACGGTTATGGCTCCTGGGCCAATGAATCTTGCACAAGTATGTGTGTGTGTTGGGGGGGCACACAAGCATCTTAATACAAGCCTTCCTTTAGGGCACTTTTTTTCAATCCATGTTCTAATGTGTGAGTTCCTCTGATTCTATAAGGTTTTAGTTTCTCAGTAGAGTATTGCTTTTAGAGTCCTGGACAAGGATGGGTTCTAGGCTTCCTCATCTCATGGTTCCTCTTGCTTAACATCCTCCGCCTTTTATGATAATGTGCTCTTCCACAATGTCTTTGCTTTTTCTGTGTCATGTCCCTTAGGGTTGGAACCCTCTTACTAATCTCTGAGCTTTCTCTGAGTCCATTTATTAGGGACAAGAAGTCAGTTTATATGAGAACCTCCAGCCTAGGAAGCACGTGGCTTTGTGGAAGCCTGCCTGTCGGGCCTGAACTCCATCCAAGCAGAACGGTGACTGTATCAAATAAGCCTGAGGACTCCTTTCCAGAGAGAGCAACTCAGGGGCCTTCCAAGGGGTCCCGGTGACCCCCTTCTGAGTAAACCAGAAACTGCATCTGCCTGGAGAGCAATGGCTGAGACCATTTCAATATAGGGCCCTAGGGTATGTCTAAGGCATGTTATAGTGTTTCAAGAAAAATAAAGGTTAACTTAATCGAAATCTCTTTTGGCAGTGGGAACTCATACTACGTTTTACTGAGCAACATAGAGCCTTTAGAATAGGTTGTGATGTGGTACAGGCCACTTGAGCAAAGACCACTGACAGCTGGGCAGCCCAGCCATGTGTCCCTCTGCACAGATTCTGAGGACAAAGGTGCCGAGAAGATGGCAGGGCGTGAGCTCCGCTATTTTCTTGGCGGGCAGCAGATGAGTAAATCTTCCACAAGGCTTGGTGGGATACTGAACTGTCAAGCTACGGCAATTTCCCCCAAACTCACACAGGGTTGTGGTCGCCACCAGAACCAGTGAGTGGCAGGGCATCTCCACGACCGCTGAGAGCACAATTGTGTTTGGATTGAGTATCAAAAAAGATGTTTGCTTTCTTTATTTCCCCCGCAGCCTCCTCCGCAGATCTATGATAAACAGCTGGATGAAAGGGAGCACACCATTGAAGAATGGAAAGGTGAGTCCGCTGTGCTCACATGTACAGCTTGCTGTGCTGGAATTCAGAGTGTGGAAACTACCCTGCTTATTGGGTATCTTCCTACAAAGAAAGCATGTGTAACTTCCTCCTGTGTGGCACTTTTTGCTTAAAAATAAAAAGAATTTCTGATGGACACCTTT
Organism: Psammomys obesus; assembly: GCF_907164565.1. Taxonomy (NCBI): domain Eukaryota; kingdom Metazoa; phylum Chordata; class Mammalia; order Rodentia; family Muridae; genus Psammomys; species Psammomys obesus. The sequence continues at coordinate 1,608,768 of NW_026596155.1, forward strand.
GTAGAACAGTATTGACTGCCAAAGCGTTTGCCGTGGGGTTAAGCTTCACTTGAATACTTAAAAATTGAACTACCGTGTTTGTATATAAAATTAAAATTAAGTTTGAGGGCTAGACTGATGGATCAGTGGAGAGATTCCTAATCTCAAATCCCAAATCCTAATCTCATTTCATCCCTGGGCCCATGTGAGGAAGGAGAGACACAGCTTTCCGAAGCTGTTCTCAGACCATACCTCCCAGCTCCTAAAAGAAAATGTAAGCTAAAATTAAGTTTGAAACGCACTTAACATTTTAAAAATTCAATATAGTTAATATATAAATTAATTTACAAAACTTACAAGATGTGAGCATTTAAGTAGAACCAAAGAGGCCCATTCTTCCCCTGAGTAAAAATAAATCAGTGAGTACATCAATTTGTGCTTCTAGGAAAACTTCTCCAGACTCATACTGGAGCTTCAAAATTCTACCCGAGCTCAAACAAAATAGAAAAAAGAGTTAAACCTACAAAGAATTGTTAAACTAATATAATTAGCCACGGAGAAGAACAAATGTAAGGAATCCAAATACAGATGGTGTCACATGATGAAATTAAAATGAGCAGGAACAGAAAAAGGATGGAATTTTTGAGTGACTTTTAAAGAAATCATCCCACAAGTTGGGAAAAGGAAAATACCAGATGGAAGAGACAAGGAGAAACCAAATGTTAGAAATAAGCAAAGGGTGCTATAAAGAGATTGTACTGGTCACAGGACGGTGATAGCGAACATGGGAAAACAAGCTCATGCATGTGGCGCCAGGGAAAAAAATGACCGCAGATGGCGAGTGCACAGGGGTTTGCTGAGACCTAAGTGAAGGCTGAAAGGCATTATGGGGGCTTGTGAACTGGCAGGTGAGAAGGTGTAGCCAGTAAGAGCAGGACATCCTCTGCCCTGGAGGAGGAAGAGTCTGGAAAGGATGGTCATATATAAAGGATGAATAGGACTGAATGACTTTTAGCTAAATCTGGCAGCGTAAAAGAACTAGCGATCTCCAGGCTAATCTATGGCAACGAGAAAAAAAAAATGGCTGCCAGTCTGGGAATGAACAAAACGATTCTTTTTTGTTTCTGCTCTGCTTGAGTTAACAAGTCTGAAAGAAAGATGGTCTTAGAGGCAGAAGGTGTAAGAATTGGTTATAATTTAAAGTTCAGAGAATTTGCATGCAGGAAGTGAGTATAAAAGGAAATGAGAGCATCCAAAAGCAAAGCCATCCGCTGCAGTCACAGGCCAGTGAGGAGGTAATTTCCTACCACACAGGAGACCCTGGGTATGAACCCCAATACTGCAGAAACCAACCAACCAACAAACAAATGAACCAGCAAGCAAGGTTGTTTAAATCCTTAATTGACAGCATGACAGTATATCCAGGAGTCTGTCACAATCAATTCAGGAAACAGTTACATATTTATTTTTAGATATTTGTGTGCTTAACTACTGTGTGGAGGACCTGAGCTGCCAAGCTTTGAGCTGGGAGCAAGAAAATATAGAGGTTGATGATTAAAAACCCTCAGTGACTTAATAATCTGCTCCGTATCGCAAAGATGGTTATGTCGTTGGCTAGTGCATCTGTTTGTAGATTAAAGAAATCTTTGCTTTTCTGTTTTGACAACATGGGCAATTATTTCTCACAGAACTTATCTACAAGGAAGTAATGAACTCAGAAGAAAAGACGAAAAACGGCGTAGTAAAAGGACAGCCCTCTCCTTCAGGTACTCACTCTCCGTGAATAACCAAGAAGCCAGCACTTGCATATCTTTGTGGTCCTTGGGGGGTGTTGTCATAGACAATATTGCTCCCAAAGCCTGGGAACAGATATCACGTGACCACCTCCTTATATTGCAAGGTGTGGGGTTTTTGTTTTGTTTTGTTTTTTTGTTTTTATCCTTTTGAGACCTTGCATTCATTCTGGTCATTCTAATTCTAATAAACCAGCACAGTGTTGTTGGTTTCTTTCTTTTTTTTTTTTAAACGGTGCTTTTATTTTTGAGATTATAATATAATTACAATATTTCTCTCTTCTCTTTCCTTCCTCTAAGCCCTTTCACATACCTCTCATTGTTCCTTTTCAAGTCCATGGCCTCTTTTTTCATGATTTGTTGATACATGCTTGTGTGTGTGTGTGTGTGTGTGTGTGTGTGTGTGTGTGTGTGTGCGCGCGTGTGTGCGCGCGTGCGTGCGCATGCTTGTGTGTATGTGCACTTTTACATTTCCACATATAAGCAGCTCAGTCTATACGGTGTTACTTTTATGCATGTGTTCAGGGCTGGCCATTTGGGGTTGGATAACCAATCGGTATGCTCTTCCCTGGGGAAGACTATTTGTCTTTCTCCCACTCAACATTCCTTAGTTGCCAGTGGTGATAAACCCTTTGTGTAGGGTTTAGGCCTCTGGGGCTTTCCACTTTGGCACGTCTCTTGCTGTCTTTATTCAGCTCATGTTTAGGAAGCCATGTTGGTGAGACATTATGGATGCAACTTCTGACGTTACTAGGAGACACAGCAAACTTCCTGATCCTCCTACTCTTACAGTCTTTCCACCCCCATCTTCTGCATTGTTCCCTGAGCCTTAGGCGTAGCCACTGTTTTGTAGATGTATCAATTGGGACTGGGCTCCTCAACTCCCCATTTTGATTGGTTGGGATTTTCTGTAGTGGTTTTTGTCTCTTGCAAAGAGAAGTACCCTTGAAGGGAGTGAGGGCTGTACTTATCTGTGGTGTAGTGACACATATTTAGAGTACAGTTAGGGATTATGCTGGCTTAGTGGAAGTTTCCAAGTTCCATGGCTTCAGCCCTGGGTAGGTGGCTAGGTTTCCAGTACTAGGCATGATTTCTTTCTTGTGGGTTGGGTCTTACGTCCAATTAGAGAGGCATTGTTTACTCACAAAGCATGCATACTAGTACTTCACCCTTAGTGTTATGTTGTTGTGATGGTCACTGTTATGGTTCATCTACATTATAACTGGGTAGGACTATTGGTTGCTTCTGTTTCCCTTCTTTGGGGGCTCTCATGAAACCATGAAAACTAGTCCTCGATGTGGCATTCAGGTTAGTTCTAGCTCAGGGGTTCTGGGCATATGTCTGAGCTGTAAAGTGTCTTCAGAAATAGGGACCTACCATCCATCTCTGGTAGGCAGCCAAGGGCAATAGCAACAGCCTGAAATGTTTGGGACTCTTTTGGACAACCCTGACCAGAAAGTCAAAAACAGTCTTCTCATACTTGATGTTGTGGTTTTTGTCTGGTGGTCTTAGGCTCTTGGAGGGAACATTATTAACCCAGATGAGAACATCTTCATTTAAGTTATATATGTATATTTATAGACAGACTTGTGTGTACTAGGGGCTTGGGGATAGATATTTAATAGTAGGATTTTTATGACATTTTTCTAACATCCTTACTGTTGTTTTACCCCATTTCATTTTTCTTCATTTATCTCCTTCTGTTGTTCATAATTAGAGTCTCTCTTTGTATTTCCCCGATCAGATCTCTGGTACCCTACCATTCCCCTCCCTACTGCTCTCCAGCCCCTCCCCTGCTCTGCGACTTTCTTCACTTGCTCCAGGCTATGTGCTCACATGCAGCGTTCATGATTTCATTTTTCTTTGCGGTAGAATAGAACCCTGTGGTGTATATGTACCACGTTTTCGCTGGAGGACATTTAGGTTGTCTCTGTTTCCTAGCTATTGGCACCACAGTGTTTGTACAGACACCAAGTATGACATGAGCTCATCGAAGGCAAATGGTACTCAATAAAATGTAGGTGCTCAGTGTCCCCTGGACCACCAGGTTGATGGAGAGGTGAGGAAGCCGTCCCCCCAGCTAGAGTCTCTTCTCTCCTTCATTTTCAGCGTTAAATCCTCCAAGTTAGGAGGGACAGTAGTGTGGCTATCTACTAAAATGGCTCCGATGAAAGCTGGTATGCGAAGCCTTCAGCTCGTGACCCATAGAGCCTAGCTCGCCTTTGTTCCTCCACAGGTTTTGCTGATGGCACTACCTGAAATGTCCCCTTGCGTGTGTTAATACCGTGATCCTTCTTCGGACTCATGTTCTCGATATAGAGTTTCACACGATGTGATTGCTTATCTTCAGCTGTAGCCTGCATTCAGCCTCATGGCGGCAAGAGCGGAAGCTGGAAACGGTGCTCTCAGAGGAGAACTCAATGGGGTGCCTTGCTTTTAAAATACATGATTCTCACAAGTGGCGAATCGTTCTAGGGAAAAGAAAGTAGGGTGTCTTAATGAATTTGCCATGGTGCCCCCCCCTCTTTGAGTAAGTAACTGGCATCCGCAGCCACTGTGCCATCCAGACAGACATAGTTCACCACTGCTTGCTCTTCCCACTAATAGGCTTCAGGCAACATCCAGCTCTATCCAATTCAGTTCCAGGTCCCCTTTCCTTAGAGAGCATACATTAGTAGCTTTTGTCACTGCGACCAGCATACCTTACAAGTGAAGAGAGGAAGGGCTTGTTGTGCCTCCCAGTGTCACAGAAGTAAGTTCAAAAAGGTAGGGTCAACGTGGCAGAGTACAGTTGTTCACACTGAGGAAGCTCAGGAAGCAGAGAAATGGGGCGCTATCACCCTGGATATCTTCCATTCTCTTCTGGTCAACAGGATGGCTGCAGCCACAGTCAGCTGTGTCTTTACTCCATGGAAATGGCTTCACACGTATACCCAGAGGTGTGGCTTTGACATCCTAGTTTATTCTAACCCTCCTCAAGCTGACAATGAAGATAACTATTGCAAGTCCATGCCTTGTTCACTTGACAAGTAAATGTACCACTTCATATAGTGAGACTCTATCTCTGCACCCAAAAAAAAGCTCATGCCCACCTCACAATGCAAAACACATTCAGTTCATTTGCAAATCTTCCCCAAATCATAATGGTTCCATCATTATTTTAAAATGAGTCCAGATCACTATGAATTTAAGGTAATCTCTAAGTTCTGAGCCTGTGAAAAAAATCAAAAAGAAAATTACGTACTTTCAACATAAAATAGCAGGAAGGAAATATCACCATTGCAAAGGGGAAGATTAGGGATACAAAAAAGCAAAAATGTAACCAAAGCAAAGCTGAAACGCAGCAGAGCAAACATGGAGTTCCATAGTTCCTTGTCTAGCCTCTAGCATATGTCGTATCAGAATGAGCCCTCTATCAGGCAACCCTACCCATAAGGCCTTGTGTATACAACCCACATGTCCTCTCTCTTAGACTGGCTGTATTCTTTATTCCATTTTCTCCTTTGCAGATGTTCTGTATTCTGGTATCTCCAATATCCCAGAATCTCCATTTTAGCCTAGGCTTCACCTTCACAGCATCATGTATTAACTCAGAGAGTTTGTACTATATATCAGCAGACCTTCTAGGCCTTTCTTTAAAAATATTAATGACTCACCCATGTCTCCTTAATTCATACTTTGTACGCGATTAAAATATTAGCACCATAAGGATGATGCTGAGGTCTGGTGACATTTGGGGCATAACATCTGGGCCTCTGTGGACCATAGCTGCAGTAGTGACTGAGCATCTGATTTCTGGAAAGATACCTCCCTGGCCAGCCCTGTGTGAACAGGGCACTGCGACACTCTTTCTACAGGAAAAGTCTCCATGTGGATTTACAGGGATTTTCTCCGATCCTGGGGTGGGTAGTTCTGGCTGTTTTCTGCATCACTCTGAAGCAAGTCTAGAGTGATTGGCTTCCTTTAAACATCACTAAACCTTCTAGGTACACATTTCAGCTCACTTCTTTTCTGGCTGAACTACAAGAGAAAACACTCCTGCCGCACCTTTGCTCATGACTGTCACTTTAAACCTTGCTACAAGCATCTAGCAAGATCTGTGCCACAGCATAAAGGCTAATTTACCTTGGCTTTTGGAAGGCAAAGTTAATTAATTACTATCCATTCTTCATTCATAGTTTCAGGACACAGAAAAAAAAAATGAGGCTGTAACTCAAATAGCCTCAAGTCAAAATCCTGGGAAAATGCTGTCCATCAGAAACCTAGTATTTGTTTTTTCATGTCTGTGAACATTTGAGCCCCGTTTACAATGCTCTACATCTTCTCCAGCTTGTGTCTCCAGACGTTTCCAAATACCCTCTGGCAAACCGGATCCAAAGGCTGCCTGTATGCTCATGCTTAGTATCTGTTTCCTGTGTTGGTTACTGTGTCACAGTCACTGAAAAGCCAGGTATAAATTAGGAGAGGGGCGCTTGTTAACTCACCATTTCAGAGAGCTCAGCCCAGGATGACTCTCGTCAGAAAAGCTGGGTACAGAGAAGTGGTGCCAGTGCCCTCTGCTCTGCTGTGCCTTCCCTTTTATTTCTTTCTGGGTCCCAGTCTATGGGATGGAGTTACTTACATTCTCCATACCTTCTTTATGCAAACAGTCCTCAAAAGTGAGCAAACAAAAACAAACCACCCTTACAGCCAACACCAAGAGGAGGGCCTCAGTATCCAGGTCATTCTGAAGCCAGCCAGCTTAGCAGGAAGGATAAATAACCATCTTCAGTGCTCAAGGTGAAGAGGTAAAGGGCATGGACAGAACCTCCATCCATCCTCCCCTCTCACCTCAGTCACTGTAGGATCTGGATCGATGCAAATCCGCAGAAGCTGTTCCTTAGACCCATGCTCTGTCTGCAGCTTAGGAAAGAACTCACAGACTCTAACAGGCCCAAGGTGTTCCTTGCTGAGGTAGAAAGGATGACACGAGTTTCCACAGCCGCCATGTTTGCCCACAGTCATAAAGAGGCTAAAGTAATGATATTCAGTAGAGAACACCCTCATATCCCCGGCTGGGGGACTCTGGTTTGCAAAACTCATCTTAGTCGTTTGTCATCTTCATGTCAGGCTATTTCCTTTTCACGCCATCTTGTCCAAAGGAGTATTCATGATTTCCCCCAAATAAGAGCTTTCCCTATGCATTTCCTACCAGCTCATGTTGCAAACATACACTTTCCTTATTATCTATTATTTATTACAGGCTCATTGAGACAATTGTATGCATTCATCTTTGTGTACCATGCAGAGCCTAAGTGTTCTCTCTCTCAGTAAATATTTATTATCTGGAAAATTGGCATTTAGCCTTTCTCTCCACATATATTTTGAAGCTATTTCAATGACAGGACTCAAGACAGGATTGTAGTGTTAATACACATGCAATTTCAGTGTGTTCTTACAGCACAATTATAAATATTTATCTGCCCTGTTAGTCTCCATGAACATAAGTGAGTCAAGTCACTAATGTATGCTGTTGCTAAGGCTTTTTTTTTTTTTTTTTTCCAGATAAGGGCTTGGTGCTCTTAAAGGTGATAGTTTGGTTCATTCTCTTTGGAAAATGTACATCCATAAACCTTTTTGTGGGCCTGGTTGTTTTACTGGGTGAATGTTTATTTTTAAAGAACACCAGTTAAGTTAACCTGGTGAAAAAGTTAGGATCCTTTTTAACCATTCCAACTCTCTGTAGCAATCAAAAAGTGCCTGATTCTACATTCTTCCTAAACCAGAGTTGGCAAGCTTAACCAATCTGTGGCTCAAACCACAGTAGGTTAGACTTTTTACTGGTTGATTTTAAAGTGAAAATATCTGGGATGCTGTATGCCTTGTATCACTACATGACACGTTCATGTATGATGGATCTCTGTGTGTCACGCAGAGGCTAGGCGGCAGCTGGAGCTGCTTTTGCTAGCTTATGTGAACAACTGTGCATAGCTCTTTCTCTAACGAGAACGTATTGATTTCGGATTGGCAGTTTCAAACTAACCAGGGAGGAATTACAACACGGGAGCCAGCAGAACCCATAAATCACAGATTCCCCCTGGAGAGCAAACTCTTGACTTTTTTACCAGTGTGCCACTGCATGCATGTCCACATGCATGTGCAAATGTCCACATGCATCTGCAGACATGTACATGTTTGTGTGTGCGGTAAACTACAGTGTTAAGAAAAACGCAGTGACTAAAATGTTTTGCAAAAGTCTCCTCTTTGACACTTTCATCGTAATTCTCTTTTATCATGAACGTTTACATACAATTTTGTTTATAAGAAGCCAGGATGAAATACTGTTATCATAGAGCTTCTCTTGCTATTAATTTATCAAAACACTAGGAATCTTGTATAAGGACTAAGCTAATATAATTCTTTAGGAAAAAAGTGGTTCCAATACAAAAAAAACCTATCATAGTATGGTAATGATTTTAAAATGCAGACAGGAAGCTAAGTGTGTATTCACAGAATAATCTATAGTTCTGGAATTTATTGATGGAATCATTTTATAGCATTAAAAATGCATCTAAACTTCAGATACATCCCTAAATAATTGTACTCCCTTCTGTTGTCTGATTTTACCTGAAGACTTACCTGTTTTCAGAGCAACACCATTTGCTTTCTGAATTGATTTGTAATGTCTGCCAAGGGAAAGTAGGAGTAGGAATCAGTTTTTCTCTGAAAGCAGATGTTAGAGCTAGAAAATACACAGTAGGTTGTGTGTGCCAGGATCCCTGTTCCTCCTGAGAAGTGAAGCAGAGAGAAGAGCTTTGTAGGAACAGGCAGTTTTTCAGTCTCCAGGTGAAGGAAGAGCTCCCCAGGTGTTCCTGATGTTTAGTCCTTGCTTCTCAGGCATGTACAGCCTTCTGGGTCCTAAGAGCACATCTGTAACCCTCCACACTAGCCAGTGATCCAGACTACTAAGACTAATCTATTAAAAAAAAGATTCAAGCTCAAATAATCTGAAGCTCAGGATCTTATAGCTACTGGAGAAACTGTCCCTCAATAATTATTTCCTTCTGTTTTTTTTTTTTTTCTTTCTCCTAGATCTTTGTATTTTATTTGGAATTGGGAAGGTGGTAGCAAAAAAAATAATTCTCATTTTAAAAGCACTCACCAATGAATAATTTGGGCTAGATAACTTCTAGCAGAGAAATTTCCATAATTTCATTCCATGAAATCTAGTTTTTCAAATTAAGATTGTGAGTAGCTAATAACCCTCATTTGTAACACTGTCAATATTTTCATTCATTTAAGCATCATTTTATTGAAAAATTATGCTGCAGTATTGATGGGAATTAAAAAAAAATGTGTCTTTCTACTGAGTCCTCCTGAGTATTTCAGAAGGAAGGGGTGTTTACTATGTGCTAGGATGTCCCAGACAGATGGAGGGTGTAAACAGATATGATATAGTGCAATTCTGTTTACGAGAGTTCCCTTAACTTTTGGGCAATATAGCACCCTGAAGCCAAACTCCTTGTTCTTACTCATTTTATCTGAGTTTGAGTTTATGCTTTGCAAGGTCCATTTATTGCCTACCTGTAAACTAAATAGAAAGGCTCATCTCAAAGCCAGCATGTCTGCTGTCCACTAAGGACACATTGATTGTGGCTCAAAAGAGGACAGCACACAAAAGCAAACCCATCTATCTAAAAGGGCTTGTTAGTGCTTGGCATTCCTCTCTAAGAAGGCTGATTAGTAACATTTATAACTACTGGATACAAAGTCTCACTGTGACACATTTCAAGAAACCAAGGTGATAGGAGGTGATACAAATACAGGCAGTCACAAGAGGATGCTAATAATTGCCTTTTAGGAGCTACTAAGATCCTGCACCAGGGTACCAGCGGTCAGCGCACATCATCATATTACTGCTTAACTCACTAGAATTGAGACATTTTATTAAAAGAAATTAGATGCCTTTCTATACACTAGCCATGAACAGAGAACAAATCCATTGAAACTATCACCACAAAGAAAAAGCCTCTAGCAGTAACTTCGATAAATGAAGTACAAACTTGGCACTCTGAAAACAATTAATGGAAAGAAAATGTTAAAGGAGGCCTACATGAACGAAAGGCTCTCGTTATCCTCCATTGTTTTGGGGTTGGTAAGGTGTCGGTGTCCCCCAGGCTGGCTTAGTGGACAGTCAGTTAAAAATCAGTGCTGTCCCTTTCTGCATAAATTTAAAGGGTCATCTTAAAATTCAAATGAAAATATAAGAAATAGCCTAAATAATCTGGAAAGAATACAGCTGGTAAATTCACTTATTTTTTTTTTTTTTTCTGATTTGAACACTACAAGATAGCCACACCGCTAAAGACAGAATATTGGCTATCTTTCTCATTGCTGCAGCAAAACACTGGGCAAAGGCACATTTGATGAGGAAGGGTTGTTGTGGATCATAGTTTAAAGGGACACTGTCCATCCCAGCAGGGAAGGCATGGTGTGGGAAACACCCTTATAGACAGGCCCAGAGCTGGGTCTCCTGGAGGAATCCAGATCCAGGCAAGCTGACAGTGACGATGAACCATCAAGGCTCCACTCCTGCTACCGAGCCCCGCAGCCACAAGGCACTGAAATGGCTCTAAAAAACACCTTCACTACAATGCATGCAAGGTCTATATATGTAATATGTGTGTGTGTATGATTTATACATCATATAAATGCTTTATGTAATATATATGAGTTTATTTTAATTTTTGGCCAAAGCTGAGAAGAAATTCTCAGCTTGTCTCTGCCTGTCATACAGCAGTATTACAACTCATAGAAAATATTAGACAAAGGCAAGGAAAGTCCTACAGGAGGGTTTAGCTCTGAGCCCCAGTTACCTAAACTGGAAGATCAGTCTTCTTCCTGGAGCCAGGGTTGAAGGCTTTGGGATCAGGACACTCCATTGTTACTGGTGATTAGGGTGTGGCCAGTGAGCCATGGTTGGGATCTGATGCAGGTGTTTCCAGGTTCTTGGCATTTTAGTCAAGAATGGGCTTAAGACTCACATGGGTTTCAAAGCAGCAAGGATACTGTATTAAGTCCAAACCTTTACTGGATGGAGACATGGAGGAGGAGGAGGCTGGATAGCATAGTCCCTGCTCAGAAGGTACCTCTGTGCCTCTCAGGTTCAGTTAGGACTCCCAGAAAGAGAAGCAAGGTGAAACCAGGCCTCACTCTTGGCATTTGACCAGGGCAGAATCGAAGACGATTTGGATTTGCCTCAAACATCTCTGGCATCTCTGGCCTCAGGCAAACACATTTATGTCTGTTAGCCAATAGGAAAAATCTGTTCACTTTTGGAGTCCTTTACCCTAAACTACTTGGCAATTTCTGTCTCCTGTTTCATCATTTAGGGGGTAAGAGGTGGCTTACAGGTTGCTGGATATATTGTTCAGAGAAGGTTGTAGATTTAGCCCAAGCCAAATGGAGTCCCTGCTTGCTTAGCTACTCTTTATACTTGATTGTCTCACCACCATCATGTCCTGTAGGAAGCTGCAATTTATGGAAACATATCCCAATTCCTAGGGCCTTTCCGGCTTATTTCCGTGACGACCCAACTACAGATCAATAAGACAGAGAGTAGAGTAGAGTAGTACTCTATGATAAAAGACGATCAATTCATATTTCACAAGGGAACCACAACAATCTTATAGGAAAAATAGCTTTTTCAATAAATGGTGCTGAAATAAGGAGATAGCCTGCCCCCCTGCAAAAGCCTGAAGACAGACCTCTGCCTCAGTGCATGAGCAGAAATGAGCCCAAAGTGAGTCAGAAACCAAGAGTGAGAACTACATGTAAAAGCCTAAAATGAAATTATGGAAGTAAATCGTCATGGTCTTAAGTTAGAAAATGTTTTTTTTTTTTTAATAGAACTACCACCCAAGAACAAGAAGAGTAAATCTAACATCTGTTTGTATACAGAAAATTTCCAGAAAAAAATGGTAATCCATAGTAAGAGAACGCCATTTGCAAATTACATACCTGAGAAGGACTTGTTTCCCACTGGTGGTGTGCTATTATGGCTCAATAATAATAAGACATAAAGTATTTTTTAATTGACCAAAACATACAAACATATTTTTCTCCAGTGAGCATACACAAATGACCACCAAGCCCATGGAAAGGTACTTAAGATGATTAGCCACTGGGCAATGCAGATCACCCACAGTTTATACATATTCGGCGTCTATAATCACAGAAGCTGATAAATGTTAATGGAGGTGTGAGGAAACTGTAATTCTCTGAAGCTGCCTGCAGGACTGTAAACTGACATGCTCACTTTCAGAAACACATCTTCAAGTAGGATCAATTAAGTAGAACTAGCAGAGAACTGCTTGGTCCCCAAGGGATATGAAATCATTTTCGTATAAAGCTTCTATGTGAATGCTCGTGACAGCACCGTGGTAGCATTATTCATGACACCCTCAAAATGGAGATAGTTCAGTATTTAGCAAATGCTCACCAACCAGGAAATAAGCAAACCAAATTTGATGTATGTAGTTCAATGGCTGTTACTCAACTGTAGAGGAATGGAATGCTGACATGCTATTCAAGTTTCCTCTTTCAAGACATGTTTTGCTTTTAATGTCATAACATGTGACAGAGGCCAATGACATTCACATCGCATGTTTCCATGTATATGAATTCACAAAGTCATGGAGGCAAAAGCTGCTAGAGGGCTGCAGAGATAGTTCCATCTGCAAAGTGTTTGCCCGTGCAAAGCTGAAGAACTCAATTCCATCTCCTACACTCTGGGAGGAAATCTGAACACTGGATATGCGCGCTTGTAAACTCAGTACTGGAGAGGTAGAGAAAGGAAAATCTATAGGGCCTGCTGGTCAACCAGTCAGGCCTACTGCATGAACTCCATGCCAGTGAGAGACCCCGCCTGAAAACACAGAGGGTGGACAGTGCCTGAGGCCCGACACTCCAAGTAGTTCTATGGACTGCACATGTACACATACACATCTATGTACATACATCTATATACATTCAGATGTTACACCCAGTTCGCGAGCCCCCAAAAGATCTGCGGGAATCGACTCTGTTGCAAAACACATGAGGGTCTTTTTATTGTAAATTACAAGCTGCAGCTTGGGCTCACAACACCCACCGCCGAAGCGGTGGGAGCTGAGCACGCTGTGCCCAGGTTAGTTGGGTGATTTAAAGATTCTGGTCCCTCCCAGCATGCCCAAGGCAGGGGCAATTCCTGCCTGGCAAGCATCTATTGGTCAAAATGCTACATTTTGAATTGATTGGCTATAGGAATGTCCCCAGACCATAATGACCTGGTGTCCCTCCCTAGGGGGATGTGCCAGTTTCCTAGCAACTGTTATCTCTAGTGGGTGGGGAAAGAATGCAGTAAGGCAGTCCTTCCCCTCAGGGCATTACTGGACTTCTCCACCCACATACTTTAGGTCTTAATAATAGCTGCTAATTTATCTTTTGGTCTCTCATCAGACACATTAGCTCACTCAAACAAACACCCCCCACACACACACACACAAACACCTACACATACACACACACAATAGGTGTTTGAGACACTGAGCCTAAGACTCCCTCTGGGGTGGTGAAAATGATACACAATTAAATATGGTTATGCTGTACAACTCAGAACGTGCTTAAAAACACGGAATTGTACAAATCAAATCTATAACTTATCTGATACATGAGTTACGGCTTCATAAAATGGTTGTGGGAGGACGTAGACATTTTCCAACTCTACAGTAAAATCTAAATATAAACTGTGGTCCCTTATTAGAGAGCCATAAAATTGCATACTCCCAGATACAACTGGGCAGCATGACAAAGCAGTCTCATTCTGTATATCTGGAATGGATGCAGCCTTTATCAGAGCACCGTGTGCTGTTTTCTCCCCTGCTGTGAAGCTGACACTGAGAAGAGCATCAAGTTAGATTGGGTTATTACAGATCAGCTCTTTTGAAGGATGTGAAAGATGTTGGTCTAATGAAATTCGAGTTCAGAGTGTAAACACAGCTCCATTGTGGAGTTCAATGCTGCCTGCTAGCAGTATGAGGAGCTGGCCTTCCTCTTTTCTATGAGGGTGTAATTAATGAACGTTAGAATAAACTGAAGCCAAATAAATTTACATTATGTACCACTCTGACAAAGACAGTAATTATTTACTTTTAAGATTAGGAGGTGTCAGAATTTTTTTTTTTTAAATTTAAAAATCATGAAAAGTACCTCAGAGTTTCGATAAGTGAGACTATCAAGGTACAAAAGAATACATAAGAGATGATCACAGACAGGGAGATTTACTAAAAGAACACTAGGAATACAACAAAACTTAATCATTCCTGCAATTAACTTGGGCATCAGTGTACACTGGTTTTCGTTTTCTTTTTTTTAAATGTATTTCCAATTGTTTATATAATTATTTTGTAATAAAATAAAACTGTGACTTTCTGCAAATGTACGAATCTGTCTTAAATGTTTGAAATTCCCCTCTATTTGCTTTTATATTTTTATTCTATTCCCCCCATAAAATATCTGTTATTGTAGCAGACACTGTTTGAAGGCTTCTGTTTCCTTGGCTGTGTTTTGTTTTCTGACTTAATATTGAGTCTGTGTGATAATTCAGTCGTTTCTTATTTCATTTATAATTCTTCACCAATACATTTTCATACTATTGCTTCTCCAATGACACAATTTTAGTATGAATTCTTTGTCCCTGATTAAGCTATAGGTATTTTAAATAGTAACCTCTTCTACAAAGCATACACTTTGTTAACAATCACTTAGGCACAAAGAATATAGAAATGGAAATGGAGTAACAGGAAATTTGCTGTCTCCAGGAGGCTGAAGCTTTGGTTTCTGGTGCCTTTAGCTCATATTTCCTTCACTGTTCTAGAAGCTATCGAGGCACAGCGGGGTGTTCTGAGAGTACCTTCTCAGAGTTTCAGAGTCTTGTAGCAGAATGAGAGACACTTTCAACTTTTTAACCCAGTATTTGCAGATCCCAAGCAAGAGAGGCCGTTGGAAAGAAGCCCAAGTTCTAAGGGCACACTCTGGCTTATCTGTCCTTTTTCTTGCCATTAACTTTCCCCAGAAGTCTTGGCTTTTTCTACATGGATTTGCATTTTTGTATTATATTTAATGATTATGTAATACTCTGTAATTTATATACTTCTATTTTCCTAGAGCTATAGTCATAAAAAAATTCAGACCACTGAGCTTTGCCTTAGCCCGTTTTTGGGCTAAGACCATCACATGTGTTTGCTTTTCTTCCTTCATTGAAAACATCAGGATCAGGCTGATACATTAAAGGGTTTTATTCATCTCTCATCTCTACAAGCCAGTGGTTCTCTGAGGACAGCCTCCGGGGGCCTAAGGATGCAAATGCCTTGGCTTCACCCAAGCTCAGGCACATTACACCACTACAGGACTTAAGGATGGGGCAGTGTGATTAGTGATTTCAAATACGGAGTGAAACCGGTAACCACTGAGTAAATGTGAACACATGTGACATGTGATAGGGATTCGGAATTGTTTCTTCTTGATTTTCACCATCAAACTCAGGTTCCCATATCAGTTCTGTGCAGGTTTGCAAAACAGATAGTGTAGCCATTTTTTTCTTGGTCCTGCCCCTCCCAGGACTCTGAACAGCATTTACATGGGTATGGTTTCAGATTTAGTCATGTCGGTCTTCATTTTCTTAGCACAGGTGCAGCAGTGAACAGCAGTGAGAGCCTCCCTCCATCCTCGTCTGTCAACGACATCTCCTCCATGTCCACGGACCAGACCCTCGCCTCCGACACTGACAGCAGCCTGGAAGCCTCGGCAGGGCCGCTGGGTTGTTGCAGGTGACTAGCCGCCTGCCTTCGAAACCCGGCGTTCTTCAGGAGATGACGCGATAGAACAGCACACACGCACACGCACACTCACACGCACACACAAGCGCACACACGCACACACACAGAGACACTCTCACAATGCACAAACGCACTCATGCAACGTCAAGAAACTAGCAAGAGAGGGATCCAACCTAAATCTAAGATAAATCTTCTGCGTGCTTCTCCAAAGTTCTGTATCACAGCTGAGCTGAAATGTATACCTAACTTCTAGTTGCTCTCGCTTTGGTCTCCTTCCAACAGCGCTTACTACACGAGACAAACCAGACACAGTTAGAGAAGCCCTTCCCTGAAGTGTAACTCAAGTGGCTGCAGAAACCGGAAACCCGTGACTGCTCTTCAAATGGCATGGCGAGGTGTGCAGTAGCCCCGCCCAGCATGTGTGTGCCTCTATCGCGCATCTGCCTGCTCCTCTTGGCCTAGTCAGATGGATGTAGCTACAGATCCGCATGTGTCTGTATTCACACAGCACTTAGAGAAGCTCCTGTCAGTGTCCTCAGGGCTCTACCAACACACCATGCACTGGGGTACTACGTGGCCCACGTCATGTGATCTATTACTTTGACATAAATCCATCTGTAATATATTGCCAGTATATAAGCTGTTTAGTTTGTTAATTGATTAAGCTGTATGTCTGATAAGAAAAAAAAATATGTAAAGGGGGACTATGGGGAGTGAACGCTCAGACCCTTGAAGATGTAGCTTCCAAATTTGAACTGATTAAATGGCACCTGTATACCAATTTGTAGAAAGAACATATGTGATGCTTACGTTCAGTGTGGGTGTGTGTGTGGGGGGATAGCTTTCAGGCACTAAGTAGGCTGGCCTTTGGGAGCAATGTGTGAGTCAGAGTCCAGGTAGGTAGCAATTGGTAGGTAGCAGGGGCTAGAGCACATTGCCACAGAACACACTGTGAACGAAAGGAAATCACTGCCCAGGTTCTGGGAGACACCGGCATCCATGTTCTAAAGATCAGATACCATTAGTCTCTTTAAAAGTATGTGTTGGAAGAGAAAGATGCTGGAGAAAGGGGCAGGTGGAGAGGCAGAACCAGGGGGGAAGGCCTCGGCTGGAACCCTGTGGATTACACCCATGTGGTCCCCTCCAGAGAAGAAGACACTCCCTGGACAGATTTGAGGTTGTGGAGTGTGTTTCCTGTGTGTGAGCTGCTTTCCAGAGTCACCTCTGCCCATATTTTATTTCCTCTTCTGGAATAGAATAAAATAGAACAATTAAAGTGGAATCCCCAAAGCACAGGGTCCCACCATCAAGTGTCTTCATGGGCTTCATTGTCCCTCAGAGGGGTTCCCCAGACCTCTCGACATGATTGGTGTTCATACCCACTGGTTTATTTTCATAGCTGTGTGACTCTGACAAGGGCTTTTATCTGACTTTTGTATTGCAGCAGATATATGATAGCAATAATGCCATGCCAACATAGCTCCTACCAGCTAGCAGTCACAATGACTTTGTCTTGAAGCCATGAAGCCTCAGTGTGTGGAGTGAAATCACGTGAAGTTAGCTCAGATCCATGGAAGAGAGGCCCTGGGCACCATCTCGGTTATGCAGGAGGCAGTGCCAGTGTGGCCTCTGAGCATTAACAGGCCAGGCCTGGCTTCCCTTCTTCCTCCCTTGGGCGAAGCATCCACCACCGCTATTTGCACTCTGGTCATTATGGTGCTCACCCCTGTGGTGATAGTTCCCCTGGGAACAAAGCAGAACAGTTGCGTAGGTGAAAGTGATGGGCCAGGCAAGAGGGAAATGCTTCAGCGTGGCAGAGCTCTGCAAACTGCCTGAAACACAGCACGAGGGATGCTCTTCTCCTGGCAAGCAACAGAATCAGTTAGAACCCTCAGATCCCATCCCCCAATCCCCATCCCTGGCCACAACCACTTGCCCGCACATGTGCGTGCGCGCGCGCGTGCGCGCACACACACACACACACACACACACACACACACACACACACACACACA
>NW_026596155.1:1626420-1629996 GCF_907164565.1 Psammomys obesus
ACACACACACACACACACACACACACACACACACACACACACACACAGAGCTGTGTGGCTATTCCTCAGATTGTTTCCCACAGTATGGTTCACTGCAAGATGTGATGTTGAAAAGGGAGAGGAGAGAAAGGGGGTGGAGAGGAAGCTAGCGATCTTGAGATCTTAGTGAGGGCAGCTCATTCACCGTAACAGTACAGCCCCCGCATGGTTCTCACTCTTTTTGGGTAATGTTGCAGACAAAACGATCTTTATAAAAGCCAATCCATTCTCACGAGTTCTCTCGCTTTCCCTTCTGTCATCCGCTTTCCTCTTCCTTAACTTACCTGTGTCTCTATTTGTCTCCTTTCTCTGTATTTTGCTTTTATGTCTGTGATCCCTGCACTCCTCCGCTCCGTATCACACCAGATTAACGCACAGAGCAGAGAGCTGCCTGAAAGGGATGCTCCATCAGGACGCTCCATCAGGCTCAAGATGGCAACAACAGATAGGTAGGGTTTTTGAGGGCCTTAGCAGTCAGACTCCTTCTGAGAAGCACTGACCGTTTTTTCCCTGGATTGGGGAAAAGCAAGTGAAATAGATCACTTCCTCTTCTGCTCCTTCAGGTACAGAAGGAAGCTAGCACTCTTGAGATCTTACACAGGCCTGGGTTCTACTAGCCTGTCTCCTGGTGAATGGCACTGTACTGCTGGGTGCGCTTGGACAGAGTTCTCCCTCGGAGAAGAAAACATGAAACAAAGCTCTTGGGTTTTAAAAAGCACATTCAGATAGAGGTGAACATTTGCCGTCTGGACGTTCTGAAGGATTGGTTTCAGCTGACCCAAGAAAGATAGACGGGAGGTAGAACCACAAGGAGGATCACACATTAAAAACTTCCCAACCACAGCCTGATCACCGTTATTCTCTCTTTAGGGGCTGGCTATGCCCTGTTTGCAGTAGACATTAATCCTTCCAGTGGGTCTTCTTATAAAACACAGAAGCCCAAATACTTGTTTTATGTGGCCATCTGGGACTACAAAAGGTTTTCTTACTTTTGGGGTAGGGAACAGCTCTGAGACCAGGATTATGGTCATGGAAGAATTGTAGGAGCTACACGTGTTCATTTCACAACAGAAAGCTGGCATTCTTGGATCTTAGAAATGTGTTCCTTCGATAGGCAACAGCGGTGCTTAATACATCCCACATTATTCCACAGAAAGGACTGTGGGCCCCTAGAAGGAAGATTTAAACCTCTACAGTGTTAGTTATTCCATTGCTGGTTTAGGGTAATGCTTGGTGGGTCAGTATGCTCATTTCCCCCCCAATGGGATACGTTGGCCTTAGAGCACGATTGTTGATTGTGCAGTAAAGATTGAAAATAATGCTTCATTCTTCAGAATCTAACGTTAGAGCTACATGGGCCTTCATTCCACAGCTGGACCAGGGCTTGGCTGAGTCCTAGCAGTTGGAGGAAAGTATTGTGTAAAGACACTGATACAGCGCACTCACTGATACAGCAAGTGAGAGACTTGGTCATGGAACACAGAACCAACGGAAGGCATGAAAACCCATAAATCCTTTTGTGGCCGGCTGGGAAAAAGGTTAACAAATCTTATTTTACCGCTCTTAACTATTTATTACAGAGCCCAGGTTATACAAAATCTATTTCTGTTTCATTTTCTTAAGAAATAAGAATCTACATCTGAACAGCATTATGGTCTGTAAAGAATTTGGTCAACTGGCTTTGCTGAAAAAGATAACTTTTATGATTCACAGAGAGGAGACAGTCTTTGGGGGGAATGTTGATCTGAGCTTCTTTGGATCTCAAGAGAAGTTCCTCTTAGGACCCCAGCACTCCTTCCCTCACAAACACATACACATTTAGTTATAAGAGACCAACATTTTTTTTTTTACTCATATCTTTAGATAAGGTACTTGAAAAAGTAACTAAACAAACTAAAATTTTATAGTGTAAATAGCCAAATCAGTTATTTTCCTTGTGATCAAAATATGAATTTTATTTTTTGGACACCCAGTGAGATCCTTAATTTTTAGTTCAGTTTGACGAATTTCCTTGGTCAGACAAAGCAAAGTGGGAGGCTTCTTTTAGGTGTAAACTCCTGTTTATTTCATTCTTGATCACGTGGGACCAATGGCCAGTATATCCAGCAGAAACTTCCCAGCCCTTACCTGCCATCACCTGTCCACCTTGTCACGTCCATCTTGCCTACCTTGCATCTGCCTGTTTTTCTGCATCATTGGACTCCAAAAACTGATGAAGCGAGTTGTCCTGTGTCAGTGTTTACGACATGTCTCTAGAGCACATATATGCCCATATAGTTCTGCATCAGCCTGGGAGCTAAGATCACGTGTGTCTAATTTCTTTGAAAGTTTTGGATGGGAGACCTGCTGTCAGTAGCCTGATAGATTCAATGTGCTCCCAATGAATCAAATGTGTCTACTCTGGATCAAAATAATTCCTTCCATCTCTATGTTCTTTCATTTCCAAGTTTTCTCTTATTATAAATATGTCTGTGGGAAAGAACACAAATTGGGGAACTTCAGCTTCTTTTGACTCTTCACAGGTGGAACCAAGTCAACCTATTGTGATTTGTATGTTTTATGAATCATTAAAGCTGGAGGAAAGATGCTTCCCTTCTCATAAAACTGAACAAAACCCAGACTCTGTCAGATTCTCCCTTTGACAATGCCAATTGCTTGCACAAGCAGGGTTTCTTGCACTGCCTGAGTCCTGAGGGGGCTTCCATGATTTCATCCTGCCCCTAGGGAAAGAAACTTGCAGTGTGGTCAGCTGTACCAAGAGAGTAAATAAGGAAGGGACGGCTCCCTTCTTAGCCTAGACACAGGTCTCTGTAAAGTGGCATGTTTGTGCCTGAGGCTCATTCCTTCCAGAACACCTTCTGTTCCCACCTGCAGGCACTATTTTTCACGCCTACAATTTAGTAAAACCCAGTAAGATAACACTGGACAAAATGCATTGGTAAGTTGGCCAGGACTACATTTGTTTTTCAGATTAATCAACAGAATTCTTACTTTTAATTTTGCCTAAGAGATTTATTTTTGTCCATATTATTATCTCAGAGTTCTTGCTGAATTTAAGGATATGAGTTACAGCTTGGTGGAATTTTGCCGAACTTGTCATGGTTCACCTGGCAGTGTCTGAACTATGTTGAGGAATGGCCTGCATGTTTCTGTGAACAAGACATTTTATTTATTCAGTTAATAAAAAGCTTGAAAGGTAGACATTCCTACTATTTTCAATTATTATACTTTTTCATTCATTTAGTAAAACAGACACACACAAAAAGCTGTTCATTACCTTCACAATGACTTTTATTCTAACTATTTTCTAACTTTTAATTTTGTCTCTTTATTTGAATGGGATACATAGAGCTCTCTTGCTAAGTAGGCCAGGTGATCCTGGTCCTCTTAATCCTTCTACCTGCGCCTTCGAGTACTGGGATTCCAAGCTGGTACAACTCTGCCTGCCTAGTCTCACAGCTCAGTCACAACTCTTTTCTTTTCTTTTCTTTTCTTTTCTTTTCTTTTCTTTTCTTTTCTTTTCTTTTCTTTTCTTTT
>NW_026596155.1:1630006-1641770 GCF_907164565.1 Psammomys obesus
TTCTTTTCTTTTCTTTTCTTTTCTTTTCTTTTCTTTTCTTTTCTTTTTTCTTTTCTTTTCTTTTCTTTCATTTTCTCTTCTCTTTTTCTTTTCCTTTTCCTTCCTTCCTTCCTTCTTTCCTTTCTTTCTTTCTTTCTTTCTTTCTTTCTTTCTTTCTTTCTTCCTTTCTTTCTTCTAAGTTTAAAAGTGACCAAGCATACATATCTAAAAATTCCCTTAAGGGTAAAATGAGGCAAATCCATAGTTGTTGGTACATTCTAGGCACCATAAAACATGACCATGTGTTTGACCACTTTGATTGGGTTTACAATGGGGCAAGATAAAAGTAGTATTAAGCATTATTTTCTTCTACATGGGACTAACAGAAAAACCAGCCTGGAAGAAGGATTCATCTTGCTCAGCAGTAGAAGCGATTGTAAGGAAGGAAACGGTTCTTACCTCACCAGCTGACCCAGCACTTTGCTGTGCTTCATGCACACAGCGTGCTCCAGCAGCCTCCCCTGCCCCCACTCCACCCTGCCAGCAGTCGAAAGGCTGGAAGACCGACCTGTCCAAGCAGCAGTTGGCACCCAGGGCATTTTGTTGTCTCAGGACTGCTGATGCCTGGCACCGCTGTGTGTCATGGGTGAGGCCTCGCTGTCCCAGACAGAGTTCACAGGCTCAGGCTGCTGGGTGACTCGGTCCCTGAGTAAACAGTCCAGAATACAACACGCAGAGGATCCAAGTAGAGAGTTCTGGTATCAGCCTCCATTCTACCCTGCTTAAAGTCTTCCTGTTCAAACAACAATCCATGTTGTCTGCCTCTCAATAGCAGGTACTCAGTGTCTTTGTCTTACACAGCCTTTGTGGGCTGCTTAGAAAGCTGGGTCATGTGTGCTTTCCACTAAAAATGCCGAAGTCTGTGTCCACGAACGTACTGTCCACAAACAATTATGCCAAAAATGAAATTTCATGATGCAAGTAGCACTTCACACACTCTAAGAGACTGGCGATTTTAACGGACTCCTTTATGAAAGGAGGACATTTGAAAAGCAGTTGCTTGTTCCTACCAGGTTGGGTCACCATAGATTAAGCTCTAGGAGGGGTGCTTTGAATCTCTAGTTTAATGTCTGAGCTGCATCCTCGAACATCCCATCATCCTTGCCAAAAGCATTTATTGAACAGTTCGGATTACAAGATAAATACATTATGATTCTTACCCTCAAAAATGCAGCCAATGAATCAATGTCGAAAAATAAGTGGTCAATGCAAAATATCTTATTTATTTATCTTTTTTTGAAAATAACAATGTGTTTAAATTAGACTAAATGAATCAATTTTTATTTTTGGCATAAAAAAGAAACCATCTTTCAATGTTCTCATTTTGTCTTTCTATTGTATTTCAAGAATACTTAATGAACCAGCATAAGAGAATAGTGGGCATTTTCCTTTGTGTTATGGGGTTGCTAATTTTTCAATTCATAAAAGAGGTTGGCATGGCTAGCCTTTTCTGTGCATTATGAATTATTTTGTATTTGTTTCCCTGGGAACATGGCTTTGGTGCTAAGCTGGAAGCCTGTGCTTTGGCATCAAGGACTCCAAGGCCACAGCAGGTCCTGGAATGGCTCTTCAGCCCCACTCTAGTCTGAAACCAAATCCTGTGAAAGTTGCTTTGTCTATGGGCGACTACAGGAGTAAGATACCATTCAATTGTTTCTTATTTTGTATTAATGACTCCCGTCTTCACGCCTTCTGCATTTCAGTGTGTAGGGGAGACGGAGGGTAAAACGGCTCCAAGTACTGAAGTGCAAAGCGGGCTGAAAGGGAAGGCTTGAAAAGAGATGCCGTGTGAGACAAGGTGGCCAGGGAAAGCTTCCCAGAACAGGAGAAAGCTGTTCAGGGACCTGGAGAGACTGACGGAGTAAAGCACATCACCATCGGATAAGGGTCATCGCACACCCAGGGGATACCAGGGCAGAGGCCTGGAAAAAGTTTGCCTTTATGAACAAAGAACATTTCAGAATCCTGAGGATTAAGCAGAAGAGGTAAGAAACATAATGACCATTGAAACTGGATCACAAGACAAGAGTCTGAACAAAGGGATATCTTGGGAATTTATTCTAAATATGAGGAAACAGGGATTAGGGCTGAGTGAGGGTATTACGCTATCTAATTTCTATATAAAGGCTCCTGGTATTGTGTAGTGAGAATTCTTGAGAAGACAATGGAAGCAATTTATGCACCAGAGGCTATGGTAAAAATCCAGAAGGAAATGATGGGGTTTTGAGCAAGGAATTAGAAGAATTTGGGCAAAGTATAGTTAGGAATGAACTGTGAGCCGGGGCCAGTGGCGCACACCTGTAATTTCACTCACTTGGGAGACAGAGGCAGGAGCAGCAGAAGTTCAGCGTCAGCCTAGGAAACTTGAGTAAGACCTCATCTCCAATTGAAAAGAAAAAGAGGTGCGCCTTACCAAGCATGGGGCTTTAGGTTCAAGCCTCGGTATAAGAATGAATATTATTAGAGTGGATTAAAAATAAGCAAAGAGGGCAGCTTGTGAAAGCGGCGCTGACAAGGTTTTCTGGCGACCTGGTAATTTGCCATGTAAATGCGTGTTAGAAATGACCCCAGACTTTTCCTTTTTACGTAAGCTATCCTGGATGACTGGCACAGAGGGCTGGCACCGCGAACTGAATGTGGACCCGAGATAAGTAGCCTATGAATTGTATGACAATTCGCACCTCTACGTAAAAGCAGGAGGGAACTGAGTGTAGTTTAGGGGTAGGCAATGGCAGAGACACTTCTTGTTCCAACCAGAGACAGCAGAGTATTGCAGGGAATGTCAGTGAGGTGCAGGGGAAAACGGGATGGACTGATGAGGGCTGAAGTTGATTTTGAGAAGGTCACTACCGACTTCAGACAACAGCTACTGTGCAAAACTGGCCAAGAGAGTGTGATAAAAAGAACATGGGAAGTGAGGGAATATAAACACGTGTAGAAAATTCATCTCTCCCCTAAAATATGAAGCAGCGGAATGATATTAAAGTTAGTGTTTACTGTAGATTAAACATTTCCTACAACACTGGTATCACCAAATGGGCCGACAGAGAGAGAACAAAGTTTTGATGATGCATGAGAAAGGGTTCGTGGCTGAGAGAACTTGGCGTGGGAAAGGCTGAAGGGTTGGCACTCAGGAATGCCGGCAGAGGAGGGCATTTGCTTTCAGAGGCAGTGAGGTCGTGGGAGGAAGTAAGGGGGCACACCCTGGCCAGATGGGGGCAGCCTTGGACAGTTATATAAAATACAGACAGACCCATTTTCATCAGAATTTTTTTTTTCTCCTTGAAGATGAAAAAAAAGGGGGGGGGGTCTTACCTTGATGAGAGGCAGGGTTTATGGAAACCTGGGAAGAGAGATGTAAAATGGATGCAGGAACTGTGGCAACAGGTTGCTTGGCAGTGAAGACAGCCCAAATTTATATAAACATAAGTAAACCAGGTCTGCAGGGTACTCTTTGCCACCCACTGCTCAGTTGGCATCTCTAGTCGCCCTTCCTCCCCCACATGATCCTGCAAATCCACCCCCTTTCTCTCTCTTACCTCTCTGAGGATAACCTCATTTCTGAGGAGGGCCCCAACCCCCTCTCCTGGAGCCACCAGCTCCCCAAGTTCCTCACTCCTGCCCCTCCAGTGACTGGTACCTGGATACAAGTTTAGTTTCCTTTGCCCATAATCGTTAAACAAACAAACAAACGAACAATAAAACCCTTCAGCCATAGTCTGAGTGCAACTTCCTCTGGTCTCATCCCCTGAGGCTGCTGAACTCACCCAGAAGCCTCAGTTCCCAAATAAAGCTGCCCTTTATACTTGTAATCTGACTTCGATTGGCTTATTTCTTGAAGATAACCCATCACTCACTTCTGCTTAGTTTTTTTTCTTTTCTCTCTCTATCTCTCTCTGTCTCTCCCTCTCTCTCAAGATTTATTTATTTGCTGGGTATGCTGGTGAACTCCTTTAATCCCAGAAGAAACAGGGGTATCTTTTTGAGTTCAATGATGGCTTTATCTACAAAGTAAGCTCCAGGACAGCCAGGACTCTGTTATGCAGAGAAACCCTGTCTCAAAAACATGGGAAAAATATTTATTTATGGATCTGAGTGTTGTGTCTTCATGCCTGGCAGAAGAGGGCATCAGATCTCATTATGAATGGTGCAATAATATATTTTAAAATGCCACACACTCAACAGACCTGGTATGAAGAGATTTATTTAGAGATGGAGAGGGACAGAGAGACAGTGGGAGAGAATAGAAGAGAGAAAGGGGGTTAGAGAGGGGTGCCTCAGGACAGAAAAGAGAGAGAGAGAGCCAGAAGAAGAGAGGGCAAGAGAGAAGGGAGGGGGGGAAGTAAGAGACTGGGATGATGTCACAGGTCGCTAAGCAACCTAGAGAAAGGCTGCCTATATGCTAACACTAGCAGATGGTTGTGAGCCACCATATGGCTGCTGGGAATTGAACTTACAACCTCTAGAAGAGCAGCCAGTTCTCCTAACTTCTGAGCCCCCTCACCAATCTCCCTTCCTTCTTAGTCTCTTACATGCCAGAGTGCATGTAGGCAAAGTTTATTTGTTTCATTTCTTCTCTTATTGGTAGCATTACACCGTGTGAGAAGGTTAAGAACCATGAGAGCAAAATACTAGAGCACTCACTATAAGAAACCAAAGACCACACTGGCCAGCTAGAGAAACAACAACCCCAGGAGACAACCGTAGTCACTTAGCAAGGAGGATGAACAGGGACGAGAGCTGGCGCAAAGGAAGGAATACACGAGCAGTGTGGGCAATCACACGGAGCAGGGAAAGTGGATTTTTTGACCGCAGAAAATCAAAGCTCCCGGCACAACAGCCACACACGATGTCTCAGTCACATTTTAGCAGTCATAGTGAGCCTGGAATCAGGCAATCCAAGAAGAAGCAAGTTCAGTTAGGTTCCTGGCCCGGAGGCTAGAAGTCTAAGATTGGACGGCCCCGTGGGGAGGGGCTCATGCTGCTTGATAACTGGGCAGAAGCAAGTCAAGATAGAAGGGAAAAGCACCAGGGGTCCCACCTGAAAAAAAAATCTGCCGTCACAGCAAGTAGCCCACACCTCCAGGGAAAACTCATTTACCAAGCTGAAAATAGGCCTTGTCCTGAGAAAAGGTCACCAGACGCTAACGATGTCATCACCTCCTCAGGGTCCCACCTTCCATGGCCACAGTGACAACGGTGGAGCCCAAACCCTGAAGACCACTCTGGTGTGATGTGGCAGGCATCTCCTGAGTCATGAAGAGGCAGGAAGGGGAATGCTGAGAAGAAAGGCTGGCAGGCTGCCTAACATGCTCAAGGTTGCCTTTACAGTTAAGAAACTGGTTCACACAGTGACAACAGAGCCCATTCAGCCCAAACCTTCCGTATTCTCGCAATGATGTCTTACTCTCTAAGGAAACATCAGTGCACGGCTGGTCCCACCTGAGCTCAGCCCTTGAACCACACGTGGTTTAATAAAGACTATCTACCACGCAGCTGGGGACCCCGGTCCCAAATGGTGCTTTAGTAAAGATGCTCTGGGCAACAGCTTTGGGCAGCCTGGGGGGGCTGTTAATTTTCCACAACACCTCACAGCAAGAGGCCTTGAAGATGGAATTAACTCTAACTCTCAACTCATTCCCCACCTGGGCCACCAAGAGCACTACAAAGAGAATAGCAGAACGGGCCTCCGGGATCCGCTCTTTCAGCGGTCTTTAACAAGGCACCGTTAGTCCGTTATTTCATTATTCTAGCTTGTTTACTTCCTTTGAATAACTGCCAAAGCTACCCAGGTCCTGAAAGTATGTCTGGGCCTCATGGTGTGTGCTAGCAGGTGATGCCCAGTGCCATGTTGGCATAGCCAGATAGCTCATTTATATTTCACTGAAAAGGCGCCCTCAGGTCTGCTCTCAAGGTACTTTTAGTCCTGCTGTGCCAAGGGCAGGAAAGCATCACAGCAACTCTCTCACCCTTCCTATGACTTTTCACTTGGCCTTCAGGAATTGCAAAGGAGTCCCAGTCCTCTGGCGCCTTTCTGGGCTTCATTCTCACTTACTTTCATGGTGTATGGTTTAAGGTATTTATGAGCAGCTAGGTAACTCAGAACGTACAGACTTCACTGGTCTACATCCTGGGTACTTTATTATGTTTTATTCAGAAAAAAGCACCACACTCTGTGGCAAAAAAAAAATAAAATAAAATAAAAAATAAAAAAATTAAAAAGGAGTTGAGGAAGCACAGTTGCAGGTATAATTCTTTTGACCTTATGTTTAGTTCTTAGATGCCACTGTCATTCTATCAGAGCAGAGAAAGGAAGGGCCATTTTGATGTCTCCTTCCAGCTATCTACCTTGGGCCTAGTTGGGGAGACACGCAATTTGTGACTGGGGTGTCCTTCGCTGGCATGTGTGACGCGCTTCGGCTGCTGTTCTTGCTAAGGCAGCTCCCTGCTTTAGTCTCCAGGCGAAGCACAGTTGGAGCGGTGTGAGGCTGGGAGCTGCCGCGTGTTGTTAAACCCTCACAGTACAAGGCATCGCCCTGGCCACCCCAGGGAACTCCCTCTCTCCTCACAGCAACAGGATAAGGGAGGCACAGCTGTATTTCCTACTCTCAGAAAAAAATTCAAGCCATTCTTACCGATATGATCTTGCTTCTACAGAGTTTGTCCAGCTATAAGTTGCAGGGCCGGGTTTGAAACCAGTATCAAGTCACAGAAACTCACCTTCTTCTTCCTAGAGACCCACAGCAGGTGTATTTGAGCTGAGTGGGGGACCCAGGGGATGTGTGGCTGACATCACGGACTTCAACCTTTCCCAAAAGCCACCGTTTCCTTCTGGGAACCACCTGTCAGTAAATACATAGATGAGAGCGACTTGTGGAAGCTCTATGTTAGAATTCTTAACATGTAACATAAATGGTCCAGTTGCACAGTTCTATTTACGCTCTTCTCCAAAGCACAGGATATGATTTGAACAGGGAAGCCAACGACTTAAGCTCAACAAACGGATGCAAGCCTTTGCTCTGGTGATTTTTGAATCATTTCAGTGGCATGGCAATTTTAAGTCTGTAGGCATAGAAGGTAGCAATTATATTTATTTTTTTTATTTTTTTTCATTTTATTTTTTTCTTATCAGTTACATTTTATTAAGTCTGTATCCCAGCGTGTCCCGATCCCTCATTCCGTCCCAGTCCTTCCCTCCCTCCCTCATCTCCACCGTGCCCCTTGCCAAGTCCACTGATAGGGGGAACCTCCTCCCCATTCATCCGATCCTGTTTTATCAGGTATCTTCAGGACTGGCTGCAAAGCTCTCCTCTGTGGCCTAACAGGACTGCTCCTCCCTTGGGGGGTGGGGAGGCCAAAGAACCAGTCATTGAGTTCCTGTTAGAAATAGTCCTTGTTCCCCTCACTATGGGAAACCAATTGGTTACTGAGCTACCACAGGCTACATCTGAGCAGAGGTTCTGGGTTACATTCATACATGGTCCTTGGTTGCATGTCAGTCTCAGAAAAGACCCTGTGCCCATATATATTTGGTCCTTGTGGAGCTCCTATCCTTTCCTCATCAGACTAACTCCCCTTCTTTCTTATGATTCCCTGTACTCTGCCAAAGGTTTGGTCATGAGTCTTTGCTTTGAAAACACTGCTAGTTAGAGTCTTTCAAATGCGCTCAGTAGACTCCTGTCATATGTTCAATGCGCATCCCATCTGTCTTTCTAAAGGAGGATTGATAATCTTACCCCATGTCTGCTCTCTTGATTATCTTTTTTAGGTGTATAGATTTCATTATGTTTATCATATCTTATAGGTCTATATAAGTGAGTATATACCGTGTTTGTCTTTCTCCTTCTGGGATATTTCACTCAGGATGATCTTTTCTAGATCCCACCATTTGCCTGCAGATTTCATGATTTCCTCCTTTTTGATTGCTGAGTAGTATTCCATTGTGTAAAAATACCACAATTTCTGTACCCATTCCTCTGTTGATGGATATCTGGGTTGTTTCCAGGTTCTGGATATTACAAATAATGCTGCTATAAACATGGTTGAGCAAATATCCCTTTTGTGTACTTGAGCAAACTTTGGATATATACCTAGCAGTGGTATAGCTGGATCTTGAGGAAGCACTATTCCTAATTGTCTTAGAAAGCGCCAGATAGATTTCCAGAGTGGTTGTATCAGTTTACATTCCCACCAGCAGTGGAGGAGGGTTCCCCTTTCTCCACAACCTCTCCAGCATGTGTTGTCCCTTGAGTTTTTCATCTTGGCCATTCTGATGGGTGTAAGGTGATATCTCAGGGTCGTTTTGATTTGCATTTCCCTGATGGC
The DNA here is from genome assembly GCF_907164565.1 of Psammomys obesus. NCBI lineage: Eukaryota > Metazoa > Chordata > Mammalia > Rodentia > Muridae > Psammomys > Psammomys obesus. The sequence continues at coordinate 1,638,371 of NW_026596155.1, forward strand.
TAATGAGGATGAGCATTTCTTTAAGTGTTTCTCTGCCATTCGATATTCCTCTGTCGAGAATTCTCTGTTTAGCTCTGTTCCCCATTTTTTAATTGGATTACTTGGTTTGGTGCTTTTCAGCTTCTTTAGTTCTTTGTATATACTCGATATGAGTGAGTCCTCTGTCAGATAAAGGGTTAGTGAAGATTCTTTCCCAATCTGTAGGCAGGCGTTTTGTTTTGATGACAGTGTCCTTTGCTTTACAGAAGCTTTTCAGTTTCATGAGGTTCCATTTATTGATTGTTGCTCTTTAGAGCCTGTGCTGTTGGTGTTCTGTTCAGGAAGTTGTCTCCTGTGCCAATGAGTTCTAGGCTGTTCCCCACTTTTTCTTCTAACAGATTTAGAGTATCTGGTTTTATGTTGAGGTCTTTGATCCACTTGGACTTTAATTTTGTGCAGGGTGATAAATATAGATCTATTTTCATTTTTCTGCATGTGGACATCCAGTTGGACCAGCACCATTTGTTGAAGATGCTGTCTTTTTTCCATTGAATGGTTTTGGCTTCTTTGTCAAAAATCGAGTATTCATAGGTGTGTGGGTTTATTTCTGGGTCTTCTATGCGGTTCCATTGATCCTCCTTTCTGTTTTTATGCCAATACCATGCGGTTTTTATTACTATTGCTCTGTAGTACAACTTGAGATCAGGGTTGGAGATACCTCCAGATGATCTGTTGTTGTACAGGATTGTTTTGGAGATTCTGGGTTTTTTGTTTCTCCATATGAAGCTGAGAATCTTTTTTTCAAGGTCTGTAAAGAATTGAGTTGGTATTTTGATGGGAATTGCATTGAATCTGTAGATTGCTTTTGGCAGGATGGCCATTTTCACAATGTTAATCCTACCAATCCATGAGCACGGGAGATCTTTCCATCTTCTGAGATCTTCTTCAATTTCTTTCTTCAGAGACTTGAAGTTTTTCTCAAACAGGTCTTTCTCTTGCTTGGTTAGTGTCACCCCAAGGTACTTTATGTGGTTAGTGGCTATTGTGAAGGGTGTTATTTCCCTAATTTCTTTCTTGGCCATTTTGTCTTTGGTATACAGGAGGGCTTCTGATTTTTTTGAGTTGATTTTGTATCCTGCCACTTTGCTGAAGGTGTTTATCAACTGGAGGAGTTCTCTGGTTGAATTCTGGGGGTCGCTCATATATACTATTATATCATCTGCGAATAGTGACACTTTGACCTCTTCCTTTCCAATTTGTATCCCCTTGATCTCCTTTAGTTGTCTTATTGCTCTAGCTAGGACTTCAAGTACTATGTTGAAGAGGTAGGGAGAGAGTGGGCAGCCTTGTCTTGTCCCTGATTTCAGTGGGATTGATTTAAGTTTCTCGCCATTGAGTTTGATGTTGGCTATAGGCTTGCTGTATATTGCCTTTACTATGTTTAGATATGTGCCTTGTATTCCTGATCTCTCCAAGACTTTAAACATGAATGGGTGTTGGACTTTGTCAAATGCTTTTTCAGCATCTAAGGAGATGATCATGTGGTTTTTCTCCTTCAGTTTGTTTATGTGGTGGATTACATTGATGGATTTCCGTATGTTGAACCACCCTTGCATTCCTGGGATGAAGCCTACTTGGTCATGGTGGATGATATCTTTGATGTGTTCTTGGATTCGGTTTGCAAGTATTTTATTGAGTATTTTTGCGTCAATGTTCATAAGAGAAATAGGTCTGAAGTTCTCTTTTGTGTTGGGTCTTTGTGTGGTTTAGGTATCAGGGTGACTGTTGCTTCATAGAATGAGTTTGGTAATGTACCTTCTGTTTCTATTTTGTGGAATAGTTTGAGGAGAATTGGTGTGAGCACTTCTTTGAAGGTCTGGTAGAATTCCGCGATGAAACCATCTGGCCCAGGGCTCTTTTTGGAGGGGAGACTGTGAATGACCGCTTCAATTTCCTTGGGGGATATAGGGCTATTCAGTCTTTCTACCTGATCTTGACTTAATGTTGGAAGATGGAATCTATCAAGAAAATTGTCCATTTCATTTAGGTTTTCAAATTTTGTGGCATATAGGCTTTTGTAGTATGACCTAATGATTGTTTGAATTTCCTCTGTGTCTGTAGTTATGTCACCCTTTTCATCTCTGATTTTGTTGATTTGGATAGATTCTCTCTGCTTTTTAGTTAGTTTGGCTAAGGGTTTGTCTATCTTGTTGATTTTCTCAAAGAACCAGCTTTTTGTTTCATTGATTCTTTGAATAGTTTTATTTGTTTCTAATTGATTGATTTCAGCCCTGAGTTTGACTATTTCCAGCCTTCTGCTCCTCTTGGGTGTATCTGCTTCTTTTTTTTCCAGGGTTTTCAGTTGGGCCATTAAGTTGTTTGTATGTGATGTAACGAATTTCTTCTTGCAGGCACTTAGTGCTATAAATTTTCCCCTGAGCACTTCTTTCAATGTGTCCCATAAATTTGGGTATGTTGTGCTTTCATTTTCATTGAATTCTATGAAGTCTTTAATTTCTTTCTTTATTTCTTCCTTAACCCAGCTGTCGTTGAGTAACAAGTTGTTCAATTTCCATGTGCGTGTAGGCTGTTTGTTATTTCTGTTGTTGTTGAGGTCCAGCTTAAGTCCATGGTGGTCAGATAGAATACAAGGGATTATTTCAATCTTTTTGTATCTGTTGAGGCTTGCTTTATGACCAACTATATGGTCTATTTTGGAGAAGGTTCCATGTGGTGCTGAAAAGAAGGTATACTCTTTTGAGTTTGGATGAAAAGATCTGTAGACGTCTATTAGGTCCATTTGATTTAGGGTCTCTGTAAGTGTTTTTATTTCCCTATTTGTTTTCTGTCTAGTTGATCTGTCCCTTGGTGAGAGTGGAGTGTTGAAGTCTCCCACTATTAGGGTTTTAGGATCAATGTGTGATTTAAGCTTTAATATTGTTTCATTTACGAATGTAGGTGCTCTTGTATTTGGGGCATAGATATTCAAAATTGTGATGTCCTCTTGGTGGATTTTTCCTTTGATGAGAATATAGTGGCCGTCCTTATCTTTTTTGATTAACTTGGGTTGAAAGTCTATTTTATTAGATATTAGGATGGCTACTCCTGCTTGTTTTCTGGAACTATTTGCTTGAAAGACATTTTTCCAGCCCTTTACTCTGAGGTAGTGTTTATCTTTGTTGCATAGGTGTGTTTCTTGAATGCAGCAGAATGATTGATCCTGTTTCCGCAACCATTCTGTTAGTCTGTGTCTTTTAATTGGTGAGTTGAGTCTGTTGATGTTGATAGAAACTAGTGACCAACAATTGTTACTTACTTTAGATGTGGTGTTGGTGGTGTCACTGAGTTTCATTGCTTGTCTTCTTTTGTTTTTTTTTTTTTTGTTGTGTAGTTATCTATTTCCTCTGTTTCCTTCGATGTA
>NW_026596155.1:1641870-1642599 GCF_907164565.1 Psammomys obesus
TTGTTGTTGTGTAGTTATCTATTTCCTCTGTTTCCTTCGATGTAGTTGTTTTCTTTGGTTTGGAGTTTCCCTTCTAGTAACTTCTGTAGAGCTGGATTACTATGTAGATATTGTTTAAATTTGGTTTTGTCTTGGAATATCTTGAATTCTCCGTCTATGTTGATTGAAAGTTTTGCTGGGTATAGTAGTCTGGGTTGGAATCTGTGGTCCCTTAAGGACTGTATGATTTCTGTCCAGGCCCTTCTGGCTTTCATAGTTTCTGTTGAGAAATCTGGTGTGATTCTGATAGGTCTACCTTCATATGTTACTTGGCCTTTTTCCCTTGCTGCTTTTAGAATTTTTTCTTTGTTTTGTAGGTTCAGTGTTTTGACTATGATGTGACGAAAAGAATTTCTTTTCTGGTCTAGTCTACTTGGTGTTCTGTAGGCCTCTTGTATGTTTATGGCCATCTCCTTCTTTAAGTTGGGAAAGTTTTCTTCTATAATTTTCTTGAAAATATTTTCTGGACCTTTGAGCCTGATGTCTTCTTTTTCTTCTACTCCTATTATTCTTAGGTTTTGTTTTTTCATGGTGTCCTTGATTTCTTGGATGTTTTGTGTTTGGAACTTTTCTGATTTTATTTTTTCTTTGAGAGATGTGTCAATTTCCACAAGTGTATCTTCGGCTCCTGAGATACTTTCATACATCTCTTGTATTCTGTTGGTGATGCTTACCTTTGTAGTTCCTGAT
>NW_026596155.1:1647599-1725256 GCF_907164565.1 Psammomys obesus
TTGTATGTGATGTAACGAATTTCTTCTTGCAGGCACTTAGTGCTATAAATTTTCCCCTGAGCACTTCTTTCAATGTGTCCCATAAATTTGGGTATGTTGTGCTTTCATTTTCATTGAATTCTATGAAGTCTTTAATTTCTTTCTTTATTTCTTCCTTAACCCAGCTGTCGTTGAGTAACAAGTTGTTCAATTTCCATGTGCGTGTAGGCTGTTTGTTATTTCTGTTGTTGTTGAGGTCCAGCTTAAGTCCATGGTGGTCAGATAGAATACAAGGGATTATTTCAATCTTTTTGTATCTGTTGAGGCTTGCTTTATGACCAACTATATGGTCTATTTTGGAGAAGGTTCCATGTGGTGCTGAAAAGAAGGTATACTCTTTTGAGTTTGGATGAAAAGATCTGTAGACGTCTATTAGGTCCATTTGATTTAGGGTCTCTGTAAGTGTTTTTATTTCCCTATTTGTTTTCTGTCTAGTTGATCTGTCCCTTGGTGAGAGTGGAGTGTTGAAGTCTCCCACTATTAGGGTTTTAGGATCAATGTGTGATTTAAGCTTTAATATTGTTTCATTTACGAATGTAGGTGCTCTTGTATTTGGGGCATAGATATTCAAAATTGTGATGTCCTCTTGGTGGATTTTTCCTTTGATGAGAATATAGTGGCTGTCCTTATCTTTTTTGATTAACTTGGGTTGAAAGTCTATTTTATTAGATATTAGGATGGCTACTCCTGCTTGTTTTCTGGAACTATTTGCTTGAAAGACATTTTTCCAGCCCTTTACTCTGAGGTAGTGTTTATCTTTGTTGCATAGGTGTGTTTCTTGGATGCAGCAGAATGATTGATCCTGTTTCCGCAACCATTCTGTTAGTCTGTGTCTTTTAATTGGTGAGTTGAGTCTGTTGATGTTGATAGAAACTAGTGACCAACAATTGTTACTTACTTTAGATGTGGTGTTGGTGGTGTCACTGAGTTTCATTGCTTGTCTTCTTTTGTTTTTTTTTTTTTTGTTGTTGTGTAGTTATCTATTTCCTCTGTTTCCTTCGATGTAGTTGTTTTCTTTGGTTTGGAGTTTCCCTTCTAGTAACTTCTGTAGAGCTGGATTACTATGTAGATATTGTTTAAATTTGGTTTTGTCTTGGAATATCTTGAATTCTCCGTCTATGTTGATTGAAAGTTTTGCTGGGTATAGTAGTCTGGGTTGGAATCTGTGGTCCCTTAAGGACTGTATGATTTCTGTCCAGGCCCTTCTGGCTTTCATAGTTTCTGTTGAGAAATCTGGTGTGATTCTGATAGGTCTACCTTCATATGTTACTTGGCCTTTTTCCCTTGCTGCTTTTAGAATTTTTTCTTTGTTTTGTAGGTTCAGTGTTTTGACTATGATGTGACATGAAGAATTTCTTTTCTGGTCTAGTCTACTTGGTGTTCTGTAGGCCTCTTGTATGTTTATGGCCATCTCCTTCTTTAAGTTGGGAAAGTTTTCTTCTATAATTTTCTTGAAAATATTTTCTGGACCTTTGAGCCTGATGTCTTCTTTTTCTTCTACTCCTATTATTCTTAGGTTTTGTTTTTTCATGGTGTCCTTGATTTCTTGGATGTTTTGTGTTTGGAACTTTTCTGATTTTATTTTTTCTTTGAGAGATGTGTCAATTTCCACAAGTGTATCTTCGGCTCCTGAGATACTTTCATACATCTCTTGTATTCTGTTGGTGATGCTTACCTTTGTAGTTCCTGATCTTTTCTCTATGTTCTCCAGCTCCTGGTTTTTCTCTATTTGTGTTTTCTTTATTGATTCTAATTCTGTTTTCATGTCTTGCACCATTTCCTTCATCTGTTTGAATGTGGACTCCTGCTTTTCAATGATAGCTTCTATTTTTTTGTCCGTTTCCTCTCTATGTATCACTAATTGTGCCTCTACTTCTTTGGGTATAATTGCCTGTATTTCTATGAGAGCTTTGTTTATTTCTTCTTTATTTGCCTTCATTTGTGTGGACATTTCTTTGAGAGCTTTGTGCATTTCTTCTCTGTTTGCCTCAATTTTTGTGGTTATTTCTCTGAGAGCACGATTTGTTTCCTCTTGGTTAGTCTCGATTTCTTTGGTTATTTCTCTGAGGGCTTTGTTCATTTCATCTTTATGGGCCTCTAATAGCTGGAGAAACATAGTTTTGAGGTCGTTTTCTTGTATATCTAGTGAATTGAAGTGTCCATTGTTTTGTGGGGTTGCTGGTGAGGTCATTATGTCCTGATTTTTGTTGGGAGTGTTCTTACGTCTGCCTCTAGCCATCTGGTTATTTATAATCCTCACTGGTTGTTTCTCGAGATTGTAGTTTGGGCTATGATCTTCTCTTTCTGTTTTCTAGACTGTTTTTTCAGGAAGATGAGAGAGGTTCTCTGCTTTGGGAGTGTGCACTGTGTTTTCAGTTTTGCCTAAGTAAGGAATGTGAAGCTGTCGCTATTCACGTGCACTTTTAGTGGGCGCAGTGTGCATGCGCGGATTCTCTGACTATTGCAGTGGCCTGGAAGCCACTATTACGCAGTTCTGACTGAGATCCAGGGATTGTTTGCCTGGATTACCCTGATGGACCCTCAAGGCAGAGGCTTCAATGTTGGGGTCTCTATCCCAAGAATCCCTATGATGCCCACACTAGGGGTGTGGGTGGCAGGGATCTCATCTGGTTGCTTCTGTGGAGAGGCCCTGGGTCTGGGGCAATCTCTCCCTAGAAGGCTCACTCACTCTCTTGCAGGACCAGTTGGAATGCACAGGGGTTCCCCTTGCTCACTACTCTCTGTTTTGGTCCTGCTGTGGAAGTGCACGGGTAGGCTAACAGTCAGCTCTGTGACACTGTGGCCGCAAGACTCGGTGTCCACCTTTCCTGTGTGCTGCCTCTTTGTCCTTTCCCTCTGCCAGGAGGGGTTATGTTGACTGGTCCCTGGGTGTTGCAGGAAAGAGTTAGGATGAGTGTACTCAATCCCAGATCCCGGGCCCAGATCTCTCTGCCAGAAGCAGCCTAGCGGTAGAATCTATGTTTGCTGATCCCAAGAGAGTACCGGGTAGGGTTGAGTGTCTTCAGATCCAGAGCTTGGGTTTCTCTGCTAGGGGCCGCTGGGTGAGCTGGAGAGAGGGTGCTGTGTCCTTGGCAGGCTGCCTCTCTGTCCTTCCCCTCTGACCTTCTCCTCTGCTAGGGCAAGCTTATGGAGGTGCTCTCAGGGGAGTGCCAGCAGGGATTGGGGCTTCTCAGTCGCATCCTGAGCCCTGAGCCGGCGTTTCTCTGCCAGGGGTCGGGGGGGCGCCAGTGATAGAACTTGCTGCTAGACCTTATTGCGCTGGACCCAGGATAATCTCAGGACGTGTAGAATGACCACAGTCCCAGATCCCGAGCTGTAGTTTGTTTGCTAGGAGCGGCCGGCAGCACTGGAGTTCCGGTACTGTGAAGCCGCTGTGCGCCTCTTTATCCTTCTGCTCCACTGCGGCAGGGTGATGGCGGCGTTTGGGGGAGTGCTCGAAAGGATTGGGTTTTCTCAGCCCCGATCTCGGGTTGGGGTACAGACAATGTGGTCTGTGGCAGATTCTGCTGGACACCTCCTGCCTCCTCCGAAGAGGGAGTAGGAATTTTGAGTTAGGCACGCAGCTGCTATCCGCCCACGGCGGGAGCTCAGTTGTGATGGAGGCAGGTACCCGCCGTGGTCGGAGAGACCTTCCAGGGAAAGACTGGGTGACCCGTGACCAGTCTGGCAACTTTGCTTCCCCGTGGGTTTTTTTTGCGAGTGGGACTCCCAGCCTAAGGCACCCTTGTGCCCACCAATCAGCCTGGGAAAGTGATCGGGACAAGCAGGCTTGCGGCACCAGCCCGGAGACCCAGAGCCCGCGTTAGCGGAGTTCTCTTCTGGGTTCTGGCTGGGCAGCCAAGAGTGGACCCGACCGATTCCCATGCCGTGGGAGCCTCCCCTCACCTGGGAAACATGGTCGATCGCTGTTGTTTCAGGGCCCAGAGTTCAGTCTCCTGGTCGCTGCACGGAGCGTGTTGTCCTGCTTCTCAGACACCGTGTTCTCCCGGTGCCGCCATCTTGGCCCCTCGATATTATTCTTCAGCAATTATATTTAAAAACATTATTTAATGTGCTCTTAAGTGCTGAGTCATCTCTCTAGCCGCACAAACAATTTTTTATACTACCCAACTATTAATTTCAAGCTTACTAATTTCCAATTCATTCTTGTACCAGCTTATAGTAGATGTCTTCTCAGCTTTCAGCTGAAAACCAGGAGGCTATGATGCTCATGTTATCCATGACACCTGGCACTGTGATCCGTTAGCAAGGCACCCCTCAAGAGTTAAAAGCTGAATGGTTAGGGGGGTTACTATATTGCCATCAATGAATTTTACTTTTGTGCCCGCCTTGTATTTAGCATCAACTGTGGAAGGTGAGAAATTAAAGGCCAAGAAAACAACATCATGTTTACTTAAGATGGTCCATGCAGCAGCTGAGCTGTGAGTGAGATGGCCAGTTCTTTTTAAGAGCTATTTCCAAATCACAGGTGACACCCCCAGCTGAGACAAGGTCAGTGACTTCTCCTTCCTGGTGTCCTGCCTGAGAGAGGTTGAGAAGCCAGCTCAGGTCTGTTGTGGGCTCTCTTTTGTGCTGTTTTCCTCTCTACCTTGTTGACTCCTAAGATGATTCTTATTCAGTGTGGGATAGGGAGGAGAGAAGATGTAGAAAAGAGCTATACAGAAGTTAGACACAAAAAGAGAATTTTCTGTTTGAGATTCTAGAGGACTTCACCGAAAACTGCTACCACATGGGAGAACCACTTTAGTCTCTGGATGAGGCTGCGTGAGATTAGGGACAACTCTAGAACACCTTCCAGAAGGGTAAAGTGGAGTCCAGATAAAGGGGTTAGAAGGCTTTAACAAGATAGAAGTAGGAAGATTCACTTGAGAACACAACACCATGCACCTCATTTGTGTCTGCTGAGCCTTACACTGAGGTGGATATGAGCATGATGTTCTGTCCCAGTTGGCCTGTGCCTTGGGAATAAAGTAAGATTTCACCTTCTCAGGCCAACTAAGGAAGACATAATTAACCACATTCTATTACTGTTGGCTTTAACTTTGCAGTCACTTAAAAGCTACTCCAAGTGATCCCAAGTTCAAGAAAGGACTTAAGATAGGAGATGGTTGACCAAGTTTAGTTATTGTGAGTTTGTATCTAAGCTTTGGGTAGCTTGGGCCATGAGAGGATGGATTGGATTTATTCTTATCAGTTCACCCATTAGATTTGTGGCCAGTTTGCAGTCTTGAGCTTTGGTTAGGGCTTATCTTTAATTAAGCATGAGGTATATTTTGAAGGTTGCTTTCTGAAATGTGAGTATTTGAAAGCTTTAAACTGTCATTTTGATAATCGGTCCTTTCCCCCAGCTCACTCTTTGCCTGTGCTAACAGAACTACCAATGATTTGGCTCTCAAAAATATGGACTATGCCACCCAGAAAGAAAGCAAACAAGACCATAGCAACAGTGGGCAGGAAGCTTCCCAAGCATGAAGTGACTGGTGAGTGTTACTGGAGTTGGTAAGAGATAAGGATGGTGTGTGTGTTGGTCAAAGCCTTCCACACTAGTGACAAACTATGGTCAGAGGATGACTTAGCAAGGCAGCCTGGACACAATGGGGGCAGAGTGAAGAGACCAGAACAGAGCAGGATGTTTTCGCCAAAGATTAGCAACACCAAAAAGAGGAGCAAGTTACTAGGTTACCATCAGTAAAGTGGAGGCAACAGAGAAATCATCTGGAGAGCAGAACAAGATAAATATCCGTTAACAGTTAACATTCATGTAGTGTTCTTCCTGCACAGCTATCATAGGGCTCAGCTTGTCACTGAAATCACAGAGCAAGGCTATATGGGTAATACTTGTATTATTCGAACTCTGCAGCGTGAGTGAGTTATGCACGGAAGATTCAACAATGGTCGGCAAACTGCAGACAAGTTGAGCCAACCCAGGCATTTTGATAGCCTGACCTTAGTGTTTTAATGTCTCATCACGTAGCGTTTGAGGCTTTTCCAAACTGACATACAAGCCGGAAAGAGTGCCAAGGAACAGCAGGAGGGTTCTGATCTGGAGTTTACTTAATCTGGCTCTGAATTTCTTATGACATAGCTGGATTTCTTATGAGATTTCTTAGGAGATATCTGGTTGTGGACATAGAAAAGCAAAAGGCAAAATATAAAAGACAAAAGCAGTTCTTGCTACAGAAATACTGGCTGATATCAAATGACCACACAAACTTACCCAGTGGGAAGATTAATACAAGCTGGAATCATGGTACCAAGACTGTATCTTCAGAAAACACAAAAACATCATTTCCAAAAATGCAAATTCTACAAGCTTAAACAGTCTGCTATTTATAGTCATGTCCTTTTCGACATTTGATTCTAGTGTGAGGTTCCTACCCTATCACTAGCCTTCCCTAACCATTGCCTCACTTTAGTGAAAATAATTGTTTTCCTAAAGCAGTAACCTCAAAGAGTGCTGGAGTTTTCTAGAAAGTTAATATTGCTAATCTTCACCTGTTTGTCCAAGATAGACCTTTACATATTTAACATTTAAAAATTATTAGGAACAAGCGTATTTTCATTAGGGGAAATTGTTAGTATTTAGGCAGCTGGCTTCTGGGTTGCCTAGCAAGCTATGATATAATCATGTGTGGCTGGCCGGCTAGTTGCACCAGGCAGGCATGGCTCAGTTGCTCCATAAAGGAACCAACCTGCCACTTGGTCTCTCTCTTGTTCTTTTACTCTTTCCCTCTCTTTGTTGGAGAGCCCCCTCTCCCCCTATCATGTCTTACTCTCTCCTCTCTTTCTCTCCATCTCTCCAAAAAAAACTCGCTGAATTTAAGATTGGTTGTGTGCATGGCATTTTTAAGTAAACACTAATATTTGGTGCTGAAACCCGGGAAGGCTCTTCTAGTAATGTTTAGACATGCTAGAATCCCTCTTCACATGCCTGCCCACAGGAAATCTTTCTCTCGCGCCCTCATCTGCTCCTCTCATGATGGCTTAACCTGTTTCTGCCTGCCACTGATGCTGCTGAACGTACCCGCCCCTCTTCTGGCGGCCACTCAGACGCCTGTGTGGCCCACAACAGAACTTTTTCTCTCCGACAGCCTCATCTGCTCAGGTCTTCCAGGATTGCTCCACTAGTGCTGGACTTCACTATTAGGTAAGCCAGGCCTCAGGACCTGCCCTCACAGCATTAGGTAAGCCAGGCCTGGGGACCCACCTGTGGCCCCCAGCACTGCTTGTGATGGCCTACTTTGCCCACTTGTGCCTGCGTACCTCTGGTTCTCCTGTACTTTGTGGGGAGGCCCCAAAGACCAGCTGAACTGACTTTTCTCTCTTTACCCATGGAAATTGTGTCTTCCACATATACCCAGGCTCTCCTCTGAGATGTCTTCTAAATAATTTTATATTCACACTTAGAGTCCACTTTGGGGGCCTCTAGGCTTACATACTTTTGTAACCAAACTTGGCCTCAATTTCCTTAGATGATAGATCCAAAGCAAAATCTTTTAAATTACTGTCAGCGATCAGGTAAATGGAGATTCCTAAGTTCAAGTCTCTTCTTCTGTCTCTGTTCGCTCTCCCAAAAAGTTTCAAACATACACCTAAAAGTAATGTACACCTAAGAAAATTTTCTCTGTAACCTACTTTGTCTTCTGCCTATATGTACGTTCCAGTACCCTGCCAGACCCAGGTGTTTCCTACATCCAAGACAGCACCAAAGCACCTACCACAGGTGCCCCAGGCCAACCTCAAAGACTGCATCAAGCCGGACCTGCACTTCCACTCCCAGACACAGAGGTTCTCACAGACCTTGGAGAGCATTAAAACAGTCTACGTTCCTGGACATGGCCAACATTTCAGCCTTTTGACCTCCCTATCGCTGCCCTAGTGTCAGCAGGAAGTAGCTAAAGGTGATTGATTTCTTCACCCGTGATCCACTTGTTATCAACAAAAGGCTTAAATGGTGTGCTTCAGGCCCAGGACCAAAAGCTCCAGGCACTCCCAGCATTCCTCAGTCCCTATCTGGGCATGGCTGGCAACCCCACCCTCTAATTCTGAACTTTCCAGGGCAGGGGCTTCCCCTCCTCCCCCTCATGTAATCTGGACATTTTGAAGCTCTTACTTTTTTCATCTCTCTTACCCCCTTTCAGAGTGACCAAGAGCTGCTTCCAATAAACCACCAATTATATACTTTAACTTGCCTCACATGGGAAGCAGCCCAAGCGCCTCATTTTTAAATTAAATAAAAAGGGAGGAATGTTAGTATTTAGGCAGCCTGCTTCTGGGTTCCCTAGCAAACTCTGATGTCATCATGTGTCACCCGCCAGGTAGTTGTACCTGGCAGGAGTGGTTCAGTTACTCCATAAAAGACCAACTTGTCACTTTGTCTCTCTCTTGCTCTCTTACTCTCTAGCTCTCCTGCTCTTCCCTTCTCTCTGTTGGGGAGTTCTCTCCCCTCCCCCTATGATGCCTCACTCTCTCCTTCTCTCTCTCTCTTTCCATCCAATAAAGCCTATTGGATCTAAGATTGGTTGTGTGCATGGCATTTTTAAATAAATACTAAGAGAAATGGTATTATAAAATAAGAAAAATACATTCTTTCTTTCACATGATTCTTTAGTCCTCCTGGTCCCCTTTCTTATCACCTTGCTAGAGACTCAGCTGTGCTGCAGAGAAAATCCCAAACAACCATAGCCTGAGTGAGAGAAAGACACAGAGTGGCAGGCATTCTACTGGTTGATTGGGAGAGGCACAGGCAGCTCACTCATCTGCTGGCAGGTCTGAGGGAAGGAGCTGGACTCCTATGATCATGCATTGCTTCCCAGCCTTTTAAGGGTGCATGGAGATCCTCTAGCAGGCAGCAAGAATAGAGAGCTACTTCAGGAGGACAAGAAAATGCAGTTCTTCTCCACTCCTTCCCAACATGGTGCAGCCTGCAAGAGAGAGCTTTGCCTCTGGATCTCTCAGCACAGTGGGAGGAGGACTTTCCAACAGAGCTTCAGCCTCCTTGTATCAGATCATCAAACAAATGAATGGCAGTGTTAAGGTGTGTGTGTGTGTGTGTGTGTGTGTGTGTGTGTGTGTGTTTGAGCGCCCATGTAGGTAGAGGCAGAGGAAGGTGTCAGGCCCTACCCTAGTCCACTGAGACAATGCCTCTTAGCAAACCTGAGCTTGCTGTTTTTCAGGTTGGCTGGCGTTCCACAGCAATGAACCTTTCCTTCCTAGAGGGAGTCTCACTGAGGCTCAGGAAGTGAATAATTCACAAGTTCCAGGAAGTCCCTGGAACTCATTTCAGCCCCTCCATTTCCAAGATTATATAACATAAAGACTGTGAGGAGAGAGTCCCTTGACCCTGCTGAGCTATTTGCGTGCTGTGCAGAGAGCTCCGGGGATCCAGCTTTCAGGAGGTGTATTCAGGCGGGAGAGGACGGGGGGGGGGGGGTTTCTCAGTCGCGCAGCACTTCTGCCTCCATTGTCCATGCTCCTGTAAGCAACCCCGGACACCTCCCCCCCATATATAACCCTGGTGAGTTGTCTGGTTCACCAAGGTGTGTTTTGGTAGAATGATTCCTTTGACCTGGCATCAGTTCCCTGTGGGGACTTTCACTGTGTGTTTCCACGGAAAAAGGTTCACACAACTGGGTGACTGTCCAGCAACCTCAAGCTTCCTCCACGCCCAGTTCAGGAGGTATGTAGCTACGTCTGGATTGTTACATGGTGCAGTGTATCTGAACTCGGGTCTTTATGCGTACATGGCAAACACTCATATTCACTGACCCACCTCCCTAGCCCAAACCGAAGAAGTTAAAGAACCATTGACAGGTACCGGGTGATTCTACTATATTTTATAAAACTTTCTTTTACATTTCTCTTTTTGGTCATGGCAAGGTCTATTGGCACAAACAGCACAGCCACAAAGTATTCTCTTGACTTTAATAACTCCTCTTATATATATTTATATATTTATATTTCTTCTTATCTTCATTTCCTCAACAAAAGGGGAAATAAAAATATTGATCTATAAAATAAGCGGATGATAACACGAATGCCAAAAATAGCTTATGTTAAGTGCAAGGGGCGGAGCTTGAATGCAAGCTAAATTCCAACAACATATTGATTCAACATTTAAATACAGGACTTGCAATAAAATAATCATTGAGCTATGCTTCTTATTCTTAGCTGACGTTTTAAAAACTACTCTCTATACACATATCCAGTTGTAACACTCGACAGTAGCGTTATGGAGCGTGATATAACTTTGGTACACACTGTGGTTATGGATAGTGATGTCTGTAAGTGAGATTCCCATACCAGATGAAGCTCTACACAGACCAGCCATCTGATCCCACGCTTTCCCCCGACACTGTTTGCCCCCAAGTCCCCCGAGTCCTCCCTCCAGCCGCCGGGGACCGAAGCGAGCGGCTCACTGGATCCAAATGGTGTTTCCCCTCTCGCTTCTCCTGGGCTCCACCGTCAGGTCCCCGAAGGTGGAGAAGAACTGCTCCATCTCCTTCTGCAGCATGTCATTCCTTTTCTCCGCATCCTCCTTCGCCCGCTCAGCATTTCTCATCTTGATTTCTATCATGGTGAACTTTTTCCTCTCTTGATCCAGTTCGTCGTGGAGACTCAGCATTTCTGTCTCCAAAGTCAAGTTCCGCTGTTCTAAGCTGCGGAGGGTGAGAAGGGGGATGAGAGACAGGTGAATTTTATGTCTCTGAATGTGAGATGGAGAGTGAGATCTATTTTCTAAACTGTCTACAGCACTTTGAAAATGGAGATGAGCCCTGCCAACCCACCAAAGCCATACCCAATAAGGTTTTACTCAGTGTTATTGATTTACTGTTTGCTGCTGGGATTTATCACCATGGTCATGAGTTGCTAGGACACCTCTGTGAAGGGCTTGGTTGTCACTTGATAGTAAATGTGGCCCAGAGTGGCAGAGGCAGGGGCAGCCTCCTGTGCACGGTGGCAGGATGACTTCACTGAATAGGTAGGGATGAGGTGGAAGGAGGAGAAGGACAATCACATGACTTTCTATCTAAGGAAAATGCTTCAGCAGCAATCATTATTAGGCTGCTAAGAATAGACTTTTCCAGAGGATGTAGTCCTCCTAGACGAAAGGACCACTGGTAACCTGCTTCCTAGGTAGGGGGGTAGCAGTGGCCTAAGCTGAATAAGAATCCCATTTTCTACTTTCTGGTCATGTGACCCACCATGGAGCTTGCTAGCACTTATTTTCATTGTTTTTCCAAGCTGTTAATCTCCCACAGGTTGTAGATAGTTCGTTTTCTTACAACTTTGTTTTTGATAAGTATAGAATTTAAGGTAGTTTCTTTAGAAGAGACTATTTTTTTCCTGTGCATTTGTCTATTTGTTATTTTAAGAGGAGTATTGACACTATGTCCCCTGTGGCATATATTTGTGACAGCTGACTTGCATAATTATTTTCTGAACTGAAGCATTACATCTCATTCAAGCCCAGTGGAACTTAAAAACTAGATTACTTTAAGAGTAACTAAAAATTAAGATTTCAGTTATTTTTTATTTTAAAAAAGAAAAGCCTTATATGCAATCTGTATATTTGATCAGCTAAAAAACTGAATGTGAAGCTAGCCTCCCTTTATAAGTAACTTGAATCCCCAAACAAAACAGAACAAAATAAAATCCTTTTTAGAAGGCTATTTGCAGCCCTTGATCAAATTTTTACCTAAGAGGTTGGAAGTGTGCTGTCTGTCACTCAGATACATTCTTATATTCTCTAAAATGATTTTTGGAGTAAATATGTTAGAAAAACTGAAATTTAAATACCAAGTGAGATAACCCTTACAGAAACAGTCTTAATACGCCCTGTGTCAGGCATTTGTGTAAAACTTCCAGGAAGCTAAAGGACTATGCATAAAATGAAAAGGAATTCCCTGAAAACAAACTCATAGAAATGACGGATAATTTTATAAATTCATGTCATGTACATTTTGCCAAGTTAAAAATATTAATTCTATTAATTAATTTATTTACTTTACGTCCTCCCAGTCCCTCCCACATACCTTCCCCGCCCCCCTTTTTCTCCTCAGAGAAGGAGAGACCTCCTATAGAGATCAACTGCTCGGGCATATCAAGTTGCAGTAGGACTGAGCACATCTCTTGAGGCTAGACAAGGCAGCCCACGTAGGGGAAAGGGATCCAAAGGCAGGCGTCAGGGCCAGAGGCAGCCCCTGCTCCTGCTGTTAAGAGGAGTCCCACACGGAGACAGTCATTTAATTATCACAGGATCAATTCAACAAGGACATAAATGATCCTAACCATTTATTCATCTGGCTGAGGAGCCTTAAGTCATTCAACTCAAAACACAGCAGAACCAGAAGGATAAATGGACAAGCTCAGAACAATGCTACGAGACTTTAAGATAACTTTCTCGAAATTTCTACTTGTGTAGAAAAATCAGAGAATTGTAGATTTAAGTAGTCTGATGTAGCTATATGTTAGGGTTATATCCAATTATAAGTACAGTTCTATACATTATCCCAAACTCATAAGAGAATAGGTTCATCAAGTTAAATAACTGATGTCATACAAATGATTTTCTTTAAGTACAAGTCAGAGTTTCCTAAGAACATAAGGTTGGCAACCAATGGGAGGGGGCAGGCAAGGGCAGTAAACACATGTTTGAAGCTAAAAACAGCACATCTCATTGATCGATAGACAAAGTGAAATATTCCCCCACTCATCTGTCTGCGGTTGCTCTCTCTCCATCCATAATATTGATGAGGGGAGTTAAAAAAGAATGTGAAGAGGAAAGTCGAATTCTGTACAGCAATGGCTGGAAGGTAAGAAGAACACTGCCCCTTGCCCACCCCTCGCCCGGGGTGTGCTGCAGCCTCAGCCAGCCGCTCCCTTGGCTTGCCAGTCAGGGAGGAAGCTCAGAGGCCTGGGTCCCGGAAATGACACTCTCTCTGAAAGTTCTGATGTTTGTCAAGCTGCCTGAAGTGCCATGTAGATCTCAGAATACAAATCTATTACGGAATTCCTGGGAAGGAATGACCCTATGAGATGACAATCTCTTATTAATATCATCTATTATTTCAGCACCATAAGAAAATTTCAAAATCTCATTTTCTTTCAAAGCTCACAAAAAGATTTTGGCACGGGAAGTAATTTTCCAGTCTCCTAAGTAGTACTTTAATTTATACTTAATTATCCATAGCTTATGAAAGTATGCTATCTTTTGTCTAGTAATTAATCAGCAGATGGAAAACTCATTACAATACATTAAAGTCAGCTGTATATATCATCCGTTTATTTATCATCTATCAGCTTTGCAAGATATTTATGTATATATCACATCACATAATCTCATAACTAACCGTGGGGTTTGGAGCCTGTCATCACATGAGGATCCCAGCAAGCTCTTCATAAAGAGGTTCTCCAAGGAACATAGCTTGGACCTGGGGCCCAAGTGCCCCAGTGCCTTGTGGTACCCTAAACCTCGGCCCTGCATCTCCCAGCATTTGATGCTCTACACTGAGAGAGCGTAAACCCCAACTTTCTGATTCCCATGACCATGGCAGCATTTGGGGATCTTCAGGTCCTCGAGCATAAGGCTTTGTCTGAGTCCTGGACTGCACTATCAATGGAACACCTGATGTTCGAGAGTTACAGTGGGCGCAGAGTGCAGCCACTGGCCTTTAGCTCATCCAGGCGGCTTCCCCAAGGGAGCTGTTAAGCCGAATTTGTGCCTTGGCCGTTTACGGGAGAGTGTAAACTGCTATGAAAAAGATCTTGAACATAACCATATTCTCATAATAGTGTAGCTTGCACCGCACTTAGGCCTCATTTGCCCATGTTAATCAGCTGTTCGTCCATTTCCACAGATTCCAACTTCAGAGTAAAAGCCAGGGCTTAAAAATGAGCCCAGGGAGTCCTACGTCACCTTGTCCCTGTCCCCTCTAAGAGCACATCAGATTCTTTCCAGTCTGAGATAAAACATAATCTCTCAGCCGGGTATAGTGGCACACACCTTTAGTCCCAGCACTCAGGGAGGCAGAGGCAAGTGTATCTGTGAGTTCAAAGCCAGATCAAGTCCTGGAGAGCCAAGGCTCCACAGAGAAACCCTGTCTGGGGGCTAGGAGGGGCTAGGAGGGGGGCGGAGAGAAGAAAAGACAACGAAACCAAACAAAACACTTGATACTCTCTCAGAATTAAATGGCTGAAAAATGCAATGAAGCATTCGTTTGCTTTCTAAGTTTCATCCTAACATTTTACCCAAGTTTTGGTTTTACTTCAGTTCTAAACTTACCAGCAACAGGCTGTTGCCCTGTCCTCATTGAAGAGGCCCTTATTCTGTGTCAGAAACAAGACTCGGTGACTTCTATTGTGCTTTTGAGGGAGAGCTTTTAAAGGTTTCCCATTAAGAATTCCAAGCTCCAGAACCCCACTCCCCCAACATTCCACTCCTGGCAAACGGTCAGGGAGGACGGAGCTCAGCCCGTCTGAGCAAGCATATTTTGTCCCACACAGCTCAGTGAGACGCAGGGAGCTGCTGTCACCCTCCGGTAACATGGACTTCTGGGCCTCACCTTTTTATCCTGGACTCGTACTCGATCTTCTGCTTGGTCATTTCCTGTTTCAGGCTAGACACTAAGCTGTGAAGCGCGCTGTGGTTGCTGGTGCTGTTGGCGACAAACGTCTCGCTGTTGTCGCTGCTGCTGGTGGCACGGCTACTGCGGCCACCCACGCTCCTGCGGTCACTCTTGTTCTCATAGTCCCCCGGATGAGACAGCTCATCCTGCGGGGCCCCGTCTAAGACGGGGTCCTCAAAGTTCCCACCGTAAAAGTCTTGCTCTGGGCAGGTGGTGGTCGAGGAGCGACAGGAGTTGGAGTTCTCGGGGAGGGAGATCTCGCAGGAGGAGGTGGACCAGGTGGCGCTGTCCACGCTGTGCTTGTCATCAAGGGCCATCAGTGAGAACTGCTGGTGGACATTGTCGTAGGTGGACAGTCTGTTGTGCTGGCCCGACTCTCCGCTTTGCTCCTTCTGCTTGTTATCTCGCAGGGTCACGTAGCCGTTGGGCAGCCAGCTCATGCTTCGACCGTTCAAGGGGTTCCCTAGCGTGTCATTGTTCAAAATACCCATGCGGACGGTGCCGTTCTGCACACTGTGGGTGCCCATTTTGGTACCAGAACTCTTCAGGGACGAGGTCCTTCTGGCTTGTAAAGTCCCGGTAGCGGTGGTTTGGGTTTGCTCGGCGCCTTCTGCTGTGCTGCTGCTGAACGAACCGTTGGTGACTATCCCACTGCCCTTATTGAAGGCTGGGTTCTTTTTGACCATGAGAGGGGGGCTCCTTGACACGTCCAGCTTCTGCATGCTGTTCCTTGGGCTGTTGGCCTTGCTGCCTGGCAGAGCTGTGGGAGAGCCGTTGTCCATGCTGCTTCTCTGGGGGGACTCAGGCTTGTCCCAGGAGCACCGCCTGCCGGGGCTGTCCTTGGTGTTGTTGTTCTCCTTGTTCTGTAACTGGCCCATCGTGGCTTTCTTAGGACCCTCGTTGTTGTTGCCACTCAGTCCATCCTGGGGCCTGCTTTGCAGTTCTGCGTCTCTGGGGAAGAGACAGTCATGTTTGCTGATCATCACTGACATCAGCTGCTGGACCACCACAGTGCCTGTGACCAGAGGAAATAAAGCGAGGTGAGTGAGGCAGCTGGATTCGTTTCCCATTTTGAATTGGACTCTTGATGAAAGAACTTACTATTCACATTACCAATAGTAACCAATTTCTTCATGAGTTTATTAGTGATAGAAGCTAGAGTTTCTTGAGTATCTGGTTTGTTTCATGAACTGCCAAGTACTTTGTTTTTTTGTAGCTTTGCTAGATTATGAAACAAACGTGTGTGTGTGTGTGTGTGTGTGTGTGTGTGTGTGTAGAGAGAGAGACAGACATGTGCACATATAAGTTAACATATATACATACACATGAGACAGATGCTGGCCCTGAATTCAGAGTTCTGTATGTCATAACCTGGGCTTTATTCAGTGTACACCATTTATTGCAAGTTTAACATCTTCAGTATTAGAAATGTTTAAGGAGATGCCGTGTTTATCTCTGGTCTGACAGTTGCCTCAAGCCATCGCTATTGCTGTAGTAGTATATTTAAATAGAACCTTACATCATCTATGGCATGTCCATGGTCTATCTTCTTAATATAACAAGACAATGAAGTTCCATGTAAATTTTGTCATTAAAAAAAAAAAAGATTTAGGGCTAAGGGACAGTGGCTGGAATGGTGCAGGGAGGACCTCTAAACATCCTCTTTTCTATAAAAGCACTAACAATATTTTTCAGAATCAACCTTTTCAGAATTCTGGAAATTAAAGAATTGATGCATTTTGGAGAAATGTCAACAGAGGCAGCGACTGCATGCTGTTGTAAGTTGCTTGGATACAGATGGCTATGTGTGCCCTGGAACTAACAACCCCCTCAGTCCCTGTGACGATCTACAGGCTGACAGCCACTGCAACAGACAGGGCCATGCTGGAAGCAACCCCCAAAGCTGCAGCACACTGAGAATTGCCATCACGTGACCTCTCTGGTTTCACCCCTGACCACTCCATTCACAAGATGACTCTCGTGTTCTGATTAGGAGCTCACTTTGGGTAGAAAGCCTCTTCCCAATTACATTAGTGCAAAGCATGTAAAACACATATTTCCGTCTGAAGCAATGGGTAGCAGTTCAGAAGACACACACTACACCAACGCAAATATTTAAGGATAACCCTGTGAATGAAACTGTGGAGTGCTTCATACACCTCTGGCAGTCTGGATGGCAACAGTCCCACCTAAGGGTATGTTCACGCTCTGGAAAGAAGAAGCCTGCGTGCTCTTTCCTCTGACTGACCTTGAAGCACAAGCAGACTGAGAGAACTCGTGAACTGCAGGCCTAGGGTGTTGACTTGGCTCAGCAGGTGCACACAACCACTTGACCGACATAAAGCATCTTACTGGCTCCAGACATGTAAACAAATCTCGATCTACTCATGTCCAAGCACTCAGTACATAGGCCTCAAGAGCTGTCTTCACAGAATCGTTATGAAAGCACACTCAACAACAACACAGAAGCAGAGACGAAGGAGAATCACATTCAAGTTTTCTGCACGTTAATAAACATTCACTTCTCAACAACAAAAAAGAGATATTTGGGGCTGGAGAGATGGCTCAGAGGTTAAGAACACTCACTGTTCTTCCAAAGGTCCTGAGTGCAATTCCCAGCATCCACATGGTGGCTCACAACCATCTACAGTAAGATCTGGTGTACAGGCAGAATGTTGTACAAATAATAAAATAGATCTTTAAAAAAAACAAACAAACACCACTCTGCCTTAAAAAAAAAAGAGAGAGACATTTGGAGACAAAAGTCTTACTGATCCACTGGAAAAACAGAGCTGACCGAGGAAGTCCAAACACCATAGTTACTAGAATGCTTTTAGTCAGCTGACTGAGCTGAGAACAGCTGCCCAGCAAGCGACCATGCTGCCTGTTCGCTGAAAGCCATACTTCACTAAATACCCAGATTCAGTCTAAATAAGAAAACTGTCACATTCGACCATGTTCTTTATACTATTTTTATGATGGCTTAAAACTTTTAATTGGAGGCGGGACAAGATGGCGGCGCCAGGAGAACACTGCGTCTGAGGAGCAGGACAACATTTTCCGTAAAGCAACCAAGAGACTGAACTCTGGGCCCTCAAACAACAACGATCATGTTTCTCAGGTGAGAGGAAATCCCCACGGCGTGGGAATCAGTCGGGTCCATGCTCAGGTCACCCAGCCAGAACCCGGAAGAAATCCCTGGTCCCGCAGGCACTAGGTCGCCAGACCAGAGCCACACGCCTGTGTGTCCTGATCACCTTCCCAGGCTGATCGGTGGGCACAAAAACACCAGAGACTGGGAGTCCCAGTCATGAGAAAACCCCACAGGGAAGGAAGGAAATGGCACTGACTTGGGTCACCCAGTCTTTCCCTGGAATAAGTCTCGCAGACCTGTGGGTACGAGTCGCCATCACTGAACTGGGCTCCAGCCGCAGGCACAGACAGTTGCTGTGCACCAGCTCTCCGGCACAGACAGAGCTGTGCGCCCCAGGGCACCAGAGACTGGGAGTCACTGTCGGGAGAAATCCTCACAGGGAACGAAGCAAAGGGGATGGACTTAGGCCACCCAGTATATCCCTGGAATAGGTCCCGCAGACTGGCCCAACCCAGGGACCTGCTGTGCCCCAGATAGCCTGCTGTTACCAGGAGAGCGGTACTCACTCGCCACAGATTACCGCTTGGGTACTGGGGCATAGAGCCCCAACCTCAGGCCTACAAAAGCCCAGAATCCCTGAGATCAACCCCCAGATACTGCTCCAAGGGGCAACCAGTTACCCATAACAAAACTGACCAAACCACGGGACACACAGGTTACAGCAGCTGATCACTAAATTTACAGCAAGAAACCCAGAAGCAGGGCAGCTGTCTTCAGGACTTCTCCGGGTGAGAGGAGAACCCTCTTGACTAACAAGGACCACAGTTACCACTCAGTTCTCTATGCCTGAGGTGAGCAGTGGCAACTCCTGAAAAACACTGGCCATCCAGTGACTATACCCAAAAAGCTGAGAAGGCTTCCTTCAGGAAAAACCATCTTTCTGACAAGGGATTCTCTCCACCACAGGATTCCAGGAACCACCAGAAACTAACCCCAAACACCTAAGATAGCCTAATGGGTAGAGGCCAGCGTAAAAGCTCAACCAACAAAAAACAGAGCAATATGGCATCTCCAGAACCCAGTTACCCAGGGGCAAGTAGCCCAGAACACTCCAGCATAACTGAAATCCAAGAAGATGACCTAACATCTATGCTCATGAAGAGGATAACAGAGGAAACAAATAAAATACGTAAAGACCTAGAGGAAGATAAACTCAAACAGATTATGGCCATCCGTAAAGAAATACAGGAAGTTGCAGCCAAACAGTTTGTGGATTTTAGAGAGGAAATGCTTAAATCACTGAATGAAATAAAAGAAACAGAGGATTGTTTAAACAAACAGCTGAAGGAAATGATAGAAAAGCAGGAAAATACAGTCAGACAGGTGAAGGAAATCAACAAAACGGCTCAAGATCTGAAGATAGAATTGGAAAAATTAAAGAAAACACAAATGGAGGAAATTGTGGAGAGAAAGAACTTAGGGAAGAAAACAGGAACTGCAGAGGTTAGCATAACCAATAGACTACAAGAGATGGAAGAAAGAATCTTCAGGTGTGGAAGATACAATGGAAGAAATAGATGTATCTGTCAAAGAAAATGTTAAATCTAAAAAATTTCTGACACAGACCGTCCAAGAAATTCAAGACAACATAAAAAGACAAAAACCTAAGAATAATAGGAATAGAGGAAAAAGAAGATTCCCTGCTCCAAGGCCCAGAAAATATTTTCAACAAAATCATTAAAGAAAATTTCCCCAACTTAAAGGAGAGGCCAATAAGAATATAAGAGGTCTACAGAACACCCAAATAAATTAGACCAGAAAAGAAAATGCTCCTGCCACATAATAATCAAAACAGTAAGTATACAGGACAAAGAAAAAATACTAAAAGCTGGACGGAAAAAAGGCCAAGTAATATATAATGGGAAACCCATCAGAATCACACCTGACTTCTCAACAGAGACTATGAAAGCCAGAAGGGCCTGGACGGATATCATGCAGACCCTAGGAGAACACAGATGCCAGCCTAGGCTTCTATACCCAGCAAAACTCTCAGTCCTCATAGACGGAAAAAATAAGATATTCAATGACAAAAACAAATTCCAAGCATACCTACACACAAATCCAGCATTGCAGAAGATAACAGAAGGAAAAATACAAATCAAGAAAACTAACTACTCTCAGGAAAACAAAGGAAATAAATAACCTCACTACAGCCAAACTAGAAGTAGCCAGGCACACAAACACACTACCACAGCCAACATCAGTAACAAAGGGTCTAACAGCCACTGATCATTAATCTTTCTCAACATCAACAGACTCAGAAATAAACCCACATACTTAAGGACACCTGATCTTTGACAAAGATGCCAAAACCATACAATGAAAAAGAGATAGCATCTTCAACAAATGGTGCTGATCTAACTGGATATCTACATGTAGAAAAATGCAAATAGATACATACTTATCACCCTGCACAAAACTAAAGTTGAAGTAGATCAAAGACCTCAACATGAAACCAGACACATTAAATCGGTTAGAAGAAAAAGTGGGGAATACCCTAGAACTCATTGGTACAGGAGAAAACTTCCTGAACAGAACACCAACAGCACAGGCTCTAAGAGCAACAATCAATAAATGGGACATCATGAAACTGAAAAGCTTCTGTAAAGCAAAGGACACCATCATCAAAACAAAACAACTGCCTACAGATTGGGAAAGAATCTTCACCAACCCTTTATCTGACAGAGGACTCATATACTGTATATATAAAGAACTAAAGAAGCAGAAAAGCAACAAACCAAGTAATCCAATTTAAAAAATGGGGAACGGAGCTAAACAGAGAATTCTCGACAGAGGAATATCAAATGGCAGAGAAACACTTAAAGAAATGCTTAATCTCATTAGTCATTAGGGAAATGCAAATCAAAATGACCCTGAGATTTCACCTTACACCATCAGAATGACCAAGATGAAAAACTCAAGTTGACAACACATGCTGGAGAGGTTGTGGAGAAAGGGGAACCCTCCTCCACTGCTGGTGGGAATGTAAACTTGTACAGCCACTCTGGAAATCAATCTGGCGCTCTTTCAGACAATTAGGAATAGTGCTTCCTCAAGATCTGGCCATACCACTCCTAGGCATATATCCAAAAGGAGCTCAAGTACACAATAAGGACATTTGCTCAACCATGTTTGTAGCAGCTTTATTTGTAATAGCCAGAAACCCCTCAACTGAAGAATGGATGCAGAAATTGTGGTATATCTACACAATGGAGTATTACTCAGCAATGAAAAATAAGGAAATCATGAAATTTGCAGGTAAATGGTGGGATCTAGAAAAGATCATCCTGAGTGAGCTGTCCCAGAAGCAGAAAGACACACACGGTATATACTCATATAGACATATAACATAGGATAAACCTACTAAAATCTGTACATCTAAAGAAACTAATCAAGAGAGAGGACCCTGACTAAAATGCTCAAGTCCCATCCCAAAAGGCAAAGAGGATGGACATCAGAAGAAGAAGAAAACAGGAAACAATCTAGGAACCTGCAACAGAGGGCCTCTGAAAGGCTCTGCCCTGCAGACTATCAAAGCAGATGCTGAGACTTATGGCCAACTGTTGGGCAGAGTGCACGGAATCTTATGTAGGAAGTCAGAAATAGTAAGATCTGAAGAGGACAGGAACCCCACAAGGAGAGCAACAGAACCAGAAAATTTGAACACAGGGGTCTTCCCAGAGACGTATACTTCAACCAAATACCAGGCATGGAGATAACCTAGAACCCCTGCACAGATGTAGTCCATGGCAGTTTAGTGTCCAAGTAGGTTACATAGTAATGGGAAGAGGGACTGTCTCTGACATAAACTGATTAGACTGTTCTTTGATCACCTCCCCCTGAGGGGGGAGCAGACTTACCAGGCCACAGAAGATGACAATGCAGCCACTCCTGATGAGATCTAATAGACTAAGATCAGAAGGAAGGTGAGGAGGACTTCCCCTATCAGTGGACTTGGGGAGGGGCATGCGTGAACAAAGGGGAAGGAGGGTGGGACGGGGAGGGGAGGAAGGAGGGGCTTATGAGGGGATACAAAGTGAATAAAGTGTAATTAATAAAATAAAGTAAAATTTTAAAAAAGAAATTGCTATGAAACAAAATTTTAAATAAAAAAATTTTAAAAAATAACAACAACAACAAAAAAACAACAAAACCCAAAAAACTTTAATTGTTTTTTCTTTTTTGGGTAGGTTTTTCCAGACAAGGTTTCTCTGTGTAACCTTGGCTGTCCTGGACTTGTGTAGACTGAGCTAGCCTTTAACTCACACAGACACACCTGCCTCTGTCTCCTGAGTACTAGATTACAGACAGGTGCCACTGCGCCCAGCTAATTTATAATTTTTTATTTCCAGTGTAGCAGAGTAGCTCTAGGCCAGCTACTCTGGGGTTTTGTGTTATAAACATTACACACAGTTCTTAAGGCAGGCTCTAATGCAATAGTCATTGGGTAGGACATGAGATCTTGTGCTTATATGTAGTTTCCCCACAACAGCAGCACGAATGGTCTAGAGACAGCGACAACACCCCAAGTTCACAAGTGCAGGACCTTCCTGGACACACTCTGAATTTGTACTTTCTTGGGACTCCTAGAAGACTTCTCATTGTCTGAGAGACGCTGTAGTAAGTGGAAATATTTTAAGTGTATCACAAACACAGTCTCCAAAAAGCCCATGAAATGGGATGAAACACTTTTTAGAAGAAATTGAGGTTGGGAAAGGTTAGAATCTTTGCTTGGGGACACAGATGGGTAATGACAAAGGTGAAATCTAATACTCATTTTTTTGGTTCCAAATTCTGCATGTGTTCTAACACACTCCCATGCTAGAATTTACAAGTGACATGCTAATAACCAAATTTAGGCCAGCTGTAACAGGGAAACCAAAGACATTTTCTATTGAATCACTACCAGTTATATAACAAGGTGTAGGAGAGAGGAAAAAAAAAAAACTGAATGAAAATGCTTAGTAGGGCATATATGCAACCTCTGTTTGTCATTAATCTATGAAGCTTTAGTCACATTTTCAATGCGGTGAGCCTAATTAAAAAAAAAAAAAAAAAAAAAAAAAACATGTTCAAATGAATTTAAATGGTCTGATCTGGGGAGATGGCTCTGCAGTGAAGGGATCAGTTACCAGCACCCATGTGTTTCAGCTCACAACTGCCCGTGACTCCAGCTCTAGGATATCTGACACGCTCTTCCAGCATGAACATGGCTGCGGACATTAAGACATAAACATGCCACACAAGAAATAAAAATAAAGCAGAATTAAAACGCTCTTTAACCCCGTGACCACTGAAGGCATGAGCATGGCACTGGCCCACTTCTTGCTTGTATGACAGACACAGTTTTGAGGGTTGATAGCTTCCATTACATAAGGCTCTGCCTAGCATTTTGTGGCAAGGGGCGGGGCTGGGGGAGCTGATGGGGAGGGCGCTTGTGAACCTTTTCTCCCCTCACTGGAGTGTTAGTATTTGAAACTTTGCTGTTTTCTAGACTGTAAATTTCCTGTCTCAAGATGAGCTTTCGGGCATCCAGGACAAAGCGTGTCTGCCACAAGACAGGGCGCATGTAAAAGCCTCAGAGGTTCAGAATGTTCGTGTGTGCTGGGCCATCTAGTCTCTGGGATGAGCAATGGCATTAGTCTCCTGCAAAGGGACCTTAAATTTCATAACAGGTGGTGATGGTAATGTGTGTCTGCCGCCACAGGAACTAGCTCTGTTTCCTTTCCCTCTCCTCTGGGCCCTTTTTTTTTTTTTTTCCCTCCTCAGATGCTAATGCAGATTATCAGACCCCAACAATAAGGTCCCAGCAGCTGTAATCATCAGCCTATTATGCAGAGCCTAAGCTAACTCTGGAATCACCCCCCCCACCCCCAGCTGCACAAACCAGCAATTCCCTCTTGGCTCATAGCATTTTGTGCAGGTTAAATTAAAATCACTGCCTGTGAGATCATATATATATATACATATATATATATATGTATATATATATAGGCAGTTTCCTTTATAAGCATTGGCTAAAAATTTAATTTTCCTTTAAAGATACATAGGCAGTATTTTAGACAATATAATTTTAAGTTATATTCTTGCAGCAAATAACCTATACAGCTGTCATTTTCCATGTCCAAAGATATCCAGTGAGCTATGACAAGTGCACATAGTTCTGGGAAAAGTACCTAATTATGATATGGGTAATTTCCCCTGTGCCCTTCTGCTGTCCACCCCTTGACCACATCTCCTGCCCATGGCAACCACTATTGTGATTTCTGTGATGACAGTTTCACTTTTGCTGGAACTTAACATATAAATGCAATTATACAGTTGTTCTGGTCTCATTTCTCTTACTGTGTTAAAATACCCCAGCAAAAGCAACCTAAAGGGAAAAAGGGTTTGTTTTAGGTCACAATTCCAGGTTATAGCCCATCGCAGCAGGAAAGTCAAGTAGGAGTCACAAAAAGTCCTATCACATCCATAGTCAAGCGCAGAGAGAAATGGAGGCAGGCATGGCGTGCATGCTCAGTGCGCTGCCAGCTTTCTCTACTGTCCAGCACCCAAAACAAAGTAACAGTGCCACCACTTCCAGGCTGGACCTTCCCACATCCATTATGGCAACCCAGAGAGTGTCCTGCAGACATGACCACAGGACAGACTGGTCTGGATAACCTTCTACTGACACTCCTTTCCCGGGTTATTCTAGAATGTCAAGTAGAACAATGATCACGGCAGCCTTTTGTGTCCAGTATTCTTAGTTCTTAGTACTTCAGCCTATAGCTATGACCCGTACCAAGGACTGAAGAGTTTCCTTAAACACACTGTGGTCTTCTTTATAGTTTATGGCCAAATGTTTGTGTCCTCCTCACACTTAGTGCTGAACTCATGACACTCAGTGCCATGGTACTAGGTTGAAGGCAGCAGATTAGGATCCAAGAATAGAACCCTCATCAATGGCATCGTTGCCCTTATAAAAGGGGCCTCAGAGAAGTTCCTGTGCCCTTCTGGTATGTGAGGACACAGACAAAAGACAGCTGTCAGTCAACCGAACTATGAGTCTTCACCAGACATGAAGTATTTGGATTCCTTGATCTTGGACTTTGCAATCCCTAGAGTTTAAGAAATGATACCTGATAAGCTAGGGTCAGATGGAAGGGGAGGAGGACCTCCCCTATCAGTGAACTTGGAAAGGGGCATGGAGGAGATAAGGGAGGGAGGGTGGAATTGAGAGGGAATGAGGGAGGGAGCTATGGCTGGGATACAAAGTAAATAACCTGTGGTTAATACAAAAAATAAAAATTACATTAAAAAGTTGACCTTCTGTAGTTTATAAGCCACATGGCCCGTGGTGTTCTGTTACAGTGCCTCCAACAGACTACCCCATGGAGCTTCTTCCCCATGGCTCCATTTCCTTCTGTGGTAGATGGCTGTTAATTACCCTTTTATCTGTGTTTCTTTCCCCAGCCTCTAAAACAGAGGCTATTACCCCTACTCTGTGCTGTCATGCCCCTGTGACAAATTGTGTGCATACTATTTTTCATTCTGTATTGTAATTAAATGTTTGTGCATTAAAGGCCCTGGCTAGACTATAATTTTCCTACAGGCAAACTTTTTTATTCATTTTCCTATTTTCAGACTTATGACAAAACACTGAATAAGATCATTGCTTAATGAATATTTATTTAATGAATACATGAATAAAGGAAGATTTTTAAAGAGTGTACAATTCCACTTCCAGATATTGCAAGTCCATTTAAACTATATAATTTAAAATATTTAACTAGGAAAATTAAATATAGCTTTCCAATATAAATAATATATAAATACTAAAAGCACAGACTAGTATACTGCATGAGAACTTGGCTGTCACAAGAAAATGATGTATTTAGTGACTAGTAAAATGGCAATAGTCTCAAAAGAATTTCATGTCTTTTTATACTTAGTCAAGGGAGATGTCAGTTAGATTACCAAATGGGAACCAGCTCATTCTATTTTATTTGATTAGTGCATTTATGGCAATTATACCCTGCTCAAAAATTAAGATACTAGACCAGAAGCTAGAATAGGAAATTTGATTATGTAACTGGCTGTCTATGCATATAAAACCAATCTAGTGACCAATCATGGAAGACCATCACGTAGCTAACATCGACCCACCAAGAAAATCAGAGAGCTCTAAAAGACTTTGTATGCATTGACAGCTTGTGTGTGTATGTATGTATGTGTGTGTGTGTGTGTTCGTTCTTGGGTTTTGTTTTGTTTTGTTTTGTTGCCTGTGAGTCTCAGTATCTGTTTCAATCCCCTGCTGGGTGGAGTCTCTTAGAGGACATCTATGGTAGGCTCTCATCCTGTTTCCTCCCTTCAGCCATTTCTGGTGCCTACTCTATTTTCCATTCTGAATGAGAATTAAGCACCCTCCCTAGGGTCCTCCTTGTTATTTAGCTTCTTTAGGTCTGTGGGTTCAGTTGGTAAGGGAGGAAGGCTACCCCTTTCTGAGGATTAGGGGATGGGGATAAAGGGCAAAAGGGTGGGAGAGTGGGATGGGGAAGATGAGGGAAGGGGCTAAGATTGGGATGTAAAGTGAATAAATTAAAAAAATAATTAAAAGGAAAAGTGTTTTCAGCACAGAAACCTCAATCCTTACACTTGTAGAAGGGAAGGAAGATGGTAAACATGTACCTAACTGTCTTTCTGGGGCCTTGGATTCACTATTTAGTAGATTCCATAGAAATACTCAAGGCACAGGACAGCTTTTTCCTATTCATGGTTAAGCAGCTGTATTGTTAAATATGCCTTTGTAATAAATCACTTGGTCCACTTTAAAAAAAGAGGTATTTTTCTTTTTGTTTTGTTCTTAAGAACATGAAGTTGGGTGGGTAGGAAGGCAGGAGAATCTAGGAGGAGTTGGGGGATGGGAAACGATATAATAAAAATATACTATGAACTTCTCAAAGAACGTGCTTCTTAAAACCTACTTACATATTCATGAATTTATATATTGAATTATATCTTTTTATTTAAAGAAAAGTAATTTGCTGTCAGGCTTCTCATTGGCAGAAGGTGGCAAGGAGACACCATATAACTTTTATGGAGTTTCTCCTCAAACCATGAGCTGAGTTTTTCTATCTAAGCTTTTAAACTCAGATATTTCATCATGAAAAGAAATCTAACTAATTCAATGAGGTACCTCGAAAAATCAGATTCATAGAGACAGACAGCAAAATGTTTCCTGGGGCCAGTGGAGAGGAGCAAGAGGTTCAGCAAGTGAAGGACACAGTGTTTCAGCTTTGCGGGTAAATAGAGCTCTGCAGATGTGTAATGACCACACAGCAGTGTGAGGACACTCCGAGCCTCCGAGCTCTGAGCTTGAGATAACAGATGATAAACTCTACACTACATCAGAAGTGAAAAATAGAAAATCATATCATTTTATTTTTTAATGAACTAATAATTTAGGCACTTTTAAACAAACAAACAGAAAACAGAGATATAAGCAGCTATGATGCAACTCCTGATTTAAGAACACGATACAACCTTTACTCATAGGAAGAGGATCAAAGAGGAATTTGATCATGCCCTGATGGGAAAAGAAACATGTGAAATGCAGAAGGACATGTGAAATGCAGAAGGTCAGGCTGGAAAGCACACTGTCCAGTACGAAGCTTTCATGTAGCATGTCATAAAGGAATCGATGCAAAGTGACACTAAGGCAAGGAGATGCACAGGGATGTCTGTGTTTTCAGGCTATAGCTCATTACATGTTGAGTGTGTCAAATAGTTTTTAAAAGCGATTAGCTACAGTATCTTTATGTTTCTTATTGCTTCAGATATGAAACATTGTTATGTCTACTAAACTTTTTAGGTGTAATAAAGTTCTCCAGATTATTTATACCAAAATTATGATGTTAACTTGCATTTCCCTCACTATCAGAAAAGAGAAGTTAAGCTAATGTGGTAAGCACAAACCTAGCAGCTTTGTGTCTCACACTCAAAATGTCGAATGAAAGAACTAGAATTTCAAGGAAAGGAAGAATATCGCACTTTGAGACTAAGTAAACTCTGAGTAAAACTAAAACTAATTATTATTTCTTCTAAGTTGCCTATGAAATTCTGAGATGTTCAAGTTAGTCATTTTTAGAGCAGCTAATCTTTGATAGAACTAGATAGAGGTTCAGTACTATGGGAAGAATGTGAAAACTTTTATTTTTATTTTAATGTTACGTTATATAAGTTGTTTGTTTTTCTTCACATTAGGGAAGAATATGCGCTTTCTTTGAGATGGAAGGGATGAAGAGAATGAACACGTAGGATTTGTCAGGGACCACATCCATTTACTGAACTAAAGGAACTCAGCTTCCCAAAAGTCAGAGCTGTAAAGTGCTCTCAAAGTATTCCAGTTCCTCCAGCCGTGAGGAGAAGAGAGAACAAAGACAAGTCTTGAGTGATTAGAACAGGCTGCATAAACTGGTGGATGACATGCGGCAGAGACTCACTCTTTGGGGCAGTTCACGGTCAAGGTGCGAGCTAGCATGGTTGGGCTACTGGATTGCCAGCTGCTCAGTTTTCTTATTTCCATTTGATGAAAGAGGGCAAAAGTGCTCCCCGGGGTCTCTGTCCCAGCATTAAAATTTTTTAAATTACAATTTATTCACTTTGTATCCCAGCTGTGGCTCCCTTCACTGGTCCCCCCGACCACCAATCCTGCCCTCCCTCCCTCTTCTCCTCCCATGCCCTTTCCCCAGTCCACTGATAGGGGAGGACCTCCTTTTCTTCCATCTGATCCTAGCCTATCAAGGCTGACTGTGTCATCTTCCTCTGCAGCCTGGTAAGGCTGCACCCCCAAGGGGAAGGTGATCAAAGAGTCTGCCACTGAGTTTATGTGAAAAACAACCCCAGTTCCCATTACTAGGGAACCCACTTGGAGACTGAGCTGCCATGGGCTACATCTGTGCAGGGGTTCTAGGTTATCTCCATGAATGGTCCTTGGTTGGAGTATCAGTCTCAGAAAAGACCCCTGGGCCCAGATTTTTTGGTTCTGTTGCTCTCCTTGAAGAGCTCCAGTCCCCTCCAGGTCTTTCTCTCTCCCTCTTCTTTCATAAGGTTTCCAGCACTCTGCCCAAAGTTTGGCTATGAGTCTCAGCATCTGCTTTAATGCTCTCCTGGATAAAGTCTTTCAGAGGCCCTCTGTGGTATGTTCCTTCCTGTTCCCTGTTTTCTCCTTCTCCCAAAGTTTATCCCATTTGCCTTTCTGAATGTGGATTGATCATATTACCCAGGGTCCTCCTTCTTTGCTTAGCTTTTTAGGTGTACAGATTTTAGTATGATTATAGTATATGTCTAACATCCACTTATAAGTGAGTATATACCATGTGTGTCTTTATGCTTCTGGGATACCTCACTCAGGATGATCTTTTCTAATTCCCACCATTTACCTGCAAAATTCATTATTTCCTTGTTTTTATTTGCTCAGTAGTGTTCCATTGTGTAAATGAACCACAATTCCTCCGTTGAGGGACATCTGAGTTGTTTCCAGATTCTGGCTATTACGAATAAAGCTGCTATGAACATGGTTGAGCAAATGTCCTTGTGGTATACTTGAGAATATTTTGGATATATGTCTAGGAGTGGTATGGCTGGATCTTGAGGAAGCACTATTCTTAATTGTCTGAGAAAGCATCAGATTGATTTCCAAAGTACAAGTTTACATTCTCACCAGCAGTGGGGGAGGGTTCCCCTTTCTCCACATCCTCTCCAGCATGTGTTGTCATTTGAGATTTTGATCTTAGCCATTCTGATGGATGTAAGGTGAAATCTCAGGGTCATTTTGATTTGCATTTCCCTGATGACTAAGGACACTGAGTATTTCTTTAAGTGGTGAAAAGTTTTATAATATGCAAAGCAGAAATTCCTTTAGGTTTTAACTCACAAGCAAATAGCATTGCATATAAAAATCAACTCTGTTTACCATTTGAAATAATTAAATCTCTTCACACTAATAAATACTTACTACTTGAAAATAACCTTTTGAATTTCCTGGCAATTCCCCTGGATTTGCTTACCCTCCATGATGGTCAAAGGGTCTTCCACCTTCGGGCGCAGGATGTTGGGACCAAAGACAGTTGCCAAGTTCTGTGCACTCATCTTGTTAACTCCTGAATAGGACTGGACTTCATCCAGAAACCTGGTGGTGGCAAGATCCCCATTGAAACAGTGAGAAACAGTCCTTTTTTTTTTTTTTTTTTTTTTTTAGTGGCATGAAATGGATCATATGAACTGAAATACGCTCAAAGATTATCTGTGGAAACAGAACTCTATGGAAATTCAAACATCCGTTACTGGGATGCACAGACAGATTACACTGCAAACGACGAGGCATTGGGCAGCAGGGTCTATCAAAGGACTGTTGGGCCTTGTGTAGCTTTGTCTCCATTGTCAACTAAGTGAGTTTGGAAGTTATTACAGATCTTGAGAGTCAAGAATATGTCTTCCCTTCTGTTGTGGTTTACATGGGTATCCCTCAAAGGCTCATGTGTTAAAGGTCTTTTGACACTGTTGGGGAGTCACAGAACCTTCAAAGATGAAGTCTCGTGTGGGGGGTTTCCTCGAAGGAGATATTGAGACTCGGTCTCTGATGATGAGGGGGTGGGAGATCTATAAGGCCAGAGTTTTAGGAAGCCACGTTAGTGAGAGCTGAAAGCACAGTGTCACATATGTAACAGTTACTCCCACACTTCATCCCACTTCTTAAAATAGCGAGACCTTTACAAATGAAAGTGACCTTTAATACAAACATGTGTTAATATCAGGAGAAAAGGCTAGTTTTACAGAAGCACGCAACTGTCTTGGTTATTCCAGGACTAATAGTTTCTCTATCGGTACATTATCAGCATTTTTGAAGCTCCTGAATAAGCTTTCCCTACCACATCAATGTTTTAATGTGTCCCAGAACTAAGCCTGGGGTCTGGGGCTGCATCTCAGTGGTAACGTGCCTCCCTGGCATAGGACAGACCCCACGTTTGACCCTGGCACGTCAAAAATAAAACTAAATAAATAACAAGTAACAAGGTTTGGAGTAAAGTCACTCCAAAAAATCTGTGACAAACATAAACTGTAAGCCCAGAAATCCATAGGTACATGACCACGCCCATTTGACCTCAGGATGACTTTCAAAGCCCTTCAGTTCCCCGTGCAGTAAGAAAGGTCAGTGCTGGACTGTGCACTCCTAAAAACAGGTGACCGTCCTGGCATTGTACTACCCGAAGAGAAAAGCAGTGATTTGAAATGCAATAAACAAAGGCAATACATGCCCTTCCAATAAAAGATACCTGAAGATTTAAAACAAGCCTGGTCACTAAACAAGTGGCTCTACACATGTTTCTTCCTGGTTATCCTGCCTCACCACAGGCTGAAACTGACAGGACCAATCACTCTGAAATGGAAACTAATCAAGCCTTTATTCTTTAAAGTTGACTAGCTTGGCTACTTTTTTCATTTTTACAGTAATAAAAAGATGACTAGCATGCTTACAATGCTTTGGATATTAAGTTTAGACACACATTCAGCGAGAGAATAGTGCATAAGATCATCTGGTAAAAATCCATGATTCGACAGAGGAGGAATCACTGTCCTCATGGGGAATTTAAGAGCACGAATTATAATCTATTAAAACATAAGTTCAAACATTATGAGAAGTAAAAAAAAAAAAAATGTCAGTTATATTGATGAAAAACTGCAAGCACATATGTCTCAATTTACCCTCAATTTAAGGGTTAAAGAATAAATAGCAAAAATTAACTCATCCTTGGGCAATTTCAGTAGAAAAACTGCTCTGTCCTGGCAACCCGCATTGAGTGGCTCATAACTATTGTAGCGCCATGCTACCCATCTTCCGGTTTCTGCTCTCGCCAGGCACATACTTGGTACATGTACATAGAGGGCATTTGCACATACACATAAAAAAAACTTTAAAATAAAGCTTAAAGATCTGTCTAAGTGTTTGAGGAGTATTGTTGCTCTGTGAAGAGCCTTGTGGTAGGCTCAGCAAACCTCTGTTAGTCTCTTTTACCTGAGGGGGAGGCTCACCTTCTCTTGCTTAACACAATAACCTGAATAGATTCAAAATTCTCGGACAAAAGCTTTCTGTGCTTGTAAATGTGTGTTGGTTAAAACAGTCCCTGCTTTCGGAAGGTGTGAAGTCAAAGGTCCTACATGTCAGTAAACACAGCGATCAATAGGAAGGATGTGATGGAGGTCTGGAAACCCAGGCTTCCTTTCATTGTCTCTGAATGCCACACTGCCCACTTTCCTAAACCTCATCGTCGCTATGAGAAGTAGCTGTTTTCACTACTGCATTTTTTTTTTTAACTCAAAAAAAGGTACGAAAACTGCATGAAGGTGCAGAAGAAAATAGTCCGGGATAGAAACCGCATTTCCAAGCTGCCTTCCTCAGTCTAGGGCTCTCTTAGGAACGCTCCACAAACGACTTTGATGAAACCTTCAGGCAATCTATCTTTAATGTGTGGAGACAAGAGACAT
The DNA here is from genome assembly GCF_907164565.1 of Psammomys obesus. Taxonomy (NCBI): domain Eukaryota; kingdom Metazoa; phylum Chordata; class Mammalia; order Rodentia; family Muridae; genus Psammomys; species Psammomys obesus. The sequence goes on from NW_026596155.1 coordinate 1,679,967, forward strand.
TTAAAATCATCACGTTATAAAATCAAGCAATTCTCATGTCCAGGAACTCTTTGAATTAACCTTGTGAAACGTATTAATTTTCTGTGAGACTATCATGGAAGCTCAGGTTGCTTTATTCACTGCTACACGTGAGTTAGCATCGAGCTAAACGCAATGTTGTCTGGTTTAGATTTGTGCTGAGGAAAGTTCTTACCTGCAAATGTACTTGAGGAGGTTGTAGTTAACCACGGGCAGGCTCTTCACTTGCTTCACTAACTCCTTAACACCCTGAGCACAGACAAGAAGAGAAGGAATGCATGTTACCGTCTGTGTGCTAGGTTCAGAAGGCCACCAAGCAGGGAACGCCATTCGGGCACTGCTGTCGCTGCTGCAGCAGCAGCAAAATGACCCTGCCCTGAAAGTGTTCCACCATCACAGAGAGCAATCTAGCACTATTTCCAAAGATGCACAGGTATTTTAAGTACCTCTATAAATTCAGTCACATATTCCATGATGGCATGTCAGTGGCCCAACAGACTACATCATCCAGAGACTCTGTGTGGTCTCTGCACGATAGACAGCTGCCTGGAGACATGCTCCTTGGAGCTGCTGCACAGCACGAGGCTACTCTTTTGGAAACAGTCTTAAAAGCGAAGCTATTTTAACTTAAAAAAATTGTTTGCAGTTGACTTGAAAACAGACTATAGCTTCATTTGCAATAAAATTATCTTTAAAAATAGCACATACAGAGTGACTATCCTTCACAATTGCACACGCCCGGAGTCTAGAAAGATGTATGCCTTCTGGCAAGTACCACTCTGCTCATCGGGAGGGAAAAATTGGAAAGGCTCATCCAAGGGATTTTCATAAAGAATAAATAACTTCTTTGGTTTTGATGATTGTAGGATGTCCTCGAACATATAAAGGCCACAGAAAGGTCAGTTGATAATGGGGTCTGATTTATTCTTTCTTAACATGGTCAGGTAGTGTGTATTTTAGTTTCAGAAGACAGACTCTGTTATGACTACTCAAGTATTATTCTTGATTCAAAGGAAACTTCCAATAATGCTCTTTTAACACAAAAAACAGAACAGTGTTTATGAAAACAGGCAGCAATTCAAGTCTTGAATGCCAACAAAGCCAGTGGTGGAAAGGACACACTCTTCAGCAAATGGTGATGAGCCAATTGAAAGTGTAGTGCAGAAGAATAACATTGCCCGTTCCTCGAATCAGAGACAAGAACGGATTCCTAATGGATTTCGGGTGTTAACATGAGGGCTACAGTAAAAGCCTCAGGGGAACCTGTAGAACTAAAGCCCTTATGCTCTTCCATGAAACAAGAGCTTTTTGGCCATGACCTAAAAAGTAAGAGTGGTAGAAATGGATGAATTAGATTCCATTGAAACTGGTAAAAAAAAAAAAAAATACTTCTGATACAAAGTTTCTGATAAAATACAGTATCTGGAAAGTGAAGAGATAACACATGCAAAGAGAGAAACTATTTGCAAATGACTTGTATCGAAACTGTCTTTACAGCTCAATGATAAGAAGACAAATACAGTTGCCTTCTAGCCCTGAAGATTCAACAAACTGTAGATTAAAACTCCTAGAAAAAGCTACTTCTGTATTGAAATTGACCAGCATTTCCTAAATAGGCCTCAAATCGCTATTTGTAGGCCCCTGTGTTGTCCTGGGTTCTATATATCTAGAGCTGACCTAAAATACACAGGAATTTGTGCCCAGCTTATGCAAATAATACAGAATTTTATGTTAAAGACACAAACGCTACAACATTCTTACACAGTTCTGGAGCCAAGCCCTTTAGGGATTAGAATGGCTGGAAAAAAATGCAAAAACAGTAAAACGACAGATAAGAAGGTAGCACCGCGCTCTGTGACTTCTCTGAGATATGTGATAAATGTCAGATGCCAATGGCAGACATGCAGGGAAGTTGGAACCAGTACTATTTGCTGGTTCCAACCAGCAAAGTTGGAAAGTCTCATGGCCTCCTACAGAGTTTAGTAACCCAGCAATTCTACCTGTGAGGTATATAAACAAGCTACATGTAAAATATGCCAATGCAATCTCGTGGGCACAGGGGCAACCCCAGCATCATTCAGTAACCCAGTGTTGGGCATGAAACGCATGTTCCTTGGCGGAGGAACGGATGACAGTGGAATAGAATTTGGAATTATAAGAAATGAGGTACTGATAGGTGTTACCGCATAAACAAACCAAGGAACTGACAGGAGTGAATCAGAAAACAAAGAATGCACGGAGAAGTGAAATGAAATGTCCAGAATATGTAAGTCTATTGGGGCCGGGGGAACAGATCAGGAGTTGCAAGCACAGGAAAGAGAGATAGGAAAATAAGGGATGATGTTTTTTATGGAATAATACAAATGTAAGTATTCTAAAATTAGAATTTGGTGATATTTGCACAACTCTGAAAATGTACTAAAGGATACTGAACTACAGTTTCAACAGTTGATTTATAGTACACAAAGAATATTTCAAAAGTTTTTTTTTTTATTTTTAAACAAAACAAGCAGAGGCACCAGTTGGTACCAGGCTATTTTTTTTTTTAATGCCACTTATGGGGAAGATGACAAAAAACAGGGCACTAAGAGACAGGCATGAACCCTTCCCTGAATTAGAAGGCTCGAGGCAGCGTGGCCATCAGCCATTAGGGGGTGGAAGGCAGAGTGATTTTACTCATCTAGCTAGGTTCTCTCATCAGAAAGCTTCGAAGATGGGGGTTTGGCTCGATGTGATGTCAGCACCTGGCACACGGTAAAACAATCCAAGGGCAGGGAAAAGGGAACTTCCACATCTAAAGACTAAAAGCACCGCCCACATCCCCAAACGTGAGTTTGTGCAGAAGTGGCACCGACTCACCGCATCTTCGTCCTTGCTGAGCAGCGTGGCACACGACAGAAAGTCTTCGTACTTTGCGTAAGGAATGACGGGCTCTGGGAGTTCCCGGAGGTACAGTTTCAGCAGGGATGCCACAGTGTGTACATCTGTGTTGCTGCAGGGACAGGAGTTTGGAGACACTCGTTGGCAAGGGTCCACACAATTCTACTTACGTTTTTCATCATATGTATGTCTAAGAGAATGGTGCCAAAGTTTGCGATTGAATCAGCTGATTTGGTTTGCAGGGAGTACTCGCTGCCATACTGCTCAGCGGATGCCACCACAAGTAGCAGGAAATGGACACTGAAGGACACTAGGCCTTCAGTCTGGCCTGAAAACACTTAAAAGGCCAAGCATTTTTCTAACACGCAGAGCTGACACTAAACAAAAGCACCAACTTTGGAAAATAACACGAATACACCAGGTTGTAAAATAAAATACTACACGATTCACAAAGAAGTTAAATCTGTGTAAGTGTGGGAGCATGCATTGTTTTTGGTTTCTTGCTCCATCTTTCAAAGTGCTGAACTTGTTTCAGGGGACACACAGACCTGTGGTTGCAGATATCTGAAACTTAGCGCGCACTAACTTTTCAAGCCTTGCTTATCTTGAACATGACTGATTCTGCATAATGGCTTGTCTAGAATTATGAAATGCTTGTGGGCTCTCAGAGCTCCTAAAGGAGAATACTCTGAGCATTTAACATGACCTTTACACAACTTTCATAATTTCTCTCTGGCTGAATGCCAGCGTGGCAGGATAAACCGCAAGAACATTAATTGACATTTTGCTGTTTGTGCCTCCCATTTCTCATTAATCCATGAAGACAGAAGCCAGCGTGCTGGCACATCCACCAACATAATGTACTATGCAGTAAAATGACATAATATTCCCATACATGTCTACAAAGAGGAGGGGGAGAAGAAGGAAGCGTTGCAAGTTAGTTATTCCCCGTGACCCAGGAAGACTGGAAGGAAACCATGAGGGATTCTGAAGGAACTCAGAGCCTACACTTCACTCTCAGGCTGTGGTGGAGCTAAGCATCCGGAGGACTCTGCCGGCGAAGGTGGAACTGGGCGCTAGGATGCCCTGCCTAGTGAACCTTCTCTTATTCCAAAGACGCCGTACTGCAGAGTCCTCACAAAACCATGCCGGACAGAACAATGCGCCACCAGGTTGATTTTTAACCCCTAGGGTGATTTCATCCTGCCTTTACTACACAGCTAGTCCATCTTGTGTTTTATGTCAGAGACTTAAGGGCGTTAAGGAAGAGGCCTTATTGTAGCCTGCTCATCATATGCAGACACCCCAGTGAGAATCGGCAAGATAAAAAATGGCCACAAATGCTGGTAAGGATGCTGGAAGGGGGCACTTGTTCACTGCTGGCGGGAGTGCAAACTGGCACAGCCACTCTGGAAATCAGTGTGACCACGTGACCCAGCTTTGCCACCCTAGGGAATATACCCAACTCTACATCACACTTCCGAGACAGCCGCTCACCCATGTTCATTCCAGCTCCACTCACAACAGCCAGGGAACGGAAGTGGCCTAGACGTTCAGCTGACGGACGGACGAGGAGAATGTGCTATATTTACACAATTGGATGTTTTTCAGCCGTTAAGAAGCGCGCAATTACGAAATGCGCAAGTAAATGAGTGAAGCTTCGAACAGTCATTTTAAATGGTTCTCCAGCCTCCTGTGAGTAGCAGCGCAGAGACTGGCTGAACAGTAGGTGGCGCAAGTGCAAAGCAAGATGCAGGCGAGGGCCGGAAAAGGATGAAGAGAGCCGTAGGATGGTTCCACCAGCAGCTTGTCTAGAACCCGAGCCATGAATACCTCAGGAGCAGAAATATTTAAACTATGAGTGAAAGTAGGGGGGAAGAAAGGGGGTGAAGAACTGATATTTGGTGCCATCTCTGAGTGACATTACAATTAACTGTCTTGCGATATAGCACATCCTCACAGCACTAATTACACAGAAATGATTGCGATCCAAATGACCAAGTATCTTCGCCCTTCATTCAGTTGGTGACAGGTTATCAAACTTTCCACTTGAAAGTCCAAACCTCGAAGTTTATGGCTGTTTTGTGAAGTTTATGGCTTATTAAAACCCAGTGTTTCCCCATAGTGAGATTGTGTCATAGGAAAATCTATCACAGAGAATAAAACTCCTAACTGACAGCGGGGACACCTGCACACACCTGGCCTTCAGTGCGGGGCAGTGAGGAGCTCCTGTGACAGCCCACCCCCGGAAGTCCCCAGGCAGAACCCTGCAGGACAGATGTTCTTCCTGTTTAATCACTCACAGCTGAGCTACCTCTGAGTGAGGCTGTTCGGTGGGAGCATCAGGTTCCTTGCCAACGTACACAGGCTTAGGTTTCTCAGTGGAAGAGTCCCACTCAGACATGAAGATGGTTTGCCATGTCCGCTGCACCCATGCAGAGCAGGGAAGCAGAGAGGGACGGCTCCAGGACCCTGGCGGAAGAGCTTTGGGACGGAAGCGTGTCTCAGCCTCCCTGATCGGTCGGCACACACGGCTCGTTTCTGTGTCCCTCAGTCCGAGCTCACTGCATGAAGTATTTAAAGAAAGCCTTCCCTCGGCTCTCTGTGACTGGACTGACTCCATGTTCTGGTGGGTCATCTTTCATTCTGCATACGACCCTCCATCCCTGAGGAGTTCCTGAGGAGTGGTATGCACTGCCTCACGCTGCACGCTGGAAGGAACAGAAATCCGCCCCACAGAGCCTTTTGTCCTCCGTAGACTTCCATCCCTAACAGGGCATCGACAACACATTTCCTTGCCTCCTTAGGTTCTGCTTCAGAACTTTCTGTGTAACTGACGTGGCAGGTGCGTGACTTTAAGGGCACTCCACATGTAGGCTTCCTGCAAATGTCTTGCTCTGTGCATACTCTGTGTACAGAACTCATAGTCATCTGAACCGAGATAGAGGCCCCTACAGTCCTTCTCTCCTAAGACACACACACGTACACTCACTCACACACATTCATGTTTCAGATGTCACCGTAATGACAAGGTAGATCCTACACAGACAAAACCTTGCAAGGTTTAAGCCTAATAATTAGACACGAGAATCTTTCAGTGTGGGCGCTCTGTGCAGAATGCAGTATAACCAATCCCTTGCTTTAACCCAACACGGTGGTTCCTAAGGCAGCCACACGGGATGGTACTACAAGCATTGTGGACTTACCTGTGAGAAGCACAACAAAAGGCCCTAAGATTCCCTTGAAATTAAGAAATAATAATGTTGCATCCATTGGGCCCCAGGCAGGACTTGAAGGAGATTGAGGAACAAGGAGTGGGCGTCTCTGAGCCGCCATGTTGCCCCGGTGCTCAGCTCCACCGCAGCTCATCAAGACACCGGAAGCATCTATTTGTAAAACTTTGCTTTTTCAACTGAATTTTTTTTATTACCAGTCAAAACTGGTACCGTCTTTGGCAGTGAAACCCAAATCTCGTCAAGGTTGCTTACTGCACACCTCCCCGAGTGCACCCCGGAATTCCACACAGAAATTAAAAGAGCCTTTTACCTCCAGCCAAAGTCCAGGACCAGACTGAGCTACAGCTTGTTCTGATTCAATTCTCCTGATTTAATGGTTTGTGGAAACTACATCATGACCTGAGCTATCTTCTCCCCAAAGTCATGCATGGAATGCTTTGGCCCCTAGCATGAAGGTATTTGGAGGTGGGGCTAAGACATCATTGGGGGTAGGTGAAAAGTCAGGAGGGTGGGTCTCTCGATTGTCAGGACAGGCGGCTCCATAACAAGGGAAGGTGTGAGACCCTTCATCCCCTGTGGATGCACTGGGGGAAGCTGCATAAGGGCACAGCAAGAAGGCTCCACCTGCAAGCTAGGGACACAGCTGTCTCTCCAAGTCAGCTGTGCTGTGCCTCTAACCTTAGACTTCTATTTCCAGACTTGGGAAAATACATTTTCTTTTTTAAGCATATCATTGTTCATGCATAGCTAACTGCTGCACTGTTTTCTTCTCTCCGTTGTCTTCTAAAGTTACATAGGAAGGCTTATGCAGCACAGATTCCTTCCTCACGGCGTTCATCACATCGAAGTGATAATTTCATGCAAATTACTGCCGCCTACCACACACTTGCCTACTTGCACACACATACACACATATACAAACATTCACACACATGTACAAATACACAGACACACGCTTTTAAATAGTTGTAGCTATTTCAAACTTCCTGAAGAGAGAAAACACATAGAGAATTGAATTTGCTGTTGCTCTGGGAAGGAACCAGGGTGGGAGCAGGAGAAAACAGGAAACGGGCATAGGAGATCTTATAAGGGTGAAAAAATATTCTTATAAATGTTGAATTAAATTTATTAAACTTATTTAATTTTATTTTAAAAATAAAATATCTTTGAAATTCATTAAATAACTGACTAAATTTATCTTAAAAACATTATGGCATGAACTTTCATGCAAGAAATAGAATCTGAATTAAAAAAAAACATAAAACACACTTTTAGAGCATAAAACTTTGTGAATGCTTTCTTTCTTTCTATGGGAATTGCCATGGTGACTTTAAAACAGAAATGAATTTCCCTGGACAAGAACACTGCAGGGAGTATGGCTAATCACTCGGAGTCTCACACGTAGATATGAATAGATGACATTTCCTATCACATATTTGGCCAATCTAATTGTCATCACCCACACCGAGGCCCTGCCAGCACTGGACCCAGCCAGATGTTTATTGTACGAGAGTAATAAGTGCTTGCTCCCACCAAGGCCTCGCTCCTGAAGGCGGCGGTGCCAGGCAAGTACTCTGCCACCGACTCCACCCCCAGTCCTGTGTTGTCTTAAGTGATCGAACACAATAATCCTGTGGTGGAGCAAGGAGGAAGTCCTCGACACTGGGATGGCAGACTTGGGCATAGACTCAGTCCCTTACTGTCTGCCGCCAGAGCCTGAGTTCTTATCTCCCGTGCCATGTTCTTGTAAGTAGACAAACACACAGGAAAACATGCCAATGACTCAAGAACTTCTTTAGGCTTTTTTTTTTTTTATCCATGGCCCTGCTGAGCATCAGCCTCATTCTGCAAAAATGAACCCAAAGGAAAGCGAAGCTCTTAGATCACAGGCCCACAGGTCACTAAGTGCACAGCCAGGAGATCACAGCACAAAGAAACAGGACTTCTGTGTAGTTGCAGCCCACACCTCATAAAACATTTAGTAATTAACCATTCATGTCTCTTCCACAGAGAACAGTTGCCCTTAAAGCCCATTAATTTTTCAGACCTTGTTATGTTAATAAGAAAGTTTCATGGAACCCTTGTGTGACATAACCAATATCCAAACTGCAGTGTGATCTGGTTTTTTTCCAGAATGTGGCCTCTTCCAAGTAATACCTCATGCCACAAGAAAAGACACATGTTAGAAAAAGTGAAAACTGCAAATATTTGATTTTTACCAGTGAAGACTCAGGATCCAGATGCTGAGGTGAAAACCTGCTAGCTCAGAGAGGCAGAGAAAGCACCAGCTGTTCTCAGCTCAGGTCTGGATGGAAAAAGCCAAAAGCAGAAGAGTCTGCTAGCTCAGCTGATGGTCCAGGGGGAAAAGGTCAAAAGCCCAAAACTGAAGTGCTCCAAAGCTGCTTCTTCTCCATGCTGTCTTAAATATCCTTATTCCTTAATCCCTGTCAGTTAGTTTCTTGTACTGCCTCTTGGCCAAGGATTAATTTTATTAAATCTTGTGTACAGAAAGCGCTTGGATTAAAGGTGTGTGCTAGAGCTGAGCACACCAAACAAAATACAGGTTTTCATAGTTCACAGTCTTGGGATTCACAGTGGGATTCACTATCCTACAGCAGACACTGGCATCTTGCATAGAGGAACTAAGTTTCTGTTGTTCTTTCACCTCTTGATCCTGTCAAAGTGCTGTACCTCGCTACTGCACTTTTCAATATCCCTATTTATCAACTAAACAGCTATGCTAAAGGTCCCGAGCAGCTGTAGCCAGGGGCTGGTTTAGTGACAGAAATCTGTTGTTACTGACTTCACACCTATGGGAATGGGAATGGGTTACAATTAAAAAAAAAAAAAAAAAAGAAGCTTTCCACTCAAAAAGTTTGCATAAATATATCATTTACAGAAAAAAAAATAGCAACATTGTCAGTAGAGCTGTTAAGCAGATATGGTTAAAATCATGATGGGGCTGGGCTGGTGCTCTTCCAGAGGACCCAAGTTTGGTTCCCAGCACCCATATTGAGCACTAAACAACTGCTTGTAACTCCAGCTCCAGGGTTCCGATGCCCCCTTCTGGCCTTCACAGTCACCTGCACACATACATAACACATATAATTAAAAATAAAAAGAAAATAAGCCCTAAAATCATGATGGTATGTGAATGGCAAACTTTAGAAATGATCAAAGTCAATGTTTATAAAATGTTGTCGCACCATTGTATCTACAAATGGTGTGACATAAAATGACACAAAAGAGAGAAATGCTAAGACTCACCACAGCTAAGCAACTCTCTATTAGAGGGCTGGTTTGTCTTGACTCAGTGAACTGGTGCTTTTCTGTGCTGAAACTAGGCAGTCAGTTTCCCATCTACACACTCAGGGCTTGCCGTGGGCTGACTACAGGAGCATTCTTTGCCTCCTGAAATCCTTAGTGTGTGACCCCATCACTTTTCATTATCCATATGCCCACTCTCCTTCCCCCATTAAGCCCCCATCCTTAGATGTCTGATTCACACTAGGATACAAAGGTTTCCTAACTGTGGATTTTGCTGCTGAACTGCAGTGTTTGAGTCTTCATTGGGAACAAAGCAAAAATGAGTAGGATGGTCCATTTCATGCTGTCCCCCAAAAATCAGGCCCGCAGCAGGATGGGTAATTATGTGTTCTTCACAGTAGTTCTGCATGGTATGACATAACTAAGCTTCACATTTTACCTGGTCAGAAATAGTATTCAGTTCCTGAGGGTGTTAATCCCCCCAACTTCTCTAAACCAAACTGAGGCACCCCACTATACTGCCTGTGACCACAGATGTCCCCTACACACTTGCAGCCTAGGTTCTAGCTATCATTTACCAGGTTGTGGTTTTAGGACTATAAACCTAAAAAAAAATCACCTGAAGTTTATTTAAAATGCAGATTCCTAGGAAACCCTTAATGTTTATATTAGGAGAGTGGGTCTAAATATATACTTGCAAATCAGTCTCATGCAAAGTGATATTTGGGAACTGCGTTCCCGTCTGCAGAGCCTCTCTCCTTTTAAGATACAGTGAAGTCGAGAGCTCCCTACTGCTTTCCAGAGGATTCATTTTTAAATTGTCGCTCTTCTTTATCTTCCAATGTTTACATTATTTTAAATGGTCTCTGCTAAGAAGTATAGTCTATTTTTTTTTTTTTTTGCCAAACCATTTATGTAATAAGGATGAAAAGGGGAGAAGACAAGGAAAGATGAAGGAATCATGAACAGAGTGTGTTGGTAAATGGCTGTAGTGCCAGGCCAGCAGCTGCTTTGCGGGACCCCCCAGACAGATGTGAAGTGTCCCCAGCTGCACACAACCTCTGCCCTGACTGGAGCAGTGTTGGCAATGTGCAGTTATTCCACCGATGAGCAGTTGACGGTAGGACAGTGACTTCCAGTCTGCCAAACCCTTGACCCCACCTCCCAGCACTTCCAAGAGGTGCCCTCACAGCTGAGACCATCTGGAGGGCTCCGAAATGACAACAGGCTTCTAATTTGATTTTACACCTCCCTTATTTTTGTTGCTTTTAAGTGGTAGGGGAGTTTAATATGAAATGGGGTGTTTTGGTTCGCAATCATTCCTAAGGAGCAAGGTAAAAACAAGAAGGCCTGGAAACTATGATAGTTATTTGTTTGTTTGCGGTTTTTAACCGCTGAAAGCAGCTCGGCAAATACCGATTCCTTCAGGTCAGGGAGAAAACCCTTTCTCACAAAATTAAAAAAAAATTTTTTTTCCAAGTTGGCTGCAGAAATCCGTAACAACTATAGAACACAAAGCCACATGCATGTGCCAGTCTCAAGCCTGAACTGCAGAACTGGAGAAACAGCTTGGTGGTAGCTCAGTGTAAGAGAGCTTGCATACAGAGAATGTCTAATGCCTTGGGTTGATCCCAGCATACAGAGGCAAATGAACAGCATTAGATACAAAGAAAACCAACGAGCACTTGGTCTTATAGACGCTATTGCATCTACTTTCAGCCTCTCTAAATTCAAGTGGCTTATGTTTTTTAAAAACAAACAAAAACTTTAAACAATGTTTGTTTGTTTGGTTGGTTTTTTTGCCTGTGTTTGAGAAAACTCTGAGTAGAAACTATCATCTCGCAGACCCTAAATGGCTTCATAGCTTCAAAAGCCCAGACACTGTCACGAGGACAGATGCAGAGAGCACAAGATCAGTGAACACACAGCACTGAAAACATCATGGGCTGAAGAATGGACCCCAGTTGCTGAGATAAGGAATCACTCTGTAGTTGAGATCATGGCTTTCGAAAATCACAGAGTGACTAAGCAACGTGTTCACCATGCCACGCTACAGAGCAAAGTGTCAAAAACCTTGATTCCAGTGCTGCGTGTGTGCCTCTAAATCCTGATCATTTGTATTTATAAGCCTAGGTATTTGCTGAACCTGAATGTTATCTATATCAACAGGTCACAGCATTATTGAATTTTGAAATATTCATCTCTTCTTTATTCTTCTATATTCTAAACCTTATGCAAAATGTTATGAGCTAAATATAATGATATTTAAATTTAAGCTTGATAACATTCATTGCTGTCAAAATTTTAAGTGTTTTAACTGTCATTAGAAAAGCTACTTTAAAAAATCAAATGTTAGGGCTTAACAGTAGAGTTTTAATATACTGATTAGAGATTTTTGAGGAAGAATAACTTCCAGAACTTCTTTCCAATTTTTAGCAAATATATTTTGCTAAAATATTTATCCTCTATTTATACTGTTGGCCCTTCTGAATGACACTTAAGCATCTTCCCTAGGGTCCTCATGTTGTTTAGCTTCTTTTAGGACTATAGATTTTAGTATGTTTATCCTATATTAAATGGCTAATATCCACTTTTAAGTGAGTGTATACCATGCCCGTCTTTCTGTTTCTGGGATACCTCACTCGGGATGATCTTTTCTAGCTCCATCCATTTTCCTGTAAATTTCATGATTTCCTTGTTTTTAATTGCTGATTAGTATCCCATTGTGTAAATGTACCATAATTTCTGTATCTATTCCTCAATTGAAGGACATCTAGTTGTTTCCAATTTCTGGCATTACTAATAAAACTGCTATGAACATAGTTGACATCGGAAGTGGGAGAAGACAGGGAACAGGGCGGGAGCCTACCACAGAGGGCCTATGAAAGAATCTACCCAGTAGGGTATCGAAGCAGATGTTGAGACTCATAGCCAAACTTTGGTCAGAGTATAGGGAATCTTATGGAAGAAGATAGAATGACTTGGAGGGGACAGAAGCTCCATAAGGAGTCCAACAGAGCCAAAATTATTTGGGCAGAGGGGGCCTACAGAGACCAATAGTCCAATCAAGAACCATGCATGGAGAGGACCTAAACACTCTGCTCAGAGGAAGCCCATAGACTCAGACTCTAAGTGGGTTCCCTAGTAAGGGGAACAGGAGCTGTCTTTGACATGGTCTCAGTGGCTGGCTCTTTGATCACCTCTGCCTTCTGAGGAGGACAGCCTTGCCAGGCCACAGAGGAAGATAATGAAGTCAGTCCTGATGAGACCTGATATGGTAGGGTCAAATAGTAGGGTAGAAGGACCTCCCCTATTAGTGGGCTAGGGGAGGGCCATAGGGGGAGAAAAGGGAGGGTGGATGGGACTGGGAGGAGATGGGGGAAAGGGCTACAGCTGGAATACAAGTGAATAAATTGTAACAAATAATAAATCAATAAAAAAGAATTATATATTGTACACGTGCTCAAAAAAAACCCCACTAAATCCTTTTGACTCTGTTAAAAGCACTCATGATTAGAACACACAGGGAAAGCCATTTATTTGTTTAGCTTTTTAAATATTGTTTTTAATTTAATATCCTGCCATGGTGGCAATCGTCAGTTAGGTGGTCAACCTAACCGAATCTGGAAACAGCTAAACCCCAAGCAGCTGTGCTCTCCTGTGATGAATTTCCTCAGTCAGATTTCTGGAAGCAAGGACCACACCCAGACCACAGCAGCTTCTAATGGAAGCCCAGATAAAAGGAGGTAGAGAAGAAAATTCTGCTCGACCTGCTCGCCTTCTGGTCAGGAAGTCCATCTACTCTGCTGCTGCAGCATCCCTTTTCTGGTCTCAGAGGCAACTTCTTCAGCCTTCCAGTGTAGACTGAAGTTCAGAAGCTCCCAGGGACCCTCCAGGCTGTCAGTACCAGGCTGGGAGTGCTGAGATACCCAGCCTCAATGACTGAACAACTTCAAGATTCTCAGTTCCCCAGTGTGAGACAACAATGTTGGACTACTCAGACCTCATCCAGGAAGCCCGTCTAATAAACCCCTTTAATGCGCCCTCATCATATCAATTCTGTTCCTTTAGAGAACCCTGACCAACACATGATAAGTTTCTGCAGCTTTCACTTACATTTTTCTCATTTGTTGAGTACATTATGAGAAAGTTTTTCAAATACGAGCCTGCATGCGAGCACGTATACCTTCACTCTATTATCACTTTCTGGGGGAGAAAACGATTATGGGTTAACTTTAAATGATTCACGTTCCCAGACAACTCTCTCCACCTCATAACGCAATCTGTTAAGAGGTCTATATGTCAAATACCAAATCCAACCAGCTAACTTAAAGCGCAGATGGGGCAGGACATTCTACTTGGAGAAGGATCTGGGAAACAGTCTCTGTGTATAAGTGACATCCTCCTGGCACATGTGGATTTTTGTTTCCCTGGCAAAGCAGCTCACCATTGTGTCTGGCCACACATGTACTGCTCTGGTTATTTCCTGCTCAGATCACAGACCTATGAATTCCTCTCCTCCTTCTAAAGGCAGTGGCACCCATAAATCTTCATATTTATGATTATCATGCGTCGCTGTTTACAAGGATATATGTAATTGTTGGGTATTGGTTATGTTCCACCACCAGCAAGGAAGACTCCAGACGAGGATGGACCTGGTCTTTTGTTTCCACCTAGGGCAGTGTTTAAGGCAGGTGTTCCAGAGATACCTGGTAAATGAATGCGCGCTTAACACTGACTCCCAAGGGGACTGCAGATGATTTACCCCGCCTGCTTCTATCAAGAGGCAGATTATCTTTTTCCAGTTTCATTTAATTTGAGTAGGCCTTAATTTGCTTTTCCCCTAATAATGTTGAATGTGTATTACTCTGTCTAGCTCTGGGTCTTGCCTTTGTGGTTTACACTAGACCGAAGCTGCCATCAAATGAGTCCCAGTACTGGCTAAAAGGTGAAGCCCCCAAGAATATAAGACTTCAAAGAGCAGACATGCCCCTCAACCAGCCATTGTCATTCTGTCCACACCATCAGGCATCTGCTGTTATTTATGAAAGCTCTCACGACACCACAGCTACGCTAATACTGTGTGGACTAGAGATGGGAATGGATATCTCCAACAAGCATTGCCCAAAAGAAGACTCTGAAGATATTGGTGTTTTAACAGCCTCCCACCACTATCACCAAGTTCAGCTTGGTTTCTCATGGAGCAGTGGATAGGGCCATCATTGGTACCACTTAAGCGGAATCTTAAACAACAAAGGTGAACACAAAACGTCAGGTGTGGCTGTAAGAGCCCCGGCTGAAACCTCTAAAGACTTAACACTGCACAGATCCTCCTGGCAACACAAAGAGGGTGTTATAATTTTCAGCCTGTTTACATGTGATGAGCTCCCTACCACCATGCATACATTTTCCATAAGATCATGTTGTATATAAAGGTGATACAATATTTCACTGTAAGCTAATAGTTGGTGGGAACCTGGCTTGGGGATCATTTGCTATTGAGAATATTCATTCTTACGGGTGTCCTAGATTCTATAAAAACATCCCTCCAGTCTCCCATATTAGCAAAGATTTGCTGCAAGATCTAAATGACAAGAGCCCATGCATTAGCTATTTTTCTTTGGCTGCAACAAAATGCCAATGAATTATACTAGAGGAAGGACATATATGGGTTCACAGTTTGTGGGTACTGTCTATCGTGGACAAGATGGAGTGGGGCAGAATCATGACATACTAGGTCACGTTCTGTCCACAGTCAGGAAGTAGCTTGCTTTCTCCTTGTCATTTAGGCTGGGATCCCTGGCCATGCCAATGACATCACCCACACTTTGGGTATGTCTTCTTCCCTCTCCTACCACCCCCAGTTAACCTTATCTACAAACTAACTCACTTACATGTCCAGAGCTTTGTTTCCATTGTGATTCTAATACCATCAGGTTGACAAATAATATTAATCCTCAGGTCATGGCAGTATTAGTTCCAAAAACATACTACATTCTTACCAGCCTATGCATGTGAAGCCCTTATAAAAAACATTTGAAAGGGATATAAAATTTATTGTTGTTCTGTGAGGTCCATTACAGAGGGAGTTGTTTTTTCCCATCATGCAACATTCTTCTATGGCAGATTCCTCTGTGATTCAACGCTAAAATTGTACATTTTCTCTAGCTGAAGGGCTATTTTATGGCATGGCTATCGCTCTCTATGTAACTGCTGCTTATCTTCAGAATACAGAGGAAGACACAGGTTGTCCTAGACACAGCACATGGGCAGTCTTGAAATCTGTCCTCTGATGCTAGTTTTGCAATCATTTAGTTATCTTCACACTTAATATTCCCCGTAAAGTTTTATAGGTTATCTATGAGGCCTTCGTGAAAAGGAAGGATTCCAGTCAAATAACTGATCTTGATTCACTTTCCCGTTTGCTAATCTGTGCTACTTTTGCTAACTGGATACACATGCCCCCAAATGCTCTGGCTTGTCCTTATTTGGAGGCCGTGGAAACTTTGGAAGGCAGGTCTGGGGGGAAATCATCATTTGGAGAATGCCTGTGCAAGGGGCAGCTCATTCTCGCTGTGAGGTGGACAGCTGTGTACCAGGCTGCCCTCCCCATCACCACATGATCCTCTCTCAGGCTTAGGAAGCATCAACCCCTCACAGACTGACACCTCCGTGGTGTGAGAGCCAAGTCTGCCTTCCTTTGAAGTCGGTTATCCCAGACATTGTAGCGGCAGAAACTCAACGAAGTATTTTAACATAAAACTAACATTTCCTTCAGGTTTTAAGATCTACATATTTTATTGTGTCAAATGAATCAGTATTTCATTAATCATCTGTGGGGGTACAGATTTACTATTACAAGAAAATCTATAATAAGCAATTTTGTATTTAAAATTTTTTCACGTATCTATTTTACTTCTGGGAATAAAACTCCTGTTTAGGGCGGTGACTGAAGAGCACATCCCGCTTTCCCAGAACACCAGAGTTTGATTTGTGGTACCCATGTGGGGTGGCTCACAGCTTCCTGTAATTCCAACTCCATGATCTTTTGGACTTCACATCTACCTGAACTCACATGTCTATATTCTCTCACACAGACATACATGCATATATGTAATTAAAAATAAATCTTAAAAAAAACAAAATTTTTGTTTAAAAAATAGTAGCGAGTTCAATTATTTTAGGAGGACTGTAAGGAAATGCACTCTTGTTGATATATATAGCCCAATAAATGTTGTCCGCACTGAGAATGATCATCATCTTTAGGACAATAAAGAGTGATGAATGATGCAGCAGGCTTGGCTTGTGTTTCTGTCTTGAAAGTCTCCTATCTTCAAATATGTGAGAATAAAGGGGCATGTTTCAACTTTCAGAATGTAAAAAGTTTCTCCCACAAAATATAAACGACATTAAGATAAAAGGTAATTTTTCTATTAAGTTTCCAAGTGAGAGAAGGAGATTATTCACAAGATATCAACGGTGAAGGACTTAAGGATAACTGATAGCTTCATGCCTGGAAGTTTTACTATTTTTCACACTGCTGTACTTCTCCTTGTGACTTTGTGAGTACGTTCCCAACTAAGGTAGAGCTACGCATTCCTAAATATAATATTATTGTGGAAATAATTTAAGTTACAGTGCCAACATCTGTATCTCTACGAATCACTTTTTGAAATATCCCTTAACTGACAAAACAAAACAAAAACAAAACAAAACAAAACAAACAGCAGATCTGCTTTCCCCAAACAAGGGTAATATCGTTTGAATCCTAGTACCAAGAAGAGTGAGAAATAACCCTTGAAGATGAAGCAAAATAATGGCAGGGAACGACACTGAAAGTGCTACAGTGTTTTTCCTTTGCTACGTAGTGAAATCAATCCAAAAACCTGTAGTCAGATTTAATAATCCTCTCTTTGCCCATCCACGGCGCAGCCACGGCATCTCTTTGCCCAGTCTGAGCGTCTCGTGAAGGACAGTGGGTCAAGCCGTGGCGCGCCCAACCTACCTGTCAAAGGAGGGCTTCTCCCCGCAGTCGAAGGCGTCCTGGAGCTCCTTGACCAGGTTGGCCTGGCCCGGCAGTCGGAAGAGGCCCTCTTCCTTCAGCCCCCGCTGTCGGATGAAGTCCACGCACTGTTCCACCAGCATGGGCGCCAGCCGGTTCCCGTACCGCTTTTCATAGCGGACCGTGTCTTCCAGTTTCTGTCCAAAAATACCTGGAAAAAGAAGAGATCACCGTCAGAGATCCCTGTTTTCTACTCGTGCCTTGCTATTTCCTTTCCAAACTCCTTGTAAAGGACACGGGTTGGGAAAAATCACCCGTATCTGATGTGGCGATTTCCCACTAAGGTGTAACCAAATTCACCGGACACACTCATCCAATGGACGGGGTTTCCGTCTGCTACCCTTCCTGGGGTATTCTATGCTCAGACAAACTCGCGTGGGTTTCATAAAAGGGGGAGAGAAGCAAATGTTATGTGTGGAAATTGTGTCAGCCGCCATTAACTCAAGGATCTGACAATAACAACAGATGGCTTTTCTCCCGTCTGTTATATAATTTGTTTGTGGACTCATAATGCAGAATCATCACATTCCAGGCGAGAAAACATCTTGCTGTTCCTAGCCCCAGTAGAAGTGGTACCAACACAAAAACAATTCTACTTCTGGTATCAAATCTAGCACAAAGTCCACCTATTCATTTTGGGAAAATAGGGCCTGGAATCGGCATTTGCAGGGGCAGTAGAGATGGTAGCAGGTGGCCTGGGAGGATCTAAGGTGGCCTGGAAAGATCTGCGAAACTCTCGTGGAGGAAGCAGACTCTGGTAACAGTGAGAAGGGGAGCCGACCACAAGAAGCAATGAGTTACACTTCTCATGGGATCAAGAATTATCACAGGAAGAACGACCACAGGAAGTGGGGAAATAGGATCCGGTTTGCTCTTTAGATATTAAAGTCATCGCTGGATTTTTAAAAATTAATATTAAACCGATAAAGACGTAAAGTATTCACAGGGTACCGTGCAATGTTTTAATACACGCACACACTACTCAATGTTTAAATAAAATGTCTACATTCTTTCAAACACTTGTCATCCTTTTGTGATGAAAACGTTAAATCCTTTCAATCCTTTCTTCTGTTTTCCTTTTTTTTTTTTTTTTTTTTTTGCTTTTCTTTTCTTGGAACTTGCTCTGTAGACCAGGCTGGCCTGGAATTAAGAGATCTGGTTGCCTCTGCCCCCAAACCCTGAGATCAAAGGTGTGCGTGGCCACCACTGCCTGGCTACTTCTGGCTTTTTTCTAGGTGAATGTCACCTACCCTCACTGGCATACAGACATCTTGCTCCTACCCAGCCATAACTGGGCACAGTTCATCAGCCTCTCCACTGCCTCCTCCTTCCAAATCTTCACAACTTCTGGTATCCACCATTCTATTCTTGTCTTCTAAGAAGTCAATGTTTTAGAATTTTATGCAGGAATCATATCATATGATATTGGAGTTCCCGGGTCTCTTTGTTTCATTTAACATAATTATTTCCAGTTTCATTCATCTTTTTGCAAAGGGCTGGATTTCATGCTGAGCAGTACTCCTTTCTGTATATACCACATTTTTCTTATTAACCAGTTGATGGACATTGGTTATTTCACTGTGGGATAAGATGCCACAATGAACATGGATTGCTAATGTTTCTTCAACACGCTAAGTTCTGATATATATGTGTATATATATATATATCCAACAGAATATGTATATATAGAACAGAATTATTTATATATCTGTATACATTGATAGATCATATGATAGCTTTCTTTTTAACTTCTTGGGAAAACCCTGGATTATCATACTATCTGTACTAAGTGATACCCACACCAGCCTGTGAGGGTTATGCTTTTCTTCCATTTTGGTCAGCACACACTTGTCATCTTTGGGATTTTTGATACAACCACTCTTATTGGAGTGAAGTGACCACTTCCTGTACTTTTGCTTTCCATTCTCTTGGTGATTAGTCATATTGATCCTTCTCATATATACCTATTGGTAATTTGCTCCTTGTTTTTAGAACTATCTACATAGGTTTATAACCCGTTTTAAAAGTCTGGTTATTTATTTTGCAATGCAGTTTTCTGACTGTAACCCTTTTTCAAATGTAGAGCTTGCAAACTTTTTCTCCCATTCTGCAAACTTGTTTTCTCACTCTGTTATTTTTCCTCTACGTAAATCTTTTATAGTTTGATGGAACTGCATTTTCCATCTTTTGGTTTTGTTCTCTGTGCTTTAAATGTCTTAAACAGAAAAACAAACAAAAAAACCAAAACATACTATTCCAATGTCTTGACGTGTTCCCCAGGTTCTTGTAGTCTCACTATTTAAAGTGCTACATTTAAATCTTTAATTCAGTCTGTGATAATTTTGTGGCCGGTGAGATGTAAGAATGTGGTTTCATTCTTCCTCATACTTGAACATCCAGTTTTGCCAGCCAATCGCTTTCTCTTTTGATTATTACAGGCTTGTTCTGCAGCCGGGCAGTGTAGCCGGTTTTTGAGTGCGAGCCGGCCTTCGAGATGCAGGGTTTTGCTGTTGTTTGCGGGGGCTCTCTATAAATGTTAGAATGGCTTCTTTTCGGCTCTGGGAAGAAACCGAGTGGGGTGCATGGACTCTCCGGATCATCGGCAGCATGGACATTTTTGTGTTAATTCTTTTCATCCATGTGCAGGTATTGTTTTTCTATTTGGCTTCACTTTAAAACTTTTCATTGTAGAGATCCTTCACCTCTTTGGTTAAATTTATTGCTAACTGTTTTACCAGTTTAGCTAATTATTCTGTTGCTGCTGTCAGTGGAACACCACTTCTGTCTTGAAGCTGGACATCGTAGCAGTCCTTGTAAGAGCTGACTCCGCCCACTGGGCACAGGCTGCATGCGTGACAGAGATGCTGGGGATGAACTACTGAGCCTAACACCAGCAGCACCTCCATACAGGTAGTTTTTAAATATGAAAGAACCGAGTCTCCGCTTGTTAAAGGGCCACTAAACGTTAAAGGACCATTAAACACGCATCTACTATGAGTTGCAACAAAACAGACTTTTAGCCCACTGGTGTGATCCCTTTGGAGATATTCTAATGCTTTAAAGACAAGGTTTGCAAACTACTCATGCATGGAGAACAAGGTCTCTTTGTCTGTAGCTTATTTGAACACAAAGGTTAAGGTTGATGCTTTGATGCTACCCTGTCAAAATTCAGAAAACAGCCTTTCCAGGCTGTATTTTCATTTAAATACGAAGTGCCTGTGTCTGTGAAGTTTTACTCTGGACATTGTATACAGCTTGCTAGGTGGATGACAGAGGTTTCCTTTCCAAATCCAGGACAAACCTGAGGAAAGCTGTTCTCATTCAACTCCTGTGAGCACCACCCTGCCCACCCCCCTCTCAAGATGTCGTTTTAGTCAGCTGTAGGGTAGAATCACGTTTTCAAGCCCTCAGAACTTCTTTCTGACAGTGGTTCAGGAGATGCTGGAGGGAGAGCTGTCCTGGCTGTGTGTCACTGAGTTCTTTGAGCATGCAGGCTCGTGTCTGTGTTAAAACGAGAATTTCCTTAGAAAACATAGCAAGAAACTGACGCTGAGAACATATCGAATGCTGAGTCCTTGACATACAGCCCTTCATTTCCGTTAGCTCTATAGAGCAATTGCTATGTGTATCCAGACATGGGGAAATGGGGCCAGAGAGGTTCAATCACTGGCTAGGTCAGAGCTCCAGTGACAGGAGGTAAAGGCTCCTCCATTCAGATCATTCTCTGTAAAACCTTCCCTCATCAGTCACCTCCCCCTTTGTCACACTTGTCCAGAGTGTTCATTTTCTGATAATTTAAAGTTTTAGAAAATTCTCAAAGTGAGCCAAGCAGCATAATTTTTACGCTCTGAAAGGTGACAGTAGCCAAGCTCTGGGTGTCAGGCATTTTACCAGGCTTTTATCTACATTCTCTCTCTCTCTCTCTCTCTCTCTCTCTCTCTCTCTCTCTCTCTCGTTTAATCTCACAGTACCCTGGAGGCAGGCACCACCTCCACTGCTGTTTTTCGGATGACTTACCAAGGAACTTGTCAAAAGGTGACAAAGCTGGTAAACAGTGAAGCCGATTTGTTCACAGCTGAGGGCTCTCAGAGTCACGTGGGCTCAGTGGCTTATACAGCACTACTTTGTGTGGATAATTACCGAAAGGACTGTGGGAAAGAAACCATCGGTTTCCTAGTTCTCTGGCCCCAGCCCTTCCCATCCAAGAGGAGAACATGGAGGTTATGTAAATTGGAGGAAAAAATAGAACAAAAAGAAAGAAATAGAAAAATATCTTTGACATTCCAGTGAGGCTGTTGCCCAGAAATTTCATCTCTGTCCCAGAAACTCATACACTGGCAATAAACCACATAAAAAGAGATTGAAACAGGTATACCCTGTCCATGTGATGTGTAATTTCCTTTGGGGAAATGCTAGTTTTCTGTTGTGGAACTGGTCTCACAAAGGAGACTAAAGAATGGCAATAGGTGACGACATCACATCTGTAGTTCTTGAATAGCGTGGACCCTCTGCCTGAGAGAAATCACTGGTAGGAAAAAGTACTTTAAGAATACACACACACACACACACACACACACACACACACACACACACACACAATCACTGCCTGGTTTAAATTGCCCTTTATGGGAGCAATACAATTTCAAACATTAAAATTAAAAAAAAAAAAAAAAGACAAGCTCATACATGTCCTAGCAGCATGGAGAAAGGACCCATTAATTCGGAGATCATAAATAATATTTTCTGTGTATGGCTCATGCAAAGAGCTCCAGGGATGCCCATCTCAGAGTCCCCAGTAATACTGGGCCTGCCCCATTTGGATGACACTGGTGTGTTCTGATTACTCCCTTGCAGGACACAGATGCCTGATACCATCACCCTCCCAGTAAAGCCTTTCCCAGGAACTGACTATTGGCTGCCTCAGAAAGCAGCCAAATGCAGCTTGTGGCAGCCTCCCTCCCTCCACACCGGGTTCTCAGGAGTGAGGGCCAGATATCCATCTGGAATCAGATAAACGCTTTCAAACTCCACCCTTCCTAGACACAAGTAAACCCAAACTGGACTCTGTGTCTTGTAACTGTCCACTTGCCTCCTTCACTGCTGTAACTAGCTCCATTGCTGCCTCCATCTACTGCTTAACCAATTGCAAATGTGAAATTTGCATCTTGCTACAGTTACCGACACTTTCTGCGATGCCAAGTCTGTGTCATCTTTATTTGGTTTTTGTGTTGATTTATGTCTTATTCTGTCCCTTTTTAAAACTTCCGGCCTCACTCTTTCTCCTGGCGCTTTCCACTCTCGGGATTCTGGCCTCTCAGACACCCCTACGTCTTCTGTGCCCCTGAGACAACTAACTCCGTAGTTGCCTGAGTTCTGTTGCCAGCTCTGTGCTTATCTCACTTGCTGCATCTTTTGTGTTGACCCTGAGGTGCTCCCTGACTGACCCTTTCAATACCAAGAGCTCTACAACTTTTCATGTGCCCCTCCCCCGCTTTGAGGCAGGGGCTTGCTACGAATCCCAGGCTGACCTCAAACCTGTGCTCTTCTTGCCCCTCCCCTTATGCCAACCTGCTCTGACTAAAAGGGCAACAGGCATGAGCCACTGCAAACTGTACCTGGGTACAAATCTGACAAATTTAAAATGAGCTTAAATCACATTGTATTCAAACCTTCTTAATTTTACCTCCTGGATCCAGCTATCTTTCCACCTCACTGAGCTTTGTTCTGAGAGCCAACCTAGTTTCTTCACCTCCTCACATTGCGTGTGTCCAAATTCCTTGCTGCCATATTAGATTAGACACTATATCTTGACGTTTAAAAAAATATTTTATTTACATTGGTATTCTGCCTTGTGTGTGTGAGGGTGTCAGATCCAATGGAACTGGAGTTATAGACAGTTGTAAGTTACTTTGTGGGTGCTGGGATTTGAACCTGGGTCCTCTGGAAGAGCAGCCAGTGCCCTTAACTGCTGAGCCCCTAGACATTACTTCTTGCGTGTGTTTTTGAAGACCATGCAAATGCTGTCACAGCGATGTTTTCTGCTGACTTCTCTGAGGTGACAACAGCAAACCTATGCTCACTCCACAGAGGGCGAGGGCGTCATTGGCCACAACCCAAACAACTGCTGCAGTTGCTTGCAGGAGCCCAGTGGGCATCACTGAAGACCCGCTCAGGCCACAGGAACCCGTGCAAGCTGCAGCTCTCCACTTCTGTGTGCAGCCCCACCCTCTGCACCATGAAGGGTCTCCTGACTCTGACAGCTTCCTGAGCTGTGAGATTTGGAAGTATCACAAGCTTTCTCAACCTTAAAAGCTCCTGTCCATCTTCCAAGGTCTATCCCACTTGCCTTTCTGAATGAGGACTGAGCATCTTACCCTCGGTCCTCTTTCTTGCTTAGCTTCTTTAGGTGTACAGATTTTAGTATGATTATCCTATGTTATATGTCTAATATCCACTTATGAGTGAGTATATTCCATGTGTGTCTTTCTGCTTCTGGGCTATCTCACTGAGGATGATATTTTCTACTTTCCACCATTTGTCTGCAAATTTCATGAGAAAACAGGGAACAAGACAGGAGCCTACCACAGAGGGCTTCTGAAAGACTCTACCCAGCAGGGCATTAAAGCAGATGCTGAGACTCATAGCCAAACTTTGGGCAGAGTACAGGGAATCTTATGAAAGAAGGGGGAGATAGAAAGACCTGGAGGTGACAGGAGCTCCACAAGGAGAGCAACAGAACCAAAATATCTGGGCACAGAGGTCTTTTCTGAGACTGATACTCCAACCAAGGACTATTAATGGAGATTACCTAGAACCCCTGCACAGATGTAGCTCATGGCAGCTCAGTGTCCAAGTGGATTCCCTAGTAAGGCAAACAATGGCTGTCTCTGACATGAACTCAGTGGCTGGCTCTTTGATCACCTCCCCTGTGAGGGGGGCAGCCTTAACAGGCCACAGAGGAACACAATGCAGCCAGTCCTGACGAGACCTGATAGGCTAGATTCAGGTGGAAGGGGAGGAGGACCTCTCCTATCAGTGGACTGGGAAAGGGGCATGGGAGGAGAAGCGGGAGAGAGGGCAGGTTTGGGAGTGGATCAGGGAGGGGGCTACAGCTGGGATACAAAGTGAATAAACTGTAATAAATATTTTTTTAAAAAAAAGATGCTGTCACTTTGTATTCTTCCAAGCCTGTCCTCCCATTCAGTGGAGAAGGTTCCTAGGTGCATGAGGAACGAAGATTTCAGTTCCTAAAGACAACTGTATGACATGTCCCTGGAAGTTTTTAAATCAGATCTAGGTGTTGCCCTGCTTCTTGCCTTTCCACTGGTGTTCACTGGCCTTGGTCTATCAACAAATCCTTCCACGCAATGGAGTCCCCCAAACTGAACGCTACCTCTTCACAGAAAAGTCAATCAAAAACAGTTTGCCCAGTACCCATGAAGACACTGTGTCCAATTCACTCTTGTTTCTAGCGCTTCCTCAAACTGTGACTTTAAAACATACCAGTTACAGGTTGCTCCCTAAGTAAATATGAAGTGGGCATGCCATCATACATGTCTTTCTACTATCAACAGAATCTTCTGTAGACACATGCTTCTGGTTTTTAATGTTCACAACAGTGAGCTCAGGAGGTTTATGACTGTGTCACACAGACAAGGACTGACGTGGTGCCAGCTCTGGAGACTCCAAGCTTCATAGAGGTTGAGTTTCCCTTGCCTGAAATGTGTGAACCAGAGGCCCTCTGGTTTCCGATGTTTTGTACGTTTGAGACTATTTGCATACATAATGAGATATTTTAGCCACGGGTCCCAACGTCAGACATAGAGTTCGCCAGTATATATATATAGTTCCAATATATCTGCACACATAAGCAGAGGTTCACTTTATGCAGTATTTTAAATAATTTGGTGCTTCGGGAAGTTCAACGGAATAGAAGCTTCTACTGTGGAATCATGTCACCACTAAAACATTTCAGATTTGAGGGTTGCAAATTTGTGATGTTCAGCACATACACAATCGTCCCCACTGGACATCTGCCACCTCAGATGCCTGGAGCGTAATGTCAACACGGATGAGGCAAAAGTCCTCCACAAACATTCGCAGAATGAGCTATGCATGCATAAAACCAAAACATGTCAACTTCTCAATTAGACAAAACAAACGAATAATTCCATAAAATGAAACCATGTGTGCTATTAATTTCCATAAAAGTAAAATAGTCCTTGTTTTCTGATGCAATAAATCAAACTTCCTAATTGTTGCTGCAGGTTTTTGTCATTGCTCATTGCAGAGTTTCTGTCCCATCTGGTCGCCAGATCACATGCGCAGCAAAGAGAAAAAAAAAAAATCTTATTTTTTTCTGGTTCCTCTGCTGACTAGCAGACAAATTCTGGTATAATCAGGACTGTGAAAACTATCAATAAACACCCACCCTTCATAAATGGAAAAGTCAAAATAAAAGATGGGTATTTTAGTACAGAACAAAGGCAGCCAGCTGAGGCTTGCTTCTGTCTGTCACCAGCTTCCTAGTGCAAAAATCTCTCACAGGGAACTTCAAATCTAAGAGCTAAGATTCATAGCATGTAACAGTGGGTACAATTGTATGTCAGAATGAGGATGGAAGGAGGAAATAAAACTTGGAAAAATAAGGAAAGTGTTCTCAGTGAGCACACCGGCACAATGGCCTCGCCTCAGATCAGCAATTATGGACATCATCATTTACATCCAGGAAGCAAGCCAGATGGTTGCATGTACCTGTTTCAGGCCACACACTTAAAAAGATGCCTGTGTCCATTTCAAGTGCAGGTACAGACGATTCTGAGAGCCTTTTTGCCAGTCTATTACACTAACACAACTCTGGTGTTTTCGGGAGATTGCTGAAGACTCTCTCTTAGGATCGGAGAGAGGAAAACTCAAATCCACCTAGGTTGAGTAGTTCTCTGTCTGTCGAGGTGAGCCAAAAAGCCAGCCTTTTGTTCACAAGCACCTGAGGCTCCATTCAAGACTTAGTACAGTACCTATCTGAGTTGGCAGTTCGTTGATTTCTCTGTCCCCAAGGAGTCTACAAAGCCGTAACCTGAAGCACCCATTCTGTCTTCCTCCCATCTCCCGCCTCACTGGGTGGAGACTCCCAAATGCCACTCGTTTTCAACTGACCCAGTTTAAAGTTAGATGTGTTTGGACAATAGTATTTTGATTGGACAAATCAATTTCCAAAACCATGATTATAACATAAACAACATTCATTTCTCTGAAGATAATTTTGGCTGTATCTCCGTAAATGTGAAGTCATTGTATTTTAATTCAAATTGCTTACAGACTAGCAGGAGAATACAGAAAACACTTTAGTGTTCCAAGTGTTTACAAATACCAGGTTATCAACAACCACTTAACCAGTTCACAACTCATTTTGAATATTTACTGAATAGACCTCTCACTATACTTCCCTTGGGGCAGAGGTAAAAAGCAATGGCTCTGTGTACTCCATATGCTCTGCTTAAGGGGGCTCTGAAACACCAGCTGGCAGTGAGAAGTATGAGGTGAGAGCCATCCATGTCTTGAACTAGGTAAAATTTGGATGGAGCCTACTATAGAGGGTCCTCTGAAAGATTCCACCCAACAGAGGCTTGCAGCAGATCCTGAGGCTAACAGCCAAACTTTGAGCAGAGTGCAGAGAGTCTTACAGAAGAAGGGGGAGAATAGAAGGACACAAAGGGGACAGGAGCCCCAGAAGGAGACCAACAAAGCTAAAAAACCGGAGCCCAGGAGTTCCTGCAGAGACTGATACACCAATCAAGGAACATGTATGGAGAGGACCTAGACCCCCTGCTCAGATGTAGCCAATTGGTAGCTCAGTCTCCATGTGGGTCTCCGAGTAGGGGAGCAGAGGCTGCCTCTGTCATGAACTCAGATTGCCTGCTCTCAGATCACTTGCCCCTGGTGATACAGCTTTACCAGGCCACAGAGGAAGAGGATCCAGGCAGTCCATATGAAACTTGATAAGCTATGGGCAGATGGCAGGGGAGGGGAACTCCTCCTTCCAGTGGACTAGGGGAAGGGGAGGAGGATGGGGAGAAGTAGGAGGGAAGGTGAGGCTGGGGGAAGTTGAGGGAGGGGCTTCAGTTCAGAATATATAATGAATAAATTGTAAAAAAAAATACAAAAAATAAATATTCAGAAAAAAAATTGGATGGGGGAGAGAGCATCATGGAGGAGGGCACAAAGTGGGGGGAAAACAAGAAGTGATGTAGAATGTATGTTTAGTGGGAAGAAATGGGTTAGTCTGGGAAATTGGGGGGCTATCTCTAGGTAACTGGTGGGAGTTATCAGTGTTCTGATAGTTATACAAAGTAGGATTTTTCTTTGTGAGCAGTATAGGCTCATAAAAGAGTTCTGACATGTGCAATAAGGCTTGAGGGTGTGTTAAAGAAAGAGAGATGAGGCCATGGCTCATAGAGTGGACTGTGGTGTTGGAATTTATGAAGAATGTGACAGACAGGGATGACTGTCACTGCAAAGAGCAACTACTCAGTGCAGAGAAATTGCAGGCCGGGGCAAGAAAAGTGTGGAGACTTAAGGTAGGGCTCAAGGTGCCCAGGGCAGACCCCCCAAGTTCTAATTGGTTACCTATAATGTGCTACAGTGTATGAATAGCTGCTGGTAACTTAAAAGTTAGTAGTTAAAATGTTCCTTTAGTTTCTAATCATGGGGGAAAAAATAGTTCTTAATACTAAGCTTACCGTAGTGATGACATTCTAAAGTTAAAAATAAACAGGTTAAAAACTACATTATAATCTTTCTTTTACCAATGTACAAACCCAGATTGCCACAATCCCCAACTTCCTGCCTAAATGCCTCTTAGTTCCTAGGCTTTTAGAAACCCAGGGAGGAAACATGTGCGGTGACCTTAATTAGTGCTCAAGGAAAGAAAGGGAGCTGAGAGGGCAGTGAAGGCCAGAACAGGTCTGAGGAAAAACCCTCAGAGAAGTGGCTGCAGGGCCTGGCACCTGGAAATGTCGCTACTCCATCCTTCATTCCGGCAGGGTTTCGAAAGCTGCTGAGATCCAGCCAGCCTCTTTTCTCAGGGTCTACCCTTGGTGACAGGGAAGACAGCCATCTCAACGCGTTGT
Organism: Psammomys obesus; assembly: GCF_907164565.1. Classification (NCBI taxonomy): domain Eukaryota; kingdom Metazoa; phylum Chordata; class Mammalia; order Rodentia; family Muridae; genus Psammomys; species Psammomys obesus. The sequence continues at coordinate 1,708,559 of NW_026596155.1, forward strand.
TGTTGTTGTTGTTGTTTCATCTGGGTGCTCTCTGAGCCTCACACACTCGGCCCACTCCTTTACAGAAATGACAAGTGGATGTGGGAGGGGCCCGGAAACAGGGGTCCCCTGTGGGAAACACTTGAGCAGCACAGTCAGGAAAGCACAAACCCACGCTTTGCTTAAGAGCAAACTTTAGAGGCGTGTGGTCCCTGCACTTTATGCAATGATGCGGTGGCGACAGATGAAGCAGTGCAGCTTCAGCAGCTGGGGACCTTCCTCCCCGGGCCCCCGCTGCAGAACTCAAGGGAGGGGCTGTGTGCTTCCTTTGCCTCCCCCCCTCCTGCTCCAACAGAAAGCAGAGAACAGCGTTTTGTAAATGAGGTATCTCTCAGTCCTTGACTCAAATACTGAACATCCCCCAGACCAGTAAGGCTTTATGAGGAAAAGCCAACTGTAAAATAGTCACCGGAAAGTCTGCCTGTGACATCCTGGAGGGGGACGTTTTCAGGGCTGCCTTTCCCTTTGTATTTAAGGAAAAAGAGGGAAAAGCGAAGGCGCACAGGAGGTGCTGTGCTGGTGCTCCCACACTTCTGCTGTATATTTCCAGCACTGGAGGTAGGAATGGTGGAAAATGTACCTCGAATATCTCAAGCGGCTTCCAAAAGGCCGGGGAGCTCTAAGGAGAGGGACATGCCCTTTAAAGAGGGGTCTCTGAGCCTTTCTCAATTTCTGTCTCTGTTAATTTCTCTATCAGTGCTGTCATCTGGCAGCTGCCACGGACTGCTCACAGATCTATAATATGTGGGAGCTCACATCGTGTACTTCCCATCTCATCTCTTCACAGGGAAAGCCAGAGCATGAGTGAACACGGGAACATGGGACCTCGGCCATAGCTCTGCACTGCTCCCACCGTATCGGGAGGAAGTTAACCGCCCTCCATGTCATGCAGCTCAGCCGCTGGCTCACTCAGGCACAGTAGGTTCATAATTACTCACTTTCTATTTGAGCAGCTCTGCTGCTGTATCACTGTCACTTTAAGGCAAAGGGGATTAAAAAGTTCACACATTACCCTTTTCCGAAAACATCTAATTCGCCAATGCCATGCCCTTTACTTCCCTGAAAACAATTCAATTTAGACATGCCTTCGTTTGTATTGTTGACTATCAGTCATGGTATCCCCCACCTCCTGTTTGTCCTTTCCCAATAATATACATGGAAAGTCAAGGTGAATCCTATGTCTAGCCAGTGTGGAGAGGCTCAGGCGCCACCACAGAGAACCTGATTCTCAAAATTTCCCAGGTAGGGTAGAGAGGCTGCCCAAGCCTCCATTTGGAAAACCACAGGGATGGGGCTCAGAAAAGCAGTTGCAAGTGTCAGGGTCAGAACAAGGATACTGGATCTCCATGTGGAGAGGGGCTCAGAGAACTCTGGCCCCTCCTTTCAAACTTGCTCAGTTCCCTGTCAGTCAAGGTAATCCTCAGAGGACCACTGCTCCTAAGCCCCACCTACCCTCGGAGACAGCTATACACAGATCAATAGGAGCCTTGAAAAATCAGTGCAGACAAGCACAGTGTTAAACCCTCCATTTCCAAAACCTCCATTCTGTCTGAGCCTAAGCCACCAGAAACCTCCCACCAATGGAGCGACATTCATCAGACAGTCATTAGAAGGACATTAGGATAGCATCTACCGACCTTTCCGGAAACTAAAGCACCGTTTGATTCTTCTGTATGTAGTTTTGGGGATGAAAGGAGCTGAGGGTAAGGCACCGGAGGGGCGTCCCCCCGAATTTCGGTCTTCAGGCATCATACAGGCCCCAAGTTGTGACACCGGCTCAGGCTTCCTTTAAACCTGCCTCTGTGTGGCGGCCCACACAGCTGCTCCTCATGTTTGTTTATGTGCCAGGTCTGGAGTGGTGATTCCTAGAACTCCCGGGGTTCTGATCACCCAAGTCCCAAGTTCAGATAACCTCTCATTTACTCCTCTTTGGTAAGAAACAAAACAAAATACCCCCCCTCCTTTTTTTCTTTTGCCTATTTCAGGGAGTTTTGAGGAATTTTTGTTGTTGTTGTTGTTGCTGCTGTTTGTTTGTTGTTGTTGTTTTGTTTTTAAGTTTCTGCAGACATTCCAAAATGTCACAGGAGAAGAACTGCAGCAAGCAAGCCGTGACTACCTCCACGGGCAGGAACTGTTTCGTTTATTAGGAAGTGTCTTCTCAGCTGGACAGAAAGTCCTCTAGAAAGGTCAGCAAAGAGCCCTGCGCAGGGAAGGAGGAACAATGACAAAGAGGCCCCTCGGGAGTACTTCAGGACAGTCCTGGCTGGCTCCTTTCATCTGGGAGAAAGGGGAAGAAAGCCTTGGCACCTTCTCCAGAAAGCATTCCAGCGCACGACAGATAATTCCTCGCAAAGGACTCCCCAGCTCCTTTTATGGCTCCCCTCAGCCTTTGATACTCTCCGCAGGCTTTTCCCTTTCCCCTTCTGTCTTCCAGCTCCCGCGGAGCCACCACGTCAGAAGAGTCCTGTGCCCATTCCCAGAGTCTCCTTGGCTGCTCTGAGGCGGCTTTGCAGGGAGCTCTCCTCCCCCTCCTGCTCCGTTCCCTTTTCTCAATGAGAGCTGGGCGGGAGCTGGCAGGGCTGCCGCTGTTGCCTGGTCACAGCTGTGGCTGCTGCCACCGCCTCCAGCGACTGCGGGTCCAAGAGAAGCAGGTGCAGGGGCATCATGTCGGAGGGAGGGAGGAAAGATGCCTTGCTGCCCCGGGAAGCCCCTTTCTGGGCTTCTGACCTCACAACTCCTGCCTGACTCAGCACCTCTGCCTGCCTCAGCCCCTCCAGAAAACAGTACCAAACCCCATCCCCATCCCGTGTCTCTGTGTGTGTGTGTGTGTGTGTGTGTGTGTGTGTGTGTGTGTGTTTGTGTGCGCGCGCACGCTCATTCTCACATTTACTTTCTTCCCACAAAGATTCACATGTTTTCCCCTCCACATCTTGTGTGGTTAAATGTATCTGTGGATGCAAACGTGAAAGGCATACCCTTACGTCACATATTATTACATATCTACATGCTTTTGTGTGTCTCTAAAACTGAATTGGGGCAGCACCGAGTCTACAGGTACAACTGCAAAACAAATCAGCTCAGGCAATGTAGCCACTTCTCAGGTTCAGTCTGAACAGCGGCTCCTTCGAGCCCCCCCCCCCCCCAAGCCCTCCTATCCTGTTCACTGAATAATTTACTGACTGGGTTAATCATTCATCCACCTGGCTGCTCCCTAAGCAGATCTGGAATGCTGCTGCTTTAACCCCAGCTGACCCCACAGCCTCTAATTCCTCCTGAGCCCTAAAGCAGGAGCTTCCCAAACTCCGACTTGTAGGAAGATGGTGCCCTCTGCAACAGCATGGCTGCCCAACGCTGTCCTTCCCTCTGTTCACGACCACGGGATAAAGGTGTGTGTGCGCACACTCCAGAGGGCTAAAAACCATCAAGCAGATTAGGTGCTAACTTCAGTGTCTCACTGGCCACTCCGTGAACACTGCCTCAAAGTCAGCTGTAACAAAATTCACTTTACAGACCGAGCAAGGGCTGAAGAGCTGGCTCTGTGGATAGGAGTGCATGCTATTCCTACAGAGGACAAGAGTTCGGTCCCCAGCGCCCAGGTTGCACAGTTTATAACACCTTGTAGCTACAGCCTCATAGATATCTGGTGCCCCTATTCGCCGAAAACCTGTACACACCATATAGATTTAAAACAGCCACCCCACAGACTTTAAAAAACAAACAAGAAGGAAGCAACTAAAACTAACTATTTCTGAGGTTGAACACTTTAACAACCCAACTTTCTGGTTTGTTTTTATTAAATTTTGTTTTGGGAATTTTGTACACGAGACTTTGTTTATATCATTTCCACTCCTCCTCACCTCAACTTTCCAGTTCCACTCCCATTCCCTCTCAAATTGTTGATGCTTCCTCTTTAATTATTACTGACACCCACACCCCCCCCACATACACACACACACACATATAGCCCCTACCCTCACAAGCATATACACACATACATAGGCAGATATAGATACATACATAGGCACACACAGACACACATGTTCAGACACACATACATACACATACATTCAGCCCACCTCCCCAGCACATGCACAGAGGCACACACAGACATACCCACACACCCACACTCTCTCTCTTCCAGTTAACTTCCAGGCAGACACTATTTGCTTCCCAACATTGTTAACAGGGAAGGAACTGGTCATGGCAGATTTTAACAGACAGCCCAGTTTAGGCGTTCCAGAGTCTGTGCTGGAGTTTGCATTCCCAGCTGAGCGGTTAGTCTGAATAGCTGTTGTAAAAGAACTGGTTTCATTTGATAAGATGCCTACGTTTTCTCTCTTTCCTACTCCGTTCTAAGTGTAGGAGAGTGAGGTGCTAGACAGGCTTCTCAGGCATTTACCACATCTGACTCACTGTCCATTATGGTAACATCAGAATAAAACAACACTGCACATGCATATGAAACCTAAGCCCTGAAAGGATTACGTGCCTCAGGAAGAACTTTAACCTTCTGAAAACACAAATTTTGTAACCACTGGAAGGTGCCAGATCGGTGATGCTTATATGTAAAATGCATCCAAAGGTGGCAAGCAGCAGAAGGCAGCTGACATAGTCCCTAATCAATGACTATAGAATGTCTGGGTGATGGAAAGGAAGGAGGATGGGAGGAAGTATCTATTTGGGATTAATATGCTCCGGGGTCCACAGCGAATACAGGAAGGAAGATGTATCCTTTCGTGCGGGAATTACGCCAGCCCAGGTGTGAACAACTGCTTCACTGAGACACTTTTAAAGTACACAAGCCAGGAGGCGGCTGGGACACGCCACACATGCAGCTGTCTCCACCGTCAATCCCAGAACATGCTCATCTTCTCAAAAAGGCACTACAAACCTGTTAGCTACCAGGCACTCCCCACCCTCCACCCTAGCTCAGGACATCTGTCTCTGCCTCATCAATGTCCTACTCTATGTTCTCCCACGTACAGAGTCATGTAACCAATGGGCACGGGACCGGCTTCTTTCATTTAGCATGTGTCGCCAACACTCATTCAAGCTGCAGTGTGAACTGGCCTTTCCTTCCTCTCTCGTGGTGAGTAACAAGCCATTGTACTGCTGCACAGTCCCACCTCACAGAACAAAAAAGTAGCTTGTCAGTCAGTGTTGTCAAGGCATAAAGAATCCCTAAATAAAGATGGCTATGGTGTGAGGTGACTTGATTCTGTGGACTCCATTGTGGAATGTGGTCTGCCAGCTACTGAAGCATCTTGGTGCAAGTGGCTGGCCAACACACACACACACACACACACACACCTATATAAAATCTCTTGCTGCTCATTTTTAAAAGTCTGGAAAAGCTATTTAACTATAATGAGCATATGTTAATATTTTGTTCAATATCTGTTATCGTTCGGCACGAGCTTGTCATTACCATAGTAGAGGTTCCAGGCATATTAATGTACCATTAGGCTGAAGAGGGAATACTGTGTACTCCGGCCATGTCAATTATCCACAGAATGCTGAGTACAACTAAGAAGTGGATTTAGAGGTAACCTAAATAATGAAGACCTTATTGTTTTTTAATGCACCGCTAAGTGGTATTTCAAAACATCAAATAAATAACATTTTCCAGTCATGTAACACTCAAATTTAGGACATTTCTTCAAACTTCAGTCCATGATCATTAGCGTTACTGTGAAATTTGAAATGCAGGGTTAAAGGTGACAACTGTAATCTGCCCCGAAGACTACATTCTGTTTGGTTTGCTACACTGTGGAGCAGGTGAGCCATGGGACTGAGGGAACCAGCCTAGAGCAAGAGTGAGGTCAAGACGTGTCCAAACCCTGCAAATCTCATCTTGAGACCAGCAGGAGAAAGAATTGTTCTCTGCCTCTTCTGGGCCTACATTCCCTGGTGCATGTAGCCACCTCTGCCCTCTGTGAGGTAGTCATGTAGCCTGCTGGCCAGCTTTCAGGTTAAAACTTCCTATTTCCAATGGGCTGCATCTGGGTTCTAGGTTATATCTATTCATGGTCCTTGGTTGGAGAAACAGTCTCAGTAAAGACCCCTGTGCCCAGATATATTTGGTCCTTGTGGAGCTCCTGTCCTCTCCAGGTCATATTAACTCCACCTTCTTTCATATGATTCCCTGCACTCTGCCCAAGGTTTGGTTATAAGTCTCAGCATCTGCTTTGATACACTGCTAGGTAGGGGCTTTCAGAGGCCCTCTGTGGTAGGGTCCTGTCCTGTTACTTGTTTTCTCCTATTTCCAAGGTCCATCCCATTTGTCTTTCTAAGTGAAGATTGATCATTTTACCCTGGGTCCTCCTTTTTGCAGCTCAGTATCCAAGTGGGTTATTGGAACAGGGACTGTCTCTGACATGAACTCAATGGCTGGTTCTTTGACCCCCGGCCAGGGAGGAGCAGCCTTTCTAGGCCACAGAGGAGGACATTGTAGCCAGTCCTGAAGAGACCTGATAAGCTAGGATCAGATGGAAGGTGAGGAGGACCTCCCCCATCAGTGGACTAAGAGAGGGACAGAAAGGAGATGAGGGAGGGAGAAAAGGTGAGATTGGGAGGGAATAAGAGAGGGGGCTACAGCTGGGAAATAAAGTAAATACATTGTAATTAATATAAAAATAATAAGAATTTAATTTAAAAACTTCCTATTTCCTTATAAGGACATGTCCAGCTAGCACTTGGAATTCCTCTCCATGCAAATGAAGTATTCCCAGCACCTCAGCCCCAGCCAATGCTGTATACTCATCCTGAAAATGTCTACACGCTTCCCCAAGGTTTATATAGGTAAGCAGCGATTGCTGTAGAGGAATGAGGACCTGAATTCAGATCCCGAGAGCCCGTGTAAAAGGCGCATGCATGTAAAAGGCACATGTGTGTAAACAGCACATGTGGCTGTACACACCTGTAACATCACAGGCCAGCCAGGTTTGCCGAAATGGTGAGCTCCAGGTCAGTGAGAGACCCTGCCTCAAAAAGTAACATTGGGGGTGATAAAAGAAGACACGGAAATGCCAACCTCTGACCTTCACATTTGCGTGCTTGGTGTGCACAGACAAACACATGTGTGTACATACCCAACCCCTAACATGTACAGGTTATTTGAGGCAGTGAACAACTGAAGTGCCCCTTTCAGGCTCATATATTCAGAGACTCATGGACAGTTACTGCTTCCATTGGAGTCCTTTCTGATAGTTCTGGGCTGGCAGAACTACCGTGGCCACTGGTTTCGCCCAGTTTTCTTGAGAAGACAGATGGAAGAGAAGGAAAGAGAAGGAGTAAGCATACATTTGATGTAATCAATTTAAGGGACACCTCCCTAAGCCTCCACTGAACTTGGGAGCCTCAGCAATCTTATTACAGAAGAAAGGAAATAGCAAGAACTTTAAGAAGCCACATTTTCAGGGAGCCCACCAATCTCCAGTCCAGGAAGTCTGAGCAAACTGGAACCAGCTATGTATTTCTTGTGTGTGCCCCAGGGACTCCTGTGTGAGGGCAGAGTCTCCATCTGCGGGTCTACAAATATTTCACATAGTCCCACATCGTTTTTAGCTTATGGACAGGGTGGGCGAATATTCCATCATACAAGCTAAGACACTAGGAGTGAAAGCTGGTACCATGACGCAACCATCAGCCGGGGCTATCAGCTGAAAGTCAGAGGGCTACCAGGCAAGCTGGGGTGGATGTTCAGCACACACCTGAGAACACACTGACAAAGAGCAGACATTTTAAAGGCCTATTAGCAATCTGCTTGGTAAGGTACCAACATGGTTCCAATAAACCTTTACTGTTAGGCTCACGTCCCTTCCTTTGTTTTGGTTCTGGGCCTCAAACCCAGGACCTTGTGCAATGTTAAACACACAGAATCTACTACTGAGATGTCTCCAAAGATCAATATTTATTATAATTTAACTAACTTCACATTATAAACTATTTTTGAATTATTCTAAAATATGAAGAGGTCAGTCAACCTAAGAAACATCTGATACATTAATAGAGAAGGTTTATTTTTTGTGAATTCAACTTGCTGACAGCCTACAACAGATAATGTTAAATAAACAAGGGAATTATATTTGACTTACTAAAGGTATATTTGTGTTAATGCAACTGATTTTTAAGTATAGTAACATTAACATAATTCATTTTTAATTAATATCATACCTCATTGGAAATACATTTGGTACTAAATAAATACTTTTATAACTTTTTTTGTGGGTTCCATTAATTGAATATTTTTAAAAATAAAACTTCTGTTTCTGTTACTCCATTTTCTCTTGAAGAATAAAATTTGCACCTTTAATGTCTTCCCCTTTTCATTCTTTTCTATTCTTAACATATTTTAGCTTACTTTCTGCATCTCAACAATGTTTTGCTTGGATTGTATTAAAACAATATATAATTTGTTACACCTATTAAATCTAAACCACATCAGTTCTCATCAAAAGTTGTGGCATTGCTTTTGATGTCACTGAGCTTCTGGAGGTTTCTGGGGGAATCCATTTCAAATATATTGTTTTATATCTTGTTTTAAATTCAAGCATTCACAGCTAGTGAACTTTTGCAGTATATGAACTATTTATTAAATCATTTTTGTCAGTTTTATAGGATGTAACTGTTGACTTATATTGATTTATTTATTTAGAAATTAGCACATAGGTAATAAGATTCATTTTGGCATTTTCAAATACCATAATCACATACTGTTAGTCAAAAATGAAAAAAAAAATTCAAAATAAAACCAAACATCTTTCCGTTTTAGAATGCAACATAGTCACAGCAGTTATGCCATTAATGATCTGTGATGGGGAGTTAGCCTCAAGGAGTGCTGAATAATTCACTATTTAAGTTAACATTTGCCCATTTATACATAGGCCCCCACAACACTAACAGCTGGAGGAAAGGGATGAGTTGCTCCACCTACTTTCTGCTTTTCTATGACAACAGTCTGCTTACCTCCTCCAAAAGGCCCCCATATGACTCGGCGGATGGACTTCACCCAGTCTTCCATGTCATTCTGGGTGCTCGCCATGAGGAGATAGCTCTCATGATTCGCTGTCATCCGATCTCGTTCACCTCCTGCAAAAACATGAGCACGTTCAGTGGACCGGTCAGCGGGTGAGTGATGGTTCCTCATGGTCAGCCTGCGAGGGAATCCCAGAATCGAGGGCCGGGCCTCATGCGGGCAGCACGGCATCCCGCTGAACGAACTGGAGATATTTATCTTAGCTTCTGGAGGGCCCGGGGTGGGGACTGCTGCTTTAAAAGGAAAGGCTCTTAGGCTTCCAGGAGAGGGCTAGAGAACAAATGCCATTCCCTAAACAATGCCTGGCGTTTTCTGTCCTAGCAACAACCCGCAGGCCTGCAGTAACTCATAATCCAACCCATTCACAGAGCTGCTGAACAGGGAGAAACGTGAGGGACAAAGGGGATGGAGGGATGAAGGCATAGCAGTCCCAGAGTGCTTGGAATTTCGTCAGAGCACTGTCCTCACTTCCGGTGGACAGCAGGTCCACGGTCCAGGATGCTACTCTAGGGAAGGAGACGCCCCACAGCCCCTTCTCCATGCCTCTGTCCTCCAAGGGCAACTCAGTCCTCAAGGTCACGAGTTAAGGAGTGCACACCACGGGATGGGGAAGGGGAGAGGTTGCATGTCTGGCCAAGGACAAAAGCCAAACCATACCAAACCTGGGCAGGGGTTTTCAAAAGCCCCCAGTGCAGAGGGGGCTGTGTCTCTCTTAAATCCCCACCCGATCTCTGGCAATCATTACAGTGTCTAATACTGGATTTGAAGAGCTGAATTCTTCACAGTTCACTTCCTGAGAAATCCTATAGCCTACCTCAGTTTCTCTGGAATGCAATTTGGAGGTGTGTGGAGAAAGAGTGACCACATCTGCCCCGGAACCAGACCCCGAGAACCTGTTAGAAAGAAGAATGCTTCTCCGAGTGTTACTTGCTGAAGTGCTACAGTCTTGGGATATAATTCAAAATGCTCATGAAGGAATAATTCAAAAAGGGGGATAGTGTTTTACCAAATTCCAGAGGGTGTGCAGTAGCCATCAGTATTTAATTTTCACTAAACATTCTAACCTTGTAGCCTCTGGGTCAGTAATTCACATTCAAGTGTTTTATTTGGTTAGTTCATGGCTTGTGAGTAGACCGGACTACTTCTAAGAATGCCCTGTAGGGTTCAGCTTACAGAAGGCACCGCCTGCCTCTACCCACTGATACCCAAAGCGGTTCACACACAGCTTCGGAAGCTAAGCGCAGGCCTTTGAGTCCTGCGTTCTACAGGACCTTCTTAGCCTATTGCCCTGGCTGGGAAGTCCTGTGAATAGAGAGAAATTTTAAGTCAACCTGCTGAGAAATGCAATTTGTCTTTTCCAACTCATACAACTGGATTAACATGTGCTAAGTGGCAGCAAATAGGTTTCCTAATACCAACATACATTTAAATAAACAAGAAGATTTTTTTTTGTGAGAATAAAGTAAAAAGTGTATGAAAATACTAGACTGTACAAAACCAGAAACTCAGTATTTTCTGCATTTCAATTGACTGCCTTTTACCAAGGAGACAGCACAGCTAATAAATACTTGAACAATTATTTAACAGTAACAAGGATTATTTTTAAGCATTACCTTCCACTGATACTACTATATGCAGAATGCACATTTAAATTATATAATGCACACGAATGTAAAACAGCACCCTTCAGCATGCACACGCCTGATTACATCACATATGGATGCCAGAAATAACTAAACGGTAAAGAAAATAATGCCTCAACTGGCATGACACAGGATTAAAGATATGCGCTGCTTTCTGATCTATTTATGTCACCACCCATTTCAAAAATGAGCATTTTTGAAACCAGAATATTTTAATTATTGTCTTTGTCTAAAGGATGCTTAGTAAGTCAGATAGCAATTTCCTGCCGTGTCACTCTGAGCCCAGACAGAGACAGCACTGGAGGTGATGAGAATGAGCTACAGCATTGCAGAGCCTTTCTGCCCAGAAGCAGAGGGAGAGTCCATTATTCCACACTTTCCATTTGATGTGTTATCTCTGCTAAGGGTGCTGTGTGTCTGACCTTGACTCTCATTTGGACTGCCAATCACAGCTGTGAAATCCCGTGCCTGAGTTCTGTCCATTGATATAGATCTTGATTCCCTGATGTATCAGCAAAGGAAAAAATGGTTTAGCACAGCCTTTGACATGAGTCTTGGTGGAAATACACATTTCTTTACCAAAAATGAGATGAAGTAATTATATAGATTAAGAATGTACTATCTGGGGTTCATATTTTCTGAGGTTTCAGATATTTGCTGGTGCCTAAAAATATCACATGGAAACCCAAGAAATTAATAAATCATGACATTTAAAGAATTTACTACAGTATTGCCATTATGAACTGTCTCTGTAGAGCTGCTAATCTTGGACTATAGCAAGTCTGTAGACCGAACCTTAGTTTAGGTGTGTATGTATTAGAAACACACACACAGGGGTCCAGGAAGCCACTATGGGTTTAGGGTCTTATCCACTAGAGATAGGATAGAGCTGACTACTGAAAGATACCAGATCCCCTCTTAAGCACTGGGACGCTGAAATCAGATGCCTTCTCCTTAGTGTACATGGCCAATCAGCTAACGGCCACCTGCCGTCCATTGCAATTAAAGTGCTCCAAATACAACTTATCGGATATCTTATGGCATGAATGAATAAATCCATAATTTAAATCTTTTGAATCATATAGGTGAAGTTTAATGTTTGTGGTCATCACTTTGATGGGACCTAATGTTTAATGTAATCGATTTAGAAACAAAAATTATTTCAAGAGGTGAAATTTAAAAACAATTGAGTTTCAATTAGCAATTAAAACTCAGTCAAAAAACAAATAGAGTTTTGATTATCATGGGAGAGCTTCGTAATGACCTTCCATTCCTAAGTAACGCATGGATGCATGTATCTGTTTATCTGTGGGCACCTTACACCATAGAGTGTGGCACTTGTGATACCACACATCCTCTGTCCTTCAGTTTTGCTCGGACCTATGCAGAGTTTGCTTTTTGGCTGGCAAATCTGCACACATATTGAGGGCATGACTTCTGGATGGTAACCCCAGTTGGCAGTAACGCATACCGAAAGTGCTAGCCTTCAAGGTTTGGTGATTTTACAGGAGCTAGCTAAGTAGGTCACACCATTCCATTGTATTTGCTGATGTGCAACAGAAAGTCTTTGTACGTTTCGCTGAGATCTGCGAACTGCACTGTTTATTTCACTTCTTTATTTATTTCCTTCTCAAAAGGAACTGGATTTTCCCAAGTGAAATACTTAATATGGCTGCCTCTTGTTCAGCCTATAAGGTAGAGCAACATACGTAAATATGCAATCAAGAACTTGGGGACTTTCTTGGTGGCAAAAGGGATTGCTGCTGTTATAAATACACCCTTTCTAAAACTTAAACCTAAGACAAATTTTACCGACTCATGGAATGGAAAGTTCCCAAATCAGTCACAGTTGTTTCCTATTTTAAATTCAGTCCAAAGGCTGAGGGCTGAGGGCTTGGTTGTTAGCCTGTGGTGCCATTGGGAGGGGCTAGAACCTTCCTGGGGTGGAGCCTAGCAGGAAGAGGTTTGGCCATGGCAGATGCCTGTGAGTGAGGTGCTGCTGTCTCTACCCATCTCTTGTTTATTGCTCACTAAGCATGTGCTCCCTGCACCCCACTGTGACACACTGCTTTACTACCGACCCAAACCAAACCCGAGCCCTGTGAAACCACGAGGAAAAATACCAACAACTCTCCTTTACGGAAGTGGTCTTTTCAGGTGTTTCACTGAAGTACCAGGAAGCTAGCTAACCCACACACAAAGATTATCTTTTTCATTTTGCCTTAGAGAAAAACAATTTTAAGTTCCTAGTACAATCGAGAACTAAAAGGTAAGACAGTTTCTCAGAAAAGACATACTAAGCTGTGTGTTCTCTCTAGTGAGCAAATGTAAAGATTGGCGGGGAGTTCATTGTTCAAGTTTTTAAAATGATTTACTGAAGGTGGACGGTAGCCTCACGAGTGTGAGCTTACTTCCCCAACAAAGTCACGGTCCTGAGAGCATTTAAGGACACACTTTCAATGTTGTTAATGACTTCAAGGGTGAAATAGTTCCTCATTCCTCATCGCAAACAGGGTCAAAGCCAGGTTATTAAACTATTTGTTCTATTAGTGCGTACAGAAAGGATGTGTCAATGCCCGGACACTTACTTTCACTCATCAAATGGAAAGATCTTTAAGCAAACAAATAAAATCCCTCATTAGTTTCCACAAGATCCAGAAGATCTAGAAGCATATATATATATGGATAACATGGAGAATCACAGAGCTAGAAGCACAGGGCTTTCTTTTACGGAGCTCGGCACCCAGAAAACAAGAGTTATGTGACAGTCAGCCAACAGTCTTTGAGCTTCTGAGACAGTTAAACCTTTTAAGATATAACAACAGGCTGTGGCAAGACAATACACTTCATAGATGGCGGCCAGAGGAGGAACACTGGAGGCTCCTTTCCTACCATAATTGCTTTTACACTAACACATGTGAAATAAGTTATAACCTGAAAGGTAAGAGTTTCCTATGTCTTATTATTTTTTTTCCAAGTATTTCTTTCCCAAATATCAATTTAAGAGATACTGTAAGAGCAGAATTATAATGAAGTTTTCCAGCCGGAAACTTGCCCGACTCTGTGCTAAGATTTTTGAATATTAAAAAGAAACCCCTTAAGCCAGAAAATGAGAATTTATTAAGGGTTTTATAAACAAAATTTGCACAACTCTACAGTAATATTTTTTTAATATTTTGAGCCTCTAAACTGAGGTGAGGTCAATTAGAGGCCCGGTAGCAGTAAGACAGTACTCTTATCGTGAATACATACAACATTCTATCGAAATGTTATTTTGTGCTGTAGTACAATTAAGGATGGCTTTCCACTTAGGATTTTTACGGCTGCTTTAAGTATATTACACTCTCAAGAAGGTTGTAATATATTTGCAAAAAGAGACCATTCTTAGCACATCACAAGCTTATTTTTATGCCATGAGTAGCTATAATGCATATTTGCTGACTTACTGCTTCTTAGTTGGTATTTTCTGACTATTGGAGGTTTTCAAGAATTATATTTCAAAATGATTTGGGGTGGAGTCTCTGCTTGCATATATATACATTTAATATACATATATACATATATACTTGTACATATACTTATATGCATAAACTGAAAAGTCTATGCAGTTCAGTTCCTCAAAAAATACTAAGAAGTGTGAAAAATGAAAGAATGGATGGGGCTGGAGAGACGGCTCAATGGTTAAACACAGTGGGTTTCCACTCCCAGGATTGGCGTAGCGGCTCATAACTGTTTGCAATTCCAGACCAGCGGGTCTTATGCCCTTTGCCAGCACTCAAACACCTAAATAACAACAATAATAAATTTAAAATAAAGGTATAATTATAGTATTAATAGAATTAATAATAATAATTTAAAAATAAAGCTGCCGCCTCTATTGAACTGGAAGTGAAACCACGTGCTTAAAAAGAAGCAGTAAAAGGTGAGTAAAAAATTGCAACAAGTAATTCAGATCCTGGGTTCAGGTAGGACCTTTCTAGCTCTTTCTAGCTCTGCAATCTGTCGTCTTCAATTGAGGGTAGAGGGAGTTGTGCACAGGGTCATGGTGCATTAACGAAAGAAATGTGACTTCAAACACATCAAAGCATGCTGGGAAATAGGTTGCTCTGTTGTTTTATTATGGGACTGTAGAATATTTTTATCTAAGGTTTTTCAAATTTAATATTTTAAATTGAATCCTTTCAATGCAAGAAAATAGTTATTTTTTAGAATATATTCTGAATATGACTATAAAGGAAATTCTTTTAGTAAGGAAGCAAATGGTTCATCTATCAAGCTAATTCTGATTTCCATTTCAATGTTTTAAAAGTAGTTTTGGCGCATTTATCTACTTAGTTTTGATGCATATAATTTTACTGTTCTGAGACTGATTGGTCTTGAACACACAGCCCTCCTGCCTCAGCTCCTGGAATACTAGGGTCATAGGGACTCGCCACCATAAAGAGCAAAATATATTAACTTTACAATGATTAACTTAGAAATTTTAAAATTTCATATTTAGGCACAGTTTAGATTTCCACTGATTTTCAGATCTCCCAGATTCACTCTCCTGAAAAGGGCATAATGGCTACACGCATTAATGACAATGATGAGGTCATTCACTATACTTCACTTCCCTGTTACCCAGATCGCACTGGGAAGTCAGTAAGATTTCGATTCCAGCCCAACAGGGCATTTAGCTTCTAGTTTTGTCAGAGGTTTAAAATCTAGCCACTTCCTGGATTCTGTTTTTCTGGCTGGAACAGCTGAGATCTAAAGGTACTGCAGGCTTTATATTCGTTCCAGTTGATTCTGACCCATCAAGGAGTCAGAGAACTCCTGCTGCAGGAGGATTTGCCGTAACTGGTCGAGATTTAAGACCTAAGACTCACGTCTTTCAAGCACAGGCCTCTTGTTAGCGTGTACCCGCATCTTTCTCTCAGGGCCAGCCCTCAGTCAGAAAGCGTTGTGCTTTAAAGCCATGGATCTAATTGCTTATTTGCATTGTAAATGATTAACACCACACTAGTTTTGTAAGAACATGTCATTTAAGTTAATATTAGTGAGTCTGGCAATTTTGTAAGCCTCATGCATTAAAGATAGCTTAGTTTATCTAAGTGAACATTGTTAAGATTTCTTTTTTTTTTTTTTGCATTTGAATGCAAATTCATCATTCCGCTATCCCTCATGCCCAGAGTTTGATAAGTTAAATCATATATTGAATTTGGAGAGAGATACTGTGTTTGAATACCTAGATGAAAATGCTCCAACACATTAAAAATCACCTCATAGTTTTCCTCTTATTGTTTTGGAATATTACAAATCTGCAAGGCTAATAATAAAGTGGGTAACTTACTTACAGCTTGCAAATTATTTTCATATCTTTTAATCTGGTTTTGAAACTAATCCTGGGAGGCGAGGCAGAACCTCCACCCATCTATGGAACACCTGCTGCTGTTCCCATCAGAATTCTAGGTCCTGGGAATACAGTGTGAACACAACAGAAGCAAGAGTGCAGGGTCAGCATTCGGGCCCAACATACGGACCTGGATGTTGTGCATACAATGCTGTTCAGACATTGGGATTTTGCATGCGACCATTAAGGAAGAGCAACACTAGAACGGAGTAAGTTCAGAGGTCTCAGAAGAGGAATGGGAGATGTAAAATATCAAACTCTTTTAAGAAAGTATGAGGACTTCCAGATCGTCGATCACTAATTGGGAAAAGCAGAGATCACTGGAAACTTAAAGGAATCGAACACTGGGTAGGCAGTGCGGAGATCACTGACAACCTTATAAGAGGTCTGTCGGTGTAGGAGGTGAGCCCGAGCCAGCAGCTAAACACCTCCTGTGAGAATGTGTTCATCAACTTGTGGAAGAGAAGAAGAGAGACAGTCATTACAAGCAAGCCTTCTAGGATTTCAGGGTAGGACAGTGTAGGGAAACAGAACTGAGTGTGTGTGTGTGTGTGTGTGTGTGTGTGTGTGTGTGTGTGTGTGTG
>NW_026596155.1:1725266-1738381 GCF_907164565.1 Psammomys obesus
TGTGTGTGTGTGTGTGTGTGTGTGTGTGTGTGTGTGTGTGTGTGTGTTGGGGATCCAAGGGCTATAAAATGGGCAATATTACAGAATATTATAAGAATTATTCACAAGATGGTCCTTCCAGAAGACCTGTGGGGTCCCAGTACACACCACCTCAGGCATATCAAAATCACCCACAGCTCCTGCTCCAACCATCTGATGTCCTCTTCAGGCCTTCACAAGCATCAGCACAGACACAGAGACATTCATATGTGTGCATGCACACAAGCACACATACACACTAACACACATGCACAGATGTACACACTTAAGTATACAAATATTCACTGGAAACGTTGATAACTGGGAGAACAAGGCTTTAAGACACCCATTCGCTCCTTAAAGCTATTTTAGAACTTTCTCATTTTCTTCAGAATCCCCAAAGGGACTGGAAGTTAACATGATTCATTTCTCGTCAAATTTTTTATTTTTAAATTATATAATATTTATAGAAATACATCCATGAAGGGAAAGGGTTTAAACTCATACATTATTTAGAGAGTCCAATTTTTAAATTTTCACTTAAGTACAATTTTTAGTATTATTCATTAAGACATTTTCATAAGTTTAATTTAATTGGGACAATTTTCTTCATTCCTTAATTTTAATTGCCTAGATGCTAATTATCCAGTTCCACACAGCAGCAATTTTACAGAGTGTGTTTGGGTATACACAAATAACTGATATTTTAAAAGTAAATACTATCATAGTTGTCTCAAAGTCTGATTACTCAACATATAACAGCTAGTGGTTATGACTGTGTGAAATTACGGGCATCCTCTAATCCTGGATTTGAATTTTGAAGATGGACTATCCATTACACTCTGTCTCTCACCATTTTTGTCTGGCGCTCTGGATTCCAGGAATTCCAGAATGTGTGAGTGGGTAGGGAAGATGCAAGATGAGCCTTCGGGTTACGGCATTTCCATGAGGCCCTGGGCTCCGCAGAGTGCACAGTCTTTGTTAAGAGTGTCTAACTCTGCAGTGGACAGGATATTGGTGTTTCAGGACTACCACCCCCACCATCGAGAACACGTGAACACTTGATAGAAAGGGAGGACAAGTTATGATTTCATAAAGTAAGCTGTTTCCCCAAATAAAGATGTCGGGAAGAATCTACGTTCACTGCTGATTTTTTGTCTCATGCCTGGAGCTGAGGGTATTTAATAATTATTTCATTCTAATACAAAAGAGACCGAAGCCATCAAATGGAGAGGTCTGGAAGGTCATGTCTTGACCTCCATTGACTCTGTGGTCCCATTAGCTCCCGTCTGCTTCTCAGTGTCAACCCTTACGGGCTCTTCTTACATCATGTTGAGCATAGATACAAATCTGCAAGTTTTTAGGACTCTGAGTCCCAGGAACCTTGTGAGGCAGTCTGGACTGTACCAGTAGAGTTTTTATGTTGAAAAATTACAACAAACGTTGCACATTTGAAGAGAACCATCACAAAAACTTAAAAATCTTAAAGTGTTTCATGAACTCCTTTCCAACTCTTGAGATAATTCCATTCACCATCAAGACCTTAAAACACAGTGCCTGGGGCTAGGGAGGTGGCTCAGTAGGAGAAAGTGCTTGCTACACAGAGACCTGAATTCAGAGCCTCAGAAACTTCCTTGTGAAAAAAAAAAAAAAAAAAAAAGTCTGCCAAGGTGTGGTGGTGCACACCTTTAGTCCCAGCCCTTGGGAGGCAGAGGGAGGCATATCTCTGTGAGTTCGAGGCCAGCCTGGTCTACAGAGCGAGTTCCAGGACAGCCAGGTCTGCAGAGAGAAACTCTGTCTTAAAAAGAAACTAACTAGCTAACTAACCAACTAACTAAGTAACTAACTAATAAACAAGCCTTTGTAACCACAGCACTGACAGAGACGGGAGCATCGCTGGGCTTGCTGACGGCCATACCAGCTCCAGGTGACCTGAAGACCCCACGGGAAGGGAACAAGGCAGAGCCACCGGCCAGGACACTCTCTGTTCTCCAGCTCGGTAACAGGTATACACATATATGTTGCAAGTATATGCTTAGCTAGATACCACATTCACACCCATACACACACACACCACACACCACACACACATACACACACAAACACACCACACTCTTCAGCAAAGTAAAATGTAGCATTTCCTAATGAGAATATCTTCAGATTTCTCAGACTTTTCTCTTTATTGACATAGAGCTTGATTCTGAAAAATTCATCTAGCTTTTATATGAACTTTGGATAACTGAATCTAATAAGAAATTCCCGAAATCCAAAGCAAAGGAAAGTGCCTGGAACACGCTTCCAGGCCGTTTACATTGCATTCATCTTCTGTCATGGATCATCTTTCCTATCTTGTGCAAATAAATACTTCTTTGAATTCCTGAAGCTTTTCAATTTTCCACACACCTGCAATAAATTAAAATGAGATCCTTCCTGCTGACAGACTGGTGCTGTGCGCCTCTTAATTTTACACCAGAGACTAATTGTCCAATTTGCGACAATTCAGCCCAGCACAGAAACATTCAATGAACCCTACAGTTGCATGCAGTAGATGCATACAGTTGCATGCAATAGTATCGGAAGCAAGGAAGTTATTGTGCAGGGTATTTCATTGACATATATGCAATAATCAAACTAAAACTGCATAAACTTGAATAGAGATTCACTGATCGGCAGGCATGTTGCTAAGTTAAAGGTAATGTTGCTTCAAAATATACAATGAGAAGCGTACGAGCCGATCTGCAGAGGCCCAGGACAGCTGCATGCGGAGCGTGTCTTGTAGCTATGCCAGGTAAAACACACCCACGAAGCATCAGCAGAATGCTTGCCTGAACAAGAGTGGCATAGTGACAACATTGGGCCTGTGAGGTGACGGGATCTCTAATGGTCTCACCTCAAGCAAAGAGCCACAAGTGATGAGTGGCTTCTCACACAGGGTGCTCCCCCACAGGCTGGCTAATCCTAAGTATAAATGTGTGTGTGCACACAGGTAATAATAAAAATGAAAGAGGAGATCATGGAACAGGGCAGAGAAGAAAGTGAAGGTATGAAGAGGCAGGATTGAAGAAGAGGCAATGCTCATGAATGAGGTTCTTAAAATTACATATATATATATGTACAAATGTATATATGTATGTGTATATACAATGAGTGTATCTTCAACTATAAGAAAGCTACCAAGGAGGTAATGGCTATGCCGCTCCTGATCCTGCTTGGCCGAGGAGGCGTGTGTTTACATATGCGTTCACTTACTGTAACAGAGAAAGAAGGGCACATGAAGCCATGCACTTACGTAGGAACACTTTGTAGCTGACAGCAAGGATAAGTCAAGGTCACTGGACATCCCTTTAATACCCCAGGTTCAGTAGATTCCAGTAAAAACTCAACATTAGCGAGCTCGGTAGACTACAGGGCAGACAGCGCACTGATCTGCAGCAGTGACTAACTCGAGAACCAGGCCCGGCAGCACCGTGTTGAACTGTCCTGATGTCAAGATGTTTCTTGACTAGAGGACTAGAGGACTGGAGAATTAGGTGACACCATTAATTAGAGCTATTACTTATGGCTCTTTAATATGTTTACAAGCTAGACCTAAAATATGTGAAAACTCATTAGACCTCACACTGGCTTACAAAACACTGAATGTTAAAACTAATTTGAGTTTATTAAGTCTTGTTTTTTGGTTTTTTTTAATTTTTTTTTTTTTGTAATTAAGCGTAGGCGGTTTTCTCCTAGCCACGTTCCTTAATTCTGCCAGTGTTTATGCCCCTGCTCCTTTGTGGCTGCCTTTGTATCTACATAAAAACTCACTAGTCATTTTGGGAGACTCTGGTGCTTGGATTTTATTTGTAATTCAACTAGGAGCACCTTACTTGCTGGGCGTCAGACCGGAAGTGCTCTCTGTTACAGTATTGTTTCACTGGTGTGGTTCCCCACACTTACAGCTTATCAGAGACTCTTGTTGGCACAGAAAACAACAGGTTATCCCTGTGTCTGCTGTCCTCCTCAGTGAGGACTAGTCAGGGGTATCTGTTTGTCTTTCTTCTCTCTTCACTACTTTGTGGGCTCTTGGTGGGTTCCTCTCTCGTCTGTATCCTAACCATATCTCTGTTGGCTCGGATCAGCTCAGCCTCTCCAGGCTCGGCTGTCACAACTGTCTTCCCACTCTGCTAGCTAATTCACTACCAACTATTTCCCATGTCCACTCTGCCCAGTCTCTTTTCTCCTTCTCTCTAGCCCTACTCTCTCATCTTTCTTCCTGCACCAGCTGTCTTCTCGGACCCTCCTCTTCTCTCTCGGCCTCTGCTGCCTCTGCTGGCTTTTTATATCCTCTCCTGTTCCCAGAGGCCCAAGAGCAGACCAACACTGAAGGGCACGGGGTCCTTTAAAGGGCTAGGTGCACAAAACGAAGCACACCACCCTCAGTTAAGTTCAGGCAACTGCTCCATTTTCATCCTTTATTTCACAACATTGTTCACACAAGGAGTAGCCAAACTGTAAATAAAGATGGTAATAAAGTTAAAATTGGTTGACGTAACACTTGCATACATTTTATATACCATTAGGACTGCAATGTGCTGTGGTGGGCACAGGAGGAGTTTATGATGCTTTCTGCCACCACAGCATCATGGTCTTACTAAACAGACAAAACTAAGTGAATAAAATGTTAAAAGTATGAACTCAACAGTCACTCAATCTTTCTGATAGAGATTAATAGACATCACTTGTGAGCTAAGATACGTGACACAGTGTGCCAGAAACAAGCGCTTTATGCATGCGCTGTAATTACATTTTAACTTTAAAAAGAAATGCCAAGCTGTGTAAGGAGAGGATATTTTGAAAGAAAGGGATCTTGAGAATTATTCTTCTTTTAAAACAAGCAAACAAACAATAACAACAACAACAAAACAGTCTGAGTGTTACAGTCTGTTGTGGAATTGGAGAGACTCTCAGCACACATGGGCTCTGTGTGTGCTGACCTAGACAAGTCTCTTAAGCATTGTAGCAGCCTTGGGCTGCCTGTCAGCCGCACATGCCCTGGGCTTTCTGCACTTCCCGGTCACATCCTGAGAGATGCTCCTACCCCTCTCCTTCCTTCTCTCTCCTGTCCCCTGACTTCCTTCATGCCGCCTGTGCCTTTCCACCAGATTCAAGGCTCACTGTTTGCAAATGACTCCACTGTTAGAGATCGCTGAGCTAGGAGAGGCTACAGGGAGCACTTTCAATAATTCATTTTGAGCAGCTCCCTTACCATCTCCTTTGCCTGTTGGGGACATATTCCAGGATCCCAGTTAAACAGAAAAACCAAAAGTAGCATTGATTCCTACACAATTCATATATATATACACACACACACACACACACACACACACACACACACACACACACACTGTCTCTACCCTACATATAAATATTTATAACCCTATACCTTTTCATTAAAAACAAAACAAAACACTTTGCAGCTTCTCTTTGCTGCATCCCAAGAGCAGTATTATGAGTTGTACCACCACAGGGAGTTATTAAGTACAGTAAAGTACTTGATCATTAACACTGTGATAAGTGTGATATGGTGACATCTGTCTGATAAAGGAGAGCTTATTTAATAACTCACGGGCAGGCAGTTGTGTAATTCCTGAGCAGGATGGAGTGAAATGCTATGGGATTTGATCATACTAACCCAGGATGGTATGCGATTTAAAACTTATGAATTATTTCTGGAACCTTCCATTTAGCATTTTTTTTTTAGATGGAGGCCTGCCACATAGTAACTGAAACTATGGGGTGAAACCGCAGATAAGAGGGAACCAGGAAACACGACCAGCCCTAAACTAAGAACCTGGGAAATAAAGATGATTAAGATACAACTGGTGTGGACCAGCAGCACAGTGTCAAGCAGGAAAAGCAGAACACAAGCACAGTGTCGCAACTAGAGTCCGTAATAACAGAGGGACTCAGGCAAGGGCTGTGCTTGTGAGCCTTCCTGCATGCATAAAGGCACCCCTGCACAGCTCGGCCACGGATGGCTTTGCAGATACCCTAGTGGAGCGCAGGAAGTTTATAATGCTGAAATCAGTTCTAGGGCTCGGGAGACAGCTTAGTGGGAGAAGCATTTCTATGCACGTGTGGAGACCAGCGTTCAGATCTCCGGCGCTCATGTAAAGGCCAGGAAGGCATGAATCCCTGGGAGCAAGAAGCTGAAGCAGGTTCCCTGGGACACCAGTGACTTATGGGTTCAAGCGAGAAACCTGCCTCTCACTCTATACATGGGTGGAAGGTGATCTGGGAGCACATGAAGTACGACCTTCACACATTTATATGAACGCATGAACCCGAATGTACATAACACCCTCCATGCCCTCGCCCCCCCCACGTGCACACATACAGAACACACACACAATGCACACACACACACACACACACACACACACACACACACACATACACACACAAGAGAGAGACTTTCATTAAGCCGCTAAAGTAGTTGATTTTTGAAGAAGATCAAGACAAAGCCCTTTTCTGTATATATCTACTTAGATTTCATGTGGTGATTTAGGTGAGAAAGACGTGTTGAAAATTTAAATATACGTAAAACTTTAAATAAAATAAGCTAGGATTTTGGCTATCCAGGTGTACTTGGCAGCTACAGGAATACCCAATGACAAATTGGTCCCGGGGGGGGGGGGGGCTTTTTTTCCCCTTGAAATCCAGGGATGTATTAACTCTAGGAATAGATTAAAAACTACAAAGGAGAAAGGCAACAGTTTGAAAAGCCAGTAGTGAAGCCAGAGCTCAGGAAAGGGCTGACTCCTTATTTTGTAGCAAGATGTCTGAGCAAGCAAGATTTCATGCAAATCAGATTTAATTTTCTGTTCATTTTGCTTCTAATGAATATGAAAAGAATCAGTTCCCTCCAGGGCCAGTCCACAGTTTTGCTCATTTGTACCTTCTCTTCAGAACTTTTAACAAATTCCATCTCCTTAAAATAGGAAAAAAAAAAAAAAAGGCCATCAAGACGGCTCAGTGCTCAGTGGTTGAAGGCATTGCCGCGGAGGCTGGCCACTAAGTTCAATCCCCGTGACACACGTGGTGACGAATACAATTAAAATCGAAACAATGAAAATACACCAGTGGTTTCTAAGGAACAGAATGAGCTCATCGAGGGTGACCTGGCACTTCTGTGCAAACACAGATATTAACAAATGTTTTGTTCCTGAATCCACTTTATAAATCAATGGATCAATATGTCACTTGTCTCCAGTGATGCTAACAGCTGCAGTACCTGATGACGCCTATTTCAAAGACTTCTGAAAACTGCTAATGGTGAACTTGAAGGTCTATTATTTAAGCACATAACATACGGGGTCAGTATGGTGTTTTTACATATTATTCATTCATTCTGCCAGTTACTCACTGAGAGAGAGTTTTATTATGTACCCCCACTGGCCCCGGAAGTACTATCCTCCTTCTCCCTCAGCCTCCAGATGTAACTCCAGGCTTGGGCATCACTACTCCTGGCTAGGATGGTAATTTTGGGGTGCACTACAATTTCCTTTAGGTTTCAGTGTATGACAATTAGTCAAGTGAAGGCTAAGGTGCTACAAAGCTTAAGAAGCACTGAAACATTAGCAAGTGGGATAAATCATATTTTAATGATATTTTAAAATTAATAGAATGTGGAATGAACAAAATATTAAAATGAATGTAGGATCACAGTTTCTGATTTCTCTCCTTGCTTTATATCTCAATGCTGTTATTAAGAATCCGCTGGCCCTATTCCTTGGAATATTATTAAGCTGGAGTCCCTACTTTCTAACCCCTGTTTCTGCCACGTGACACAGCACCTTCAGTTTGACAGCACAGCTCTCACCATTCACCCGGTTTTAAGAAACAGCAGAGTCCTGTAGGCAGCTTCCTGAGCGATGGGTTTTATCATGCTGTAAAAATCTATAATGTGTAGTTTGTATGCTACAGTGGTTGTCAGAATTGTGAAGTATTGGTGAGAGTTTAGTACCTTTTTTTTTTTTTTTTATAAGTGAGAAGCAACAACAGAGCCTACTCATTCTCTCCAAGGCTCAGGCAAGCAGCACAAAGTCTCAGCCACTCGATACCCTCAGCATCCAGCACCAGCTTAGCTGAGCCTTGTGCAAAGATAAAATAAGTAGACGACCTCATTTCAGTTTCTTCTTGGCAGACATCCAGGACGCTAACTGGCACCCGAGTGACGGTCCCATGAAAGTAAGCAAGGTGAGCCCCATGTGGAAAGGAATCTGGGCCCATGCACAGTTCTGTATCTGAATACTGAAGTGGAGCCTGTGAAGGCCTTCCCTTGGCTTTACTGGGTGTGGGGGTCACTGGACCGACTGGACAGTCTCCACACTTGTTTACACCGTGGTCTAGGAATGCTCTTCCAATGGATTTCAGAGTAAAGCACAGCATAGGCTTATGGGGTATAAAGCTGATAGAAAGCTGAACACACAGCACACACAGAGCACTCAGAGTGTGGCTCTTCTTCATTTTCAGCCAGTCTTGGGGATGCGGAAGGAGTTTTGAACAGGCCCAAAGGAGCTGGGGGCAGACCAGGGGCGAACTGTGAGGAAAGGAGGGCATGGATCTTAATGTAAGCCTTAATGATACAATCTTAGTTACTCCCAACAACTGATGTCATACGGAGGACTTGAAGAAAAGCTCTTCTTAAATGAAATAATTTGCATAAGGTTCCTGGCATTTGGACAGGCCCACGTGACCTGAAAACATCCATGCCAACTCTTTTTTTTCTATTTTTAGTAAAAAAAAAAAAAAAATGCTAGATTAGTTGCTCCTTTCTTTCCCTCCCTTCCTCTCTTCCCTCCCTCCCTCTCTTTCTTTTTTCTGTCTCTCTCTTTTTATTTCTTTCTGTCTCTCTCTTTTTTTCTTTCTTTGTGAGTGTGTATGTGTGTGTCCATCCGTCCACCATGGTGCACTTGTAGGAGTCAGGGAGTACTTTTTTGGAGGCCAGTTCTCTCTCTCCTGTAATGTGGATTTGGAGCTAGAACTCAGCTCTTCGGGGCGGAGGCTCCCACTGCACTATCTCACTAGCCCCTTGCTTTCTTTCTTGGTAATATTTTCTAGCAGTAAGAAAATGTTTTCTTGGAATGGGGTCCCATCCACCTGCATCAGAATCAAAATTCTCCCAAATTTCCCTAGTGGAACCAACAGGCAAATTAACTACAATCTAAACTGCTCTGATCCTATTAAGTTCAACTAAACAACAACAACAACAAAAAGCCAAAAAATCAAGTAACTAATTTTGGAAAGTCTTCATCCCGAGGGTGATTTTCAATCTGGTTCTACAACTAAAGGCAACAATTAATTATTTGTAATTTGATTTTTCTCATCAGCCTACTTTTGAGTTTTGGGAGGAAAAAGATTACTCACCAACAAAATGTAGTTGCTTGCAAACTTGAATTCAGCAGACACTTAAAAATAAATGTTAGTACCTTAGCTTCAAGAGTTCTTTACTCCTTCCAAGGAATTGCCACCCAAATCACTGAAATCCATTAATATTCTCTCAATTGCTTTCTTTCTGATTACTTCACACAATGACAGAATAGACCATTTAAAATAGCACAACTTTTTAGTGCTTTAGTTTTATATGTTGTATTAAGCAATTGAACTATTTCATTCTTGGTCTAAAACGAAAACACTGCTGAGGCTTGAAATTGTGTGTGGTTAAAACATTATTTTGCTTTAAAAATTAGTGATGATACAACAATTTCAATCTTCTCAAACTCCCTTCAATAGTATCTCTTGGGGCATATATTTCGTGGTCTTGTTAGAGATGTCAAAGGAGAAAAACCACAGTCAACTCACCAAAGAAAGCTGGGGAGAGGGGCAATGAGCAAGCCTCCCTGCTCTGTGTGGGATTTAGTGCTACAGAATCCCCAGAAAGGGTAACATACCGTGGGGTCTCATGTAGGTGGATAAGGAAAGTTCTCTTTGTAAACCATCTCAAGAGATTTGTGTTTCCTGGGACATGGATGAGAAATGTTAATTTTATGTCAACGGAGAGAAAGTCATGTGAAGGCAGGCTTGGTTTTCACGTGTTTCCTAATTAATTAGGTCTTGTCTTT
Source organism: Psammomys obesus (assembly GCF_907164565.1). Lineage (NCBI taxonomy): Eukaryota > Metazoa > Chordata > Mammalia > Rodentia > Muridae > Psammomys > Psammomys obesus. The sequence goes on from NW_026596155.1 coordinate 1,735,391, forward strand.
TTGTTTATGTTTTCTGTCTGTTTGAGGCAGACTGTCACTAGGTTGCCCGAGCTGAGCGGCAGCTCAGCTGCTCCGTTGCCACCCTGTCAAGTGCTGGGCTGGCAGGCGTGCCCCACGCGGTCAGCTGGAGAAGAGTCAGGGCAGACCGGTGGAAGGCCCAACTCCCACCAAGTGAATCAGTATCAGTAAGGACACAGCCAGTCAGCATGTGAGACTTGGTCAAGTATTGTTTGTGTTTTAAATGTCCTGTGTTTATTTGTAGGCTTTGTTTCCATTTTAAAGAATGCCTTGTAAATAGTTTTTTAAAATTTTAACAATATGTTTTGTTCATTTGTGTGTACCTGTGTGTGAGTGTTTGTGTGTGTGTCTCAGTTTGCATATTGGGGTCAGAGAACTGCTTTGTGGAGCCAGTCCTCTCTTTCCACCGTCCAGTGAGTTCCAGGTTTCTAACTCGAATCCTCCTGTTTTTGAGGGGAGCCTTACACACACTGAACCAACCCACTGGTCTTCCAATCAGCTTTATGATGTAGCCACTCTGTGTGACCTACTGTGGAAGGGTACAATGTATGTCAGGTTACACGGTTAGCTTGGTGGGTTTTTATATCTAGCAGACTGGCATATCTGTGTTCTTATAATCTAGAAAAAACAGACCCAAACCTGCAGCTGTCACATAAGAACCATGGTGTGAATGAATATGAAATGCAACATCACAGAAACTAACAGCACAGTTTTCGACTGCAATAGCCAAAGGGCAACAAATTGAATTGCCTACAAACCCAGTGTCCTTAGCATTGCCCAGGTCTAGCAAGTGACAGGATGTTACATTTGTTACCTTTGACAAACAGTAAGGAGAATGGTGGTGGAGATGGATTTAAGAACAATACTTGATATTGCCAATCTCAGTCTCTACTTGATTTGTCTTGACGCATGATGAAAATAACCGATTAGTGGGAGAAAAGTCCGAAAAGAAAGTCCAGATATGGGATAGAACATTTAACAGACAGCCAAAACCCTGTACCATACAGACCAGTTTCAATCAGAAGGCTGCATGTTATTGGATTTCAAGTCCCTGTTACGTCTGCTGGTTCTGCCTATGCTCTGCCTCAGACAGTCTCTTTAAATACAGATTCGCGACCTCGCCTTAGGAGAACACGGTGAGAACATGCCACAGTCACCAGCCATGATTATCAGACCATGGAGATTTTATTTTCTTCTCTCAGCCAACCTTAAAAACGAACAGGCAGTTAAAAGCTGGGAGGTGATCTGACCAGAGAACAAGCTATGTTACCATTTCCACAAATCTGGAATGTGGAAGTGCAAAGGCCTTTGGTCCACTCAGTGTGAACATTTGGAAACAAAGCATTCTGGGAAAGAAATATTTAGCTGAGACTGACTGGGAGGGCCAGAGCTGTTAAACTCCATGCACTCACACCTGAGTTTAAGCCTCTGTGGTTGCTATTACCATGGATGACAACGTGTCCTAAAGATTAGGATGAGCCAACACAATCCAAATGCCTCACGAAAAGAAAGAAACACTCATTCCTAAGGCTTCCCTACATGTCTGTCTTATTTGGCTGCAGCTGGAAGTGCAGCCTCACCACAAAGTGGAGAAGCAATTGCCCCCTGATCTGGTTTACCATATTTCACCAGGATCCCATGGCCCCTGACACAGCTCACCATTTCCTGCCAGTGACCTCATGGTCCCTGATATGGCTCACCATTTCCCACCAGGATCCCATGGTCTCCCCTGAATAGATAAAGCACTCTCTGAAGGCCTCACAGATATTACCAGTCCTACTCAAAGTTTAAAAACCTTGTTACCACTTAAGGTTCAAATATTTGGCCATCTCTAAATGTCCCTGCTGTCTTGCTGTGTGACAGGTCACAGAATGTGAAGAATTCTCACATGGTCAGTTATTCTTGTTTTGTTGTGTTAGTGTTGCATTCTGACATGAAACAAATAACTATACACTTTTTATTACTTCCCTTTCTCTAACACAAAGGGTTTACAAAAAAGGTTGGTTTTCAAGTAGTTGGATGGAAAGAATTGTCTTTGGCTACCCTAGAACTCAGACTGGTAAATCATTTCGTATTCTAATGTTTTACAAAATATTTTTAGAACTGAAAACAGATAAGCAGCTATGGCTTCCCTAAGTGTTGTGAGGTCAGACAACAGGCCCCAAAGAGATTCCCTTTACCTGAGTGAAGCGGGGAGACTCTACTGAACAAATTAAGCTGCATGTGAGCAGTAAAATGTGAAAATCCTTGTTTTTACAAGTGTGTGAGAAAGCACATTACCGGTGTAAAGAAACCATAGAGGAATGGTGAGTGTGTGTGTGTGTGTGTGTGTGTGTGTGTGTGTGTGTGTTTGTGCACGTGCGCTCCATATAGAGCACGGCCACTACCCGCTGTGGACTGAGGGTTGACATTTCACACATTTTATTTACTCCTTGCACTAATCCTGTTGCGATGTGAGGTTTTTAATCTCCATCCTATAGAGCCAACAACAGGGATTTGGACATGTCCTGAGTTTCTCTTGTTCCTACAAATGTAATCAAGCAGTGCAACACTAAAGAGAAATGGAATGAAAGTGGAGAAATGTGTAGCACTATCGCTACCTGAAAGGATTCACAAATTATGCCTGCACAGTAGAAACCCTGAGAAGAGCAAGGCTCTTGGTAAAAGCTCCCATAATTCCAGGGCTTGGGAGAAAGAAGCAGGAGGTAGGCCACAAAGTGAGTTCTGGGCCATCTCCGGCTACAGGGTGACATTCTATCTCGGTGAAAACAAAAGCACAGGGGCTGGAGAGATGGTTCAGAGCTTAAGAACACTGGCTGTTCATCCAAAGGTCCTGAGTTCAAATCCCAGCAACCACATGGTGGCTCACAACCATCTAGAATGAGATCTGTATACATAGTAAATAAATAAATCTTAAAAAAGAAAGAAAGAAAGAAAGAAAGAAAGAAAGAAAGAAAGAAAGAAAGAAAGAAA
>NW_026596155.1:1738391-1744117 GCF_907164565.1 Psammomys obesus
AAAGAAAGAAAGAAAGAAAGAAAGAAAGAAAGAAAGAAAGAAAGAAAACAAAAGCACAAAATAGATGTGAATTCCAGGGCATTTGGCAGCATTTCCTCAGCTTATTTGATCTGGAACATTTAGAAGCATTCACACCAAATGATCTCAGGCACACAGAGCCAGTGATCTTTTAGTATATAGTATCGATGTTTTGAAATTCTTCAAAATATATAAACCTAACCATCTGGATACAGATGTGAAACCGAAGGGAAATGTTTTTACGGAAACTGGCTTAACACTTGCCCTCCGAGACCGTTATGGATTCGGGCACAGAAACTAGTCACCAGCCTAAAACTCCTAAATGAACACGACTCCAAACAAGCAACAGCAAGCCAGCAGCGTTCTCGGCTCACATTATTTTCTTAATCTCTGTAAAGAAACCGAATGTGGAAATTATGTATAATACACTATGGGAGAAACTTACCCGAGAAAGACAAGGAGAAAGAAAACCAGTTGTCATTTGAATTAAACTCAAGTGAGGGGAACAAAACAAAACAAAACAACAACAAAGCCACTGCCTTATACCAGAGCTGGCAATACACTCATACGGAAATGTTTTAAGTTGGATGAAGATAATTTATGTCATGTGTGTGTCATAGTTTCCAAAATTTAAGCTGTTTATTTATTTATTTATTTAATTTTTTAACTGGATCAACTAAGGGGAAAACCTGTTCCAGTCTAGACATGGCGACTAGGTGCCTTCCACTGCAAGGCTATAGAGATATACAAGTTTAATCTTCTGCAGGAATCTGCCCTTTTTGGTTACTTTAAGAGAAACATCAATAATGTAGAGTGTAAATCCTAGCGGGCACCCACCTCTAAGGGCAAACAGGCTGGAGGCCAAGAGTTCAGCACTTAGCCTCCAGGCCTTCCCCCATCCTGCCTTTCCTGAAGCTTGAAAGTGGAGGGAGGTCTCTCTGCCTCTCTGTGCTGAGTTTGTCTGCGACTCCTTGCTCTGCTATGAAACCTCAAAGGAAATTGTTGGAGAATCAGGATGAACCCCTCCTGGACTCGCAACCACAGGCGTGGATTCCACCCCACGAGCCAAGAGGACAGTCCTGGTTTGAGAATAGCGGGAAGGAGGGAGCCAGGGAGTCCTCAGCACACACTACCCTATCCAGGTCCCCACACTGGGCTGGGGCTTTTGTGAACGGATGGCACTCTGAGAGGAAGGCCTTGGAGAACCAGTCGCAGTATTTTTTGGGCCCCGGGAAACCCCTTTATTTCACAGGACTAGTGAAACTTCTGCGTGAATCAATGATTGGTGTCCGGGATCTGCAAGCCAAGGCAAACCGAAACCCTGCACGTTTCTTAGGTCTTCACACAGACCCGTCATGCTTGTCTTGCCCACTTGATTCCTCCATAAACCGTGAGAGGACATGTTGCCATGTGCTCTCCAGCCTGCCCCGAGAAGCTGGGAGGGCGAAATGGGCCGGAACCAGGGAAGGAAGCCTTTTGTACTAAGAATGCCCAAGTGTGCAGCTGCTGAGCAGCGCTGTCCGCCGCCATTGCATGCACTCGGTTCGTTTCCTGTGCCACAATCTTTCCTCCTCCCCCAGGGTCACCTTGTGCCACAGGCCAACAGCTGAACAGTTTTAATAGGTACACTGTCTTTGTTCTGGCCTTTTTGTTGTGGCAGTCATTTTAATGTTCTAAGACTTAGATATTTGTACACTGATCCCTTTAGGATCTTAACAATTATACACCGTTTTATTGTCTGCGATGCGCCGCGTTTTCACTTTAGCTTGAATACGGATTGCTTCTAAATAGCATTACTTATTACAAATGGAAATAATGGTGTTCGAGGATGTTTTGGTCCCTCAAACACCACTGCAGAGAATCTAGACTTACACATTTGTTGTCTGACTTATTTAAATTTAATTTTATCTGGAGTAGGCCAGATAATATCTCCAGATATATTTTCTTTCCAAAAGCTTTTATTTTTGCTATATAATACCACAGGAGTCTCACTTTGTCAGCAGATACCACCTTAACACCTTTAGCTACCAATAATTTTCCTCTAGCTTCTTTTTCTCCGGTGATTCTGTTTCTACACAATGGGTATGTTTATATAAAGAGCAAAGAGGACACGTGGTGCATGCTGGGAATGTGAACAGAGCTGTCCTAAGCCCTCAGGAGGTCTGCTGGGCACTGTAGCACACTCACTGATTAACTGACCTTGCCCTCACACAAGGGGAAGTTGTGTGTTAGTTTCCAACATAGTTTTATGCTCCATTTGTGTTCTCAAGCTATCTACCCAGTGCAAATCTTTATTCTGCCCTTGCCATCATTTGTTTTTTTCTTTACAGATAAGAATTTCTAAAACTAAGCAAAGAGAAGTTTAGACCAGAAATGCACTACCAATAAGCCTGTGATTTTTTTTTCCAGAAAAAAAAAAAAACAGTTATCTGGCTACATATTTTTAAGTATTTTAAAGATTTACGATAGTTCTATCTTCGGCTATCAGAAAAACTTATACACCCATTAAATGCCTTTAATTTATGGTGGCATAACGCTTACAGAAGTGGGTCACCAGCTCTGCCCGCCGTTTGGCTACCTTGGTTGAGCTGTTTTTAGTTTCTTTAGTGTCCATCTTTATTCATGTTCACAGCCTGACATTCTTCTTTTTAAATGATTTACCAAATGTAATTTTTGATCTCAAAAGAAATGTATCCTGCACTAACTCTGTTGAGAATGGGGCAAATCCATTCCAGCCTGAGGCAGGCGTGGTGTTCTTTAATCAAGGAGGTGTGTGGCTACATGGACATACATGCATATCTGAGGATAAACCTGTGTTTATGCATGGAGCTTCCGGTGATCTGTGCAAAGGGCGAAGAAAGAAAACGCTGTGGTTGGGTCAAGCAAAACCTGTGCAGTTCCCACACACGAGGAAGATGACAAAACCCCTTGATTTTTGATCCCTTGATCCCGTCTAACTGCATGAGCTGGTAGTACCTCTGTGTTTTCGTTAGCTTTTCCTCAGATAAGACAGCAAACACTGGCTGACCATGAACAAGAACGTCACAGTCCTATAGGCAATGAAAGGGCATCTCAAGAGAACTAGCCATAACTTAACAATTTGGGATGCAACTTCAATTAGGGTATAAAGTGTTATTACTGGAGGAACACAAGACCTAACATTTCTAGAAAAGTAATCCAGACCAAGTGAAAGACAAGATAATACATGCTTCTCTGTGGTACTTGATCAATTAGAGCAGAGGTAGGCAATGACAATGCAGTATGAGCGTCTGAGACAGACAGACGGACAATCAGAGAACTCTCTGAACTCTGAACAGATGAGGAAGGAGGCAGCTACAGGTACAAAGCGTCTGGGGTCCTGAGAGCTTTAGCCCATCTCTCTCCAAACAAAGAAACAACTAACTGAGCACACAGTGTTTGCTGTGCAGCTCAAACCTAGAGAAAGGGCATATACCAGTGTCTCCTAAAAACACCCCCACAACCCCCAGTGAGATACTTCTACAAAGAAGTTCCATGGCGTTTTAAGAAGAGGCTCGTAGAGGTCAAAGAGGTTAGACTTCCCAGTATGGGCTGAGGGAAGGACTCACAGCAAGACAAACACTGTTTATTAGGTAGAAGGGAACCACAAGAGAAATGGGTAGCCGCATCTATTAAAGCAAGCACGATAAAAAAAAAAGATTTAAAGGTTTCAGGGGATACAAGCAACACAGAAGTGTTGACAGATTTCAGAATGACACCGCTTATCAGAGATCAAGGAAATACACTACCAATCACTTAGCCTGCCTCTGTGTCCTTTCATTAGATCACAGATCTAAACATCCCCTAAAATATTCTACACCTAGCTGTTCCTGCTATCAGGTATGCTTCTACTAAGGTGTGTGGAGACTTTTGTTGTTTGTGAAGTTTTTGTTTTAATAACTATTCCATGCATTTCGTCTATTAAATTTATACTTAAATAGTTGACTAGGGTATTAACATAACTAGCCACACACTATCCAGTGTGAGGCCCATTAACAGCCTTTGAATGAGAAATGATCTGCAGGTCTTTGAGAGAGATTTAGAAAATAGCATTCAAGTTCCCATAGTACCAGATAGCAGCACAGACACTGTATGGCAATGTTACAACATAAAGTAATCTAGCCCTAACCTTGTTAAAATTAGCTTGTTACTTATTAACCTTTTTTTTTTTTTTTCATTTCCCAAGTAAGCAAAGTTGCTGAAAATACCTGTTGTCGATTCTGTGTCTTGAATCAACTCTAGATTAAAAATTGGTGGCTATAGAAGTTGGGTTGCCTAGGTGCCAGGGTCCCCCAAATTAAAAAAAAAAAGTTTCCCCCAAATTGAATAAACATAGACAATTCTGTATCAGTAGCTACAGAGAGAAAATGAAAAAACAAAACTATTCTCTACAAAACAGACACTAAAGAGAGAGCCTGAAGTAACTCATGCTCACCTACATGTGTGTCCGCCATGGAGGCTCTGCTGCCTGAGGTGACTTATTTAGGTTAATGCCTTTAATGTGAGAAATGGTCATAGCTCACAACTCCACAGGCCATGTTCTAAACTCCTCATTGCAAACTTCTCCATCCTGAGCTGGAGAGGCAGGCAGCCATTGACAGGTTGAGTTCTGTTTTGTTTACTTTGCTGCTCTTGGTTTCCTCTCCTGCTTGTTAGATATTGTAACAAACACTCTGGAGTGTGCTCATCAACACTAAGCAACTTGGAGTTGACAAAAGGAGACACAATATCCAGTGTCCCTCTTGGGAAAGAAGATTCAAGGTTTTAGAAAAGAAGAGAAACACTGAAGCCCTTCACTGGCTCCAGCTTTCTTTGGCAGTCTTCCCACCCTTCCCTTTTGGCATAGCCTCCTCTGTGTCCCTATGAGCAGTGACCATCCTGTGGGATGTGCCTCTCGGAGGTGTCTCATTTTCTTCTGTAAGCTCAGCTACTAGCCCTAGCCTCTGCTCCCTAGTTTCCATCCTTCCTTTTCCCACCCATCTAGAAGTTTTATATTTAGTTCACTCATTGTTCATTGCCACACGGAGAGCACCAGTCCCTCTCCCAACCTGTATTTCTCTCTTGCCTTTTCCTATGCTGTTTGTATGCTTCATTGCAGAAATCTCCACTCTCGCTCGGAGGCCCAACACCTATTCACTCAGTCCCATGAGCAGCGCCCCACTGTATGACACTGTATGGCCTGAGCACTGCATTACTCTGCCCCAAGAGCCCTGCGCTTGAAGTCCCTCTCTGGCTTATAAGCCCCACCCACTGATGGCACCTGTTTCAATACAGGTCATTATCATTCCTCTCTCCCAGGTGACCCCAGAGATTCGTGCAACAATCTCTGGGCCCCTTCATCAGCGACTCCACATATGCCACAGTGACCGCATGTGATTGGAACACACAGTGGACGCTTGTCGATGCTTGTCTGCTGCAGGGATCTTGCAACAAATGAAGCAAAATCCCTGCCTCCATGGTTTTATGTATAATAATATTTCTACTCATCAGACTTGATTTTTCCTCCTCTTAACCCCTGATGGCAAATCCATCATGGGAGAAACAGGCACTTGTTCATGAGGCACACAAGCCATTACCTCACCATCTCAGCCTGAATTTCTGGAGCATCCCAGCATCCCATGGTTGCCTAAGAGAGCTTGCTTATTTCTTTCTTTCTTTCTTTCTTTCTTTCTTTCTTTCTTTCTTTCTTT
>NW_026596155.1:1744127-1866801 GCF_907164565.1 Psammomys obesus
TTTCTTTCTTTCTTTCTTTCTTTCTTTCTTTCTTTCTTTCTTTCTTTCTTTCTTTCTTTCTTTCTTTCTTCATTCATTTATTTTACATGCTCACTCTGGCACCTCTTTCTTTCCTTGAAAAAGATTTTATTCAGTTTTTAAGGCCCGGCTTGAAATTTGTCCCATTTTCTTCACTGCCCCACCTCACTTAATTGACCTTTCCTTTGTGCCCGAGCTTGTTCGTGCTCCTATCATTTCTCATATTCACAGAATATTATAATTCTTTGCCTGCCTATCTGTCTTTCCTAGCAGGTTGTCAGGTTCTTAATTGCAGGAAGAATGATATAGCCATTTTTGTATCCTGGGTCCCTAGCAAAAATTCTGCCACACTTGGGCTCAGGAAGGGTTTGCATAATGAGGGAAATAAAATTCAGGAGGGGCAAAGCCTTTAGGGATAGTGTCGGTAATCAAATAGTTAACTATCTTTATTCTGCACACAGGATGGTGAGGACTGGGTGGGTGTCATTGCTTGCTGACAGCTGAGGGGACAGACACTGCATGCCCTCAGCGAAGTTGCATCAATCAAAGCAAAAATGAATCACTTGCTTCATAATAGTGAGTCTTTGCTTTTCCATATCCTTGCACAGTGATGGGAAAGAAACAAACCACAGATATATATATCATTCACCAGAAAATGAACAGCACAACTCCTGACCCCCTTCAGCCCATGGAGTTAGGAATAAAATAAAGGAAGAAGAAAGAAGAGGCAATAAAACGAACAAAATGGCAATAAAAGTCTTGGAGGGTCAATACAAGTTTCTGCCTGGACTCATGATTTACACGTGTATGAGGCACAGAGGGAGGAAGTGGGAAACATTGCGCTGGGGCTGTTCTTGCTGCCGCCAGGCTTAAATGATGCCTGTACCAGGAACTGTGACATTATTTATGGAGGGTGCCATTTCAATTGCTGTGTAAACTTCAGGAGAATTAACGCGCTTCACTTTGGCCAACGAGATACTGTGAGTTTTCTTGGCATCCCATCACTGTTGTTCAGTAAACACCATGAGGCATGGAAGTAAAGAGCCACAGACAGAAAGGTGTGTGGTTATCACTGCTCACTGCCATTTCAAACACAGAACCCCGCTGTATGCTATTTATACCGTGTTAACCTTCACAGAAAAAGGTTGAAAGGCATTTTAGTTTTACTTTACTTTCATAAGGTCTTATATTGAGAAATAAATATTGGTATTTCATCCTTCTTGTGAGTTTCCCCTAGATGCATTAGTCCACCTGTATATTTTAATGTCAATTATAACTTCACTAATTGGGAGGATTTATAAAAGCACAGCTTATTTGCATTTAATGATCAGTGGCACATCTCAGGGCTAGGGTTACCTCTGTCTCCCTCCTTGACAGTTAGTACCGATGTGCACATTTCACAGTGAACATGGAAGCTTAAGCTCCTACATAGGCTATCACTCTATGCCCGCACAGAGCCAACACTGTTGACTAAAATCGCCATCTTCCCGGGTGAATGGTTTGGGCCACAATGATCTTGAGGCAATCATTAAGTGAGTGTGAAAGTCAGAGCTTTGGGTTTAAAAAAATGATATCAATCTATCTATCTATCTATCTATCTATCTATCTATCTATCTATCTATCTATCTATTGTGTATGAGTGTTTCAGCTTATGTACACCCCTGCACTGTGTTCCCAAGGAGCTCATGGAGGCAGAAAGAGGGTGTGAGGTGCCCTGGACCTGGAGTTACAGACCTTGGTGTGATACTCTGTGGGTACTTGGAGCCAAATCTAGGCCGTTTATAAGAGAAGCAAATACTCAACCACTGAGCCATCTCTCCAGCCCATGGTTAACATTATTTTTGACTGATGTAGGAATTACTGCTCAGAGCAGTTAGATGAATGCTATAAAAATAAATCTGAAGCTATAAATATTACTTCTGCACAGGACAGTAGAAGTCACTCAAACACACACACACACACACACACACACACACAAAACAAACAAACAAACAAACACTTCAAATGATACCTCAGAACTAAAAGGCTACAAAACACACTAAGCTTTATCCTGTTTAGAGGGACAAATTTAAAAGAAAAAAGTTAAAAAATAGTTTGGTAGGAATACATAACTTTTCTTAAAGTAGAATTACAAAACAGAGTCAGCTGACCCATTTGCATGAAGTAGAGGTGGTAAAAGACCACAGGAAAATAGAGGAGCACAGGGAAAAGAAAACTATTGGTTCACACCAGGAAAGTCTGGAGGGGGCAGAGTGATGGTGCGTTCTCCTTGACACCGATAAAAGTGAATTCTAAAGGACTTGATAAATTGAAGACTCTCTACCACAAAGTACCGTTCATGGTTGTCAAGATCTACCACACTCTCTCGCTGCAAAATATCACCGTGGATATTTCTCAACGACTTAAGAGCTAAGACAGTCCATGGCTTACCTCCTCCTTTACGTGGTTGCTGTTAAATACCATCTTTGCTTTGTGAAAGGCGGACAATTGCAAGGCATTTTGAAGAATGCATCGAACATTAACAAAACCTCACTTTGGAAAGGGGTCTCCATGGCCCTGTTTACCTAGGAATCCACTCTGGGAATGAGAAATACTGCCTGACAGAGGGGGAAGGAGCGACTCTGATCAAGCGATACCCTTGTTTGATGAAAACTTTAGCGTCTGTTCTGCAGCGCTGTTGAGTGCTGCTGCATTTTGGCAGCTGTGCATGAAGACAGCCTGTATGGCTTGTCCCGGTGGTGAATGCAGCTTTTCAGTTCCTGCACCGTCAACATGGTCCATGTCTTGCCATCTCCTTTCCTCCCTACTGCTTTAAGGATGAATTTTCAATTTATATCACCATGGTTTCCTAATTTAGACATATTTATTACTTGATTGACAATTCTTACTAGGCAAACAAAATATAATGGAGGAACCATGAAATGAAAATTTTGCAGACTTTTGGCTTAAAGAATCTTACCATTTTAGGAACTTTTAAGTTAAACGTTGACAACTTATCTGTAAGGTATGTATGACATAAGTACCTGAAAATATTTTGAAAATATCAAAGTATAATCTCTACAGCAAGTGAACCTGTTCTCAGCAAGCTGCCTTCTTCTAGTGCTTTAAGTGGAAACGGAGGACACAAGAGACTTTTCGGTTAAACAGTAATTGTGAACATGGCCAAGTCACCTTCAGTTAAACTCTGTCTTACAGGAGAACACATTTTTGGCTTTTTTTTTTTTTTTTATTTTGGCTATTGTTTTTATATGTGTGTGAGTATAAGTATCAATTAAATCTTAAGGTTAAAAAGGGTGTGGTCTAGACTCAACATTTTGGGGGTTTTAGGACACCATTTTATGATTTTAAACTGCTAGAAAAATGTTTTAAGTGTTCAGAGCCACTAGACATCAAACGACTCTTGTTCTCTCCCTCAACAGGTTTAGAGACTGAAAACCCAGTGATTTCAATGCAGAATTTTGGTTTGTGAAAACAGGGCTTACAGCCTTTCAAGGCCACATTCTGCTGAATAATTGCTCATCTGCAAAGCGCTCGCATGTGCACACTATGAGAATGTTATTGTAGAATCAGGATGGCAAGTGAAGAGCCACGTCCCCCGAGCCACCTTTGTTTTGCAGAGCACCAGCAGCACTCCAGGCTGCAGTGACCATTTCATTTGGTAAAAGGGCAACAGGATTATTCTGTTAAGTTCACCCACTATAGTAAACTGTGCTCTCAGAGAATGGACCTTCACAATCATTAAGCTGCTGCCAAGCATGTGGCTGGCTGAAAGCTCTCTTGGGCCTTTTGACAATGAATAACACCGACTTCAGTCACTGCCAAATTAAAGGTAAACATGGTCCCTAAGGATTTTTTTTTTTTTTTTTTTTTTTTTTTTTAGCAACAACATGATCTGATTTAAAAATTTCCACCATGGTGTGGCTTCGAGGATGGTTCATCTCTAATTCTTGGACAAGTGAAACAATGAAATTGAAGACACACAGCATTTTAAATTTCTGTGTGTAGGAATATTTCACTAGGCACCACACCACTAATTCTTGCTCCTTAGTCAAAGTAATCAATAAATAACAAGAAAAAAAAATAGAGTTTAATCACATCAACTCAGCTTTTACAAAATGAAATCACAAAGTTTAGAGTCAGAGAGATACCCAGACTAGCCAGAATACACACCATTTTATTTCAAATTTCATGTGTGAGACAGTACCAAAATTTGGATTAATATGGAATTGCAAAATTTGTTGTTTTTCAAATTCATCAATTTCAAAGACAATGAAAAATCTTTCAAAATAATGTGATCTTGAAAACTCTAAAATTATTAGTATATTCTCTTAAAAAAATCAATGAAACCTCAAAACTGGTTAAAAACTAGTAGCTATATACAGATTTCTATAGAACATGAGATAAAAATTGGAATTTGTAAAAAAAAAAAGTCCTTATTTGAAATATAGGTTTTTCTTTTTAAAGTAAAAAATAGAGAAATATGTAAAAGCCTGTAAACAGTGTGATTCTGGGAGAAAGTAACAGTTAATTCAGCTGTGTAGATGACAGAATTAACCAACCACAGGTGTCACGCAACACTCAACTTTAGGACATTGTAATCACAGAATCGAGATGCTATTCCCTGACACAAAACTCAACGAGAATCATAATGAGTTTGAGATGTACTACCAAGAAACCAAATTCTACTGACCATCTTCCTAAAATGTGTTAGCAAATATCGAGTAAATCTGAAGACTGAAGAAGGGGCATGGACCTTAGGTGGGAAGTTCACTCTTTTCTTATCTGCTCCCAAGAACTGACACTCTCCAAAGAAGGCCAGAACTACTTCACAACATATATAGCTATGTGTAGAACGTGGCAAAATCCAGAGATTATATTTCCAGAGCTGCCTTGTGAATGCACGAGGTTCACCATTAACTACAATACCAGACTTGAGGAAGAAATTACGGTTGTAAGAGTTTCCTTGTACTCGACATGCACCCACATGCAAGCCCCAACAATTCATTCAAAAAATAAGCTTTTTCTACATAGGAGAAAGCGATGTGACTAGTTTACCTTCTCTGCTTGCAGGAAGGGGCTCAAACATTCTACCCTGGATGGTGCCAGGCTCAGTCTTCCTCCATTGCGGTGTGTTCAGAGACAGACGGTGGAGGAGGTGAGCTTATAGGGCCCTGGAGGAATCCCCACTGCCGCCTTTGTGACTTCAGGGTCTTCAAGCTCATCTCTCCTTTTATCAGCTAGGGTGAGAGACCAGTGGCCACACATAATACCCATCCCCACCCCCCCTTAACAAGTGTTTAGAAAGCCAGTCTTGACAGAAACTGATTACCAGGGATAGAAATCACACCCCTTTGTCCACTTACAACAAAGAGCTCAACAAGAAGATTAGGTCGGACTTTGAAGTGGTTTACTGTCCCCGTGGCCTTTTAAGTCTGAGGAGGCAACACGTCTTGTTCTGTTTTCCCTCATTAACTTTTCAGCTTTTTTTTTTTTTTTTTCAATCTAAAATGAACTGGAGTCATCTAAGATCAGTTGGTGCCTAGAAGAAGAGAGTTGTTGAAAGTTTAACCAAAAAGCCTTTGCCAGATAGGTCAGAGAGATAAAATGGGATTTCCACTTATAAGGAGTAACTGGGCTAGCTGAAGGTGTTAATGAAATGGTGTTTTGGTTTTTTTTTTTGTTTGTTTGTTTTTGTTTTTTGTTTTAAAATCGTGCTACCAACTACAATTTCATTTATGTGTTATTACACAAGATATACATGCTGGCTTCTCATTGATTGTGGGAACAGAGGCTGTAAATAGTTCCGCACACTTGTCTTTAACGTGCTGTGTGTTTGTGTGTGTGTTTGTGTGCTTTTTGCATTGAAATCACTACTTTACATATAAATTGAGATGGGATGCTTAGAGAGCTTGCATGGAAAGTATCAGCATTTAAGAAACCTGCAGTAAGTGCCCTGAGCATAATCAATGACACAAGATCAAACTCGCAGCCTTTTCAGTTTCTGAGACATTTTGCAAAGTTCTATCTCTTTGTTTGGAGTTTTCATTCTATCACTGTATTATTTCCCTAGAAACAGTCACTACTCTTGGTTCCAAGATCTTATTGTTTCTCCATTTCTCCCAATTGCACTGGTTTATCAAAGCCATGGCACTAGGCCTCTATGTGTCTTCCTAGTCTTCCTTGCCTGGACAACACCCCAGAGCAAGCACCCACAGGCCTGCAGCAAACCTGAGTGTTCTCCTGCCTCTGAGAGACTGCTTGGTCTTTGCTTCATGGCTATAGTTTTCTCTACTTAGGAGTGTGTCCCCCAATGGTGCCTGTTACAATCTCCTGGTCCCTTTTGTATAGCAGAACCTCCAAAGAAAGAGAAACAAAAGTATATGGTACTTTATAAGCAATACAGGTAATCAAATTGATTCTAAAAACCAGTTAGGTTTGAAAACTAGAAAAATGAATACAAAATTTCCCCATCTATTCAGTTTTGTTGGCAGTCCTGTTCTGCCAGGTGCCACATTTGCGTATTTTGGCATTCTTCTCACAGAGTTCTGGTGACCATTACTGAATTCCACTCTGTATGTAGACTTCTGACCCCACTTTTCCATAGTAAGCATATGAGAAGCAGGCAACAGCCCTTTGTCCTGTCCTTTAATGACTTTGCTCCTAGGATGGTCCCTGCTGATTTGGTTGATTCAGAGCATCCAAATCCTGGGCAGAAAAAAAAATTACTATCTATATTGTCTTTCCTCATCAGTCTGGGAGAAGCCAGCAAATTCTTCCCCCTACCTTCCGGATGGAAGAGCGTTTGTGTTAACATGTGTGCTGGGCAAGGCAGAGTGTGTTTTACTCTGCGTTCTGGTTGCTAGTCTGTTCTGGGCCGAGGTGGCTTTACTTGAGATCCTTTTTAGCTGGTTAAACTCTCTAGGTTTTCAGTCTAACCATTGTGCCTGGACGGGCACACATTGATGCCACCACCATCGTTCCTCTATGTTTTCCGCTGTTACAGAATGGACATCAGTGAAGAAATCTGGGGGAAGTTTTGGCAGGCATACCACGAGTCTCTTGACTGCAAGGGTGCTCCTCATGACTTCACCAGCTGGCGGTCAGCTGGGCCTGCCCCCTAGCCTTTGGTGCCTACAGAGTGATACCGTGTCTTATTTTTGCCACCCCTGTCATGTATTTGTGATGCGAGACACCGGCAGGCATAAAGATTGAACTCCAGTGGAGATAAATGTGCATCTTACTTATCTTTAATATAACCAGTCATAAAGCAGCTGGAATATAGTATATTACTTAAAGCAAGTAAGATGTAAGATGCATGCAAATGGTTTTGAGTTAAACTTTCCTTATTTACGTGCATGTCGTCGTTTTCTTATCTTTGTTCTTCTAGTTCAGTTAACTCAAATATTTCTACACAGAATTTTTTCTTAGATTAAAATGAAACTGCAAATATCATTGTGTTCATGCCCTTCATTTTACAGATGATAATTTGGCCTGGCCAAGACCAGACCATGGGTTAGTAGCAGCTCTGGAAGGAACTCCTCACTTCTAATGATGTCACTGCAATTCTCAAGAGCTGCACAAAGGGACAAAACTGGGAGGATGGGAGGATGGGAAGGAACTACGATTGATTTTATATATAAACTAGAGACTAAACCTTCACATGTGCTGTCCTCTAATTCCCGCACTAAAATGATAAGTGGTTAGATGCACATATTTTAAAGTAGACTGAGAATCAACAAATTTAAATGTTTTCCCTAAAGTTACACATATGGCAATTAATAAAGACCTGGAGCTGAAGTAGAAGTTTCTGGTTTCTTTGGAAAGTCAGTTGTGTCATGTGAACATGTTTTTTTTTTTTTTTTTTTTGTTTGTTTGTTTGTTTTGGTTTGGTTTCAAGTGTGGCATGTGGGAATGTTTTCTATTCCCACGGAAAACTGCCCCAGTGAAAAGGGGCTATCTGTCAGCTGGAAGCTACCTCGTGCACTTTTGCTAGCTGGAGTACATTCTCATGTGGACTCTGAGAAGCGATAAATAGAAGCCCACAGACAGGGAAACAACCATAGATAGTGAGACAAAGCTTTTTCCATCTCTATGCTTTGAAATGGTTTGTATCACTTTGCTGTTTTTTGCAGAGAAAAACTCTCCAGAGAACTTTTCCTGGTGCTCTGTAGGGCTTTGCTGATTCTGTGGATATCTGCCACATGGGCGGAGTCTGGTTACTTTTGCTGAGAGGTAGCTCCTCTCTTACTGTTGCTGGCTGTCTGCTGCTGCTGCTGCTGCTGTGGTTTGCTGCTTTGCTGTTTGAGTGGAAGGCTGGGATCTTGGAGACTGAGATTGGTATATTCCCAAAGAACCCAATGACCCTAATCAGCGGGAAGTAGCTAAAGAAGTCTATAGTACCTTTCCCTACTAATCTCCTACCTAAGGTCAGGGCATGGGAAAGGGAGTAGAGGCATTTAAAAACCTTCAATAAAGTAGGTGTTTGAAAAATCGAAGCCTAATGGAGCCCAAATGTATCCACCATCAGAGCACATGGCTTTGGTACTGATAACCTAAACATACAATTAGAAACAAAATAAAGTTGTAAGTTCCTTGTCCAGTAGACATTATTTGCAATATTTCAGTGAGCACTGAGATTTGAGGGAGCATGCATGGCTGAGTAGCTCAGTGGAGGTCGACTGTGCTGTCAGTGTCTGTCCAAGTTTTCCTCACAGCTCTTCAATGCCTTCACAATGGTGGCATCATCTTAAGCCAGGCAGCCTGGCCAGACAAGGAAATTTCGAGGTTTTGGAGAAAACAGACACAACGTGAGAGAAAAATTATACTGGAGATAAAGGAAAACCCTTGAAAATATCTCTTCCATTAACCCACTGCTAGCGCCTCTGTCATAACAAACGCGTTGGACACTGGCCATGAAACAAGTGTATAGTGTAACGTCATGAGTGACAGGCCCACATACCTCATTCTGAGATACAGCTAAAGGACCCATCAATATAAGATCTTCTCAGCAAAGAGAGTGCAGTGCGGCTTCCGTATCTACTCAAAGTGTTGTTTGAGCCTGCACTGATTTTCACTCATTACTGTTGCATGTTAAGAAGGGTCTCACCTATCTTAAAGACAATGAAAACAGACTAGCTATTAATCAATCTTTTACATTTCAGATTTGGAAAACTCTTTACAATACAAATAAACACGAGACACACCCACACTGTGATTACGTTAAAATAGTGTACTCATAGACTTTCTGAAGTCTTTATTAAGACACATTAACTATACTCCATGGCACACAATACACACCATGATACAACTCCATCTTCTTCCTTTGGAAGTGTCAAACACACAAATACAGACGTACCCATTTACCTCTACATATTCATAGTCACCCGATTATCCTCTTACACCCTCCAGCTCCTGCCAACAGCCAGACCTCTCCTGACTGTTCTGCCTCCATCCCTCCTGCTCACAGTTCTTCGGCTGTTGTAACCCACAGCAACAATTTAATTAGGGCTCTTGGGTGTGTATAGGTAGGAGATTATTTACTTCAGCCCACCATGGCAACTTAGCAGTGGCTACACCACAGAGGAGCGTGGTTCTGCCTCCTCCAGCAACAATTAGCTGCTGCAGCTTCTGAGGGAGCTCCTCCCTCATCTATGATCCAGCATCTACGATTCACAGGCATCGGGGAGCTCATGACTCTAACAGTCATGTCCTGCCCTCCTCTCTATCCTCTGGTTGTGACGTTCTTGCCACACCATCTTCCCTAATGGACCCCCTTACGACAGAGAACTCAACAACCACGAGGGAGCACAACCATAGACACTATGACGTCATTAATCGGTTCCTCATGGTTCCAACATGGTTCCTCACGTCATCAATGGTTCCACACCGACAGGTGTGAGGCCATGCGCATGCCTATGGAGGGCTGATGGGGTACTAGGCAGGTCAGATAACAGAAACCCAAGGCCTGCTCACTGAAATAGAAATGCAGGAACCATGACTCCTGTGCTTCCTCGGAACATTCTGGACGAGCCGTGGCTGCACTCATGTTCCCCACCGGTTGGCTTTCCTAACCTACCCTTCCACATAAGATCCAAAAGGCCTACATAACTTCAGGCCTTGTCAATCATCCTGATGGTGCAATAATCCCAGCACATAGAAGACTGTGTGAAGCGTTTGTTGAATGAGGTGACTCAAGTCAAAAGCAGTGTGACAATTGGAACAGGAGCATGGAAAAGAACATTAAAAAGAAAGAGGAAAATCAGCGCTTTTTCAAGTGGCTGGCCATAATTCGTTAGAAGGAGAGTTTATACAAGTTAGTCCCAGAGGAATTCTCAGCACTAAACACTCCTCCTTACAGGGAGGGAGGTGAAGTCCAGAAGTTTTGTTAGTCTCTCAGAACTCATATAGGAAGCTGCAAGCTGCAGAGTTTGAAGTCTGTGTAACATGCGAGTCACATGACAGGCTCATCCATGACAGCATGTGGTGCTGCTGACTTGTCACAGACACGGAATATTTCCCGCATTGCATGATATCAGACGCAGGATTCTTTGAAGTCCAGTGTCAACATCTCAACTAACCCTGACTTCCCTGTCAGTGAGAAGGTCAGAAAACAACATTTTTTTTGTCTTAGTTTAATAGCTCAATTCTATTTGTGCACTCAGCTTGTTTACAGTTTGTTTTATGACTGACTCAATATGCTGATTGCTTCTCTCTAATGTCATATGATGCTTACAAAGCTCAAATGCACTTGTGGAAGATGAACAGTTCAAAAACTCAGGCTGCTAGCCTATAACATCATGTCAGAGAAAAACAAATGCCCATTCTACACATCTGAAGGATGCGAGTAAATAATCTATAAACATTTTTCACGGTTCTTCCTGTGGGTTCATAGTAATTCCAACATACATGTGCACACTAGACTCAAGTCACATGGCAACTTCAGAGAAGAAACCTTTAAACATATTGGTAATACTCACTGTTCTTAACAAAAGTGAGGAAAGATCAAGGGGCCTTAATTGCTTTGTTCCCAACTGGAGCAATAATCACAAAACACACCAGTCGCACGGATTACACCTCAGGCCCTCGGGGGCTGCACCACCGTGCTTAAACAGTTCTGCCTTTCTTTCAGTCAATCAAACGTCCTCTCTCTTCCCCAGTTTACCTGCCATCATGCATTCTTCTGCAATAGGTAAGTCACGGACATGGGCATTTTGGTAGTCATAGGATGAAATTATGTGGTATAAACATTTAACTTTAATTTAGTTGAGATGTTTACAACCCAGGGAAGGCTGAAATCTTTTTTTTTTTCAGAAATGGTCAAAATGTATGCAGCCAGTTACAGTACGAAGGCTGATGCATGGGCATTCTATACAGAACAAATAAATTATAATTCTGAATTTTCTCATTTTCGAACTTTTATATATTTTCTCTTTCATAGAGATATTTGAATGTGGAACATGGCAAGAGATCACTCCAAAGACCTTCTAGGCCTATCTGATCTGGCTAGAATACAGACAAGCCTTTAATAGCAGTATACAGAGGCAAGCAGATCTGAGTTCAAGGCTCGCACGGTACAGAGCAAGTTTCAGAGAAAGAAAAGCTCAGGTCCAGGTATGGTGGTACACACCTTTAACGCCAACACTCAGGAGACAGAGGCATGCAGATCTCTCAGTTCTAGTCAATGCTGTTCAGTCAGTTTTGCTGAGTCAGTGGGTTGAGAGGCAGTACAGTGGAGTTGGGTTGATGGCAGTTCAGTTTGTAGAATTCAGAGGCAGTTTTACTTGGGAGAGTGTTACAGAGACCAGTTGAAGAGAGAACAAGGTTGACACAGAAGAAGACAGAATGAGCCAGAGAACGAGAAGGCGCCAGAAGATTAGAACAGATTGCTAGTTTGAGGCCAACCAGAGTAATTCAGTGAGATGCTGAGAGAAGCCAGATTGATTAGTCAGCTTGAGGAGGCGTTTGAGCCAGAATGGATGAGTTGAACCAGCCAGCCAGAGTTAAGAAATAACTAGAATGGATGAGCTTATTCAGCTGTAAGCCTCAGAGGCTGAAAACATTCTAGGCCTAGATTAGATTGTATAGATGCTAGAAGCTTCTAGGACTGGGCCTATGTTAGCAGACAGAGGCAGTATGCATCAAAGGCAACAATTAAATAAGGCAAATAAAAGTTACTTTAGCAGGTTGTAAAATTATTTTTAATTTTACAGTAGCTGATTTTAAATTTTTTTCTGATGTTGTACTTCCTCCTAAATGAGAATCCTAGATTGTATAAACCGTAGTCCACTCTTAGCACCAAGATGTAACATTTCTAGAGGTGAAAATTCCAAGGCTGTGCAATGGATTTATGTGCATAAAACTGGGGAGAAAATCACCACACTTGTTCCTAACTAGCAATTATTCAAGAAACCTTCAGGCAAGGATGAGAATAAACTGGTACAATTATAATCTCACCTTTACCTGATAATGCCTTCTCCTATTTCAACACCGCCCTGTCCAGCAAACAGGAGGACAATCATGCCATTTAGGAGGCACTGCTCACTCATACAAGGAAATATGAAGGCTACTCATGAGACCACTGGACACCTTTACAACAAAGGAGGCATTGTGCCTTTCTTGCCTGCCCCAGACACCCTTTTCTGATAAGGCTGAAAAACATTTCCTTGGTACATACCCAACATAATAATAATAAAAAAAAAAGCACAGAAGGCCCTTATTAAAAACTAAGTAAGAATAGCATAAGAACACATACATAAGCATACATAAGCATATGTGCACACACATAGAGACACATGTATGCACAGATGCACAAACACATCATATTCACATACACCGCATGCATGTACACACACACACACACACACACACACACACACATGCCCATTTGTTACCCAGGCTAGAGTTGAAATCAAGATCCTCCTGCCTTAGTCTTCCAACTAGCTGGGATTATGTGCCTATACTATTTAGCTCTGGCTTATGAGAGGATTTACAATGAGCTGAGAACACAAGGTAAGACTTGCAGACATTTGTTTCCCACGCACAGAACATGTGGAACCTCCAAATATTCCCAAGCCCACACCCAAAAAGCTGAATTAATGGAGAAATAAGTCCCTGCTCATCAGTGGACTTTGATTCTGAAGTAGATGGTGCGTTCTTACTAAGCAGTATGACTACCAAGCTGCCATACATAGCCAGGAGCACAAAGCCGAGCATCCGCTGGCATGGTGATAGAGGGACATGCTGTGCGGAGCTTATGTTTACTCCTGCAGGGCAGGATTGACAACTGCAGACACATCCAGTAGTTGATTTCCATATCAAATGGATGGCTTCTGCTTTTTAATTTCTCTCATTGAAAGAAAATACAGATATATCGCCTAGAAAAACCCTTAACAATCTAGGCAGGGAGGTCCTCCATTTCGCTCAATGGATGGCTGGCAACATTCCAAACTGCAGAAAGAGAAATAGTAAACCATGTGTGGTCCCTGTTTCTGTGAATACAGAAGCATGTCTGTTGCTCTCTCACACCACTGGCCACTGTGCTAACTCGTACAACAGCCGACAGGTATGAAGTGCTTTCTGTGCCCTGGACAAGTCTGTAAGAGTTTTATATGTAGAACCTCAATCTACACAGCATCTTTGCAGACATTGCCTTCCCCTTTACAGACCAGGAAATTAAGGGTCAGTTGTTGAGTCATTAGTCAGTGACACAATGGCACAGGGTTGGCTGGGACACGGATTCCAGTTCAGAGGGCACATGACGGCACAGCTCTTCATCTTTAATTATGTGTAATGAGTTGACCTCCAAGCTTGTTCCCAAGAATTCTAATTACAGTCATTCTTTCCTCAATTTTTCATGAAACTCCCATCTCTTTGATGCTTGTCTTAGCATCAGGTTCAGGCACAGAGATTTCAGAGATTCATTCCAACTGGTGAAGTTAGCACGGTGCTCATATTAGTATTTAAAAGAAACAAAATGATTATGGAAATTCATGGAAAACGAAAGCTTTTTCGTTTGTCTCAGTTCTTATTAAAACAAACAAACAAACAAACAAACAAACAAACAAACAAACAAATATGCTTCCGGAACTGGAGAGATGCCTCAGTGGATAAAGTACATATGGACCAACCAGGAAGACGTGGGTTTGGATCCCAGCACACAGGGAAGAGTGGTCTGGCAGTGTGAACCTGCTATCTCAGCACTAGGGGACCTGGGTTCGGATCCCAGCACACAGGGAAGAGTGGTCTGGCAGTGTGAACCTGCTATCTCAGCACTAGATAGACAGGAGTGGACAGGGAAAGGTCCCCGGGGCTTGCCATCCAGCCCAACTCACCAACAGTGAGCTCCGGTTTTAGTTAGAGATGCTGTCTCAAAAAATAAGTGGAGAGTCACAAAACAATTCCCTCTCCCTAGGCTTCTAGCCTTCACATCTGTATGTAACCTTGCATACACATGTGCGCACACATGTGAACACGCACACATACTCACACGCCACCCATGCACACAGGATCAGGAAACCAAAAAGGTTTTAAATGCTCTCCACTATTCCGTCCTTTGGGTAGATCGAAAGTGGCCAAGTGTCTAAACAGAACACTCAGCTGTCTGACCCAGCTCTGAACTCTCCAGACAGACTGTAGTAGCTTTGAAGGAATTATATAGCCAAGGGAGACGGTCAGGCACAGGAGGCATCCTCTGGTAGAGGCGTCTGGGAGTTCGCTGATGCCCATCGTTGAAAACACCATTGTATGCAGAGACTGATAGGAAGAAGAGAGAGACAGAGCGACAAGTGTGGGGCCTGAAACACATCCAGTACCATTTCCAGCTCCGCTTCCTTGGGGGGCTGCTCACAAGACACTAGAGGTAAAGGCCTCTGGTTGTCAAGTGACAGGACTCTGAACCGCCAGTCACAGACATCTGGTACAGTCGGGAAGGGAGGGTAGCAGGATGGCAAGAGGTGTGGATGGTGTGGCCTTTTGTCCTCTTTCCTTATGTCGGGCCCTCAGTCAGCCCCGTGAGCCTCATTTTGAGCAACAAGCATCTCTGAGGCATTAGCTTGCACACAGTGGGATGCTCTGAACACCATCACTTCACCTATGGGCTTCTTGTTGTGTTGGGAACAGTAACCTCTGTTATTTTGAGCACGGTGGTCAGGGGATCTCATTTTTGATAAATGCAAAGCTGACAGACGAGGAGAGAAAAAAACAGTCCATCTGCATTGTATCTAGGAATAGCACTCCAGCAATACTGGGAAGATGAATATTCATGAGGCAATGCTGTGGATTTTAGAGTGATAAGATCATGGTTAATTTTTAAAATACCGACTTATTTTAAGACGGTTTTAAATTTACATAAAAATAAGAGAAGTTTATAGTTAGTGTACCCTTTAACCTCAGTTTATTTCTCCTGTTATTGATATGTGCATGTGTGTCTGTGTGTGTGTGTGTGCATCCATGAATGATTCTTCTGAATCCAGAAGTCAATGATGTGTCTGCCTCTATCTCTCTCCAACATACTGCCTGAGACCGGATCTCTCAGGGATCAGCAGCTCTCCTTTTGGGTTAGACTGGCTTGCCAAGGAGCCCCCAGGACTTGGATAATACGAAGATACCACCATTCTCAGATTTTTGTCTAGGTTCTGTGGATCCAGCCTCAGATGCCCAAGCTTTCGCAATGGGCACATTTTCTGCCACCACCTCCTTACTGTAACATTTCACATGAGCGTTACAGTACTAGGATGCATTCATTATAGCCATCGCATTAATGTTAGTGCACTAAAGTCCAAACTCTGTTCAGATTCCCTGGGTTCTCACTTACTCTTCCATTCCAAGCTTTTACCTAGACAACTGCACCACCGTGTCATCATGTCTCCGTTGGTTCCTCTGTGTGGGGGAGTTCTTAAAGCTTTCTTGATTGTGATGACCATTTTGAGACAGATGGTTAGATGTTTGGCTGACTGTCCTCCAGGAGTCGCCTTATGATTCCATTGGGGTGATGGATTGGGGGAAGGAAGTCTACCGAGGGGATGTGCCATTCTCATCATTCATGTTGGCTGTACACTATCAACACGACCTACATCTGCTAATAACAATTTTGACTTCTTGCCTGAGTTAGTATTCATTAGGTTCTCACCATCTGAAGGTATTTTCCCTCCTGTCCATCTTTACTTTTTATGAGGCAGTTATTATCCACTGCCCATATTTAAGGAGGGAACAGCCATGTTCCATCTGCTTGTAGATTCAGGATGTATATAAATTATTTTGTAGTCTTTTCATATATTTTTCTATTTGGTGTTTGGTATTCTTTTAATATATTGTCTTCAGCATTTTTCATTTAATGGGCACTTATTTATATCACTGATGACTCACAGATATTTTGTGCTTTAGATTACAGTCCCAAACTTACGAGGTTGTCATTCAGATTGTCTGCCTTCATCTACAGGGGCTTGCTCTGCTTTCCTCATTATTTTTGTTGTTGTTTCAGTGTGTGTGTGTGTGTGTGTGTGTGTGTGTGTGTGTGTCTGTGTCCATGTAGGCATGTGAGTGTGTGTGTCCTTATATATCACTTTCTTACTTTCTGTCACTATAAAATGGCCCAGGCTAATCTTTGTGTTTATCTTGACTCAGCACTAAATAGAAGTTTCATAGCCCTCTCCTCATTCCTTTGTTAGAAAACATGATTAAAAAGAAGTATCTAGATGCTCACTATAGGGCTGACTTTGTAGATGTTCTTAAAATGTTTAAGTGAAGTGTGCCATTTCAGCTTTGCCCAGCACCCGTCTTTCTCACATAACCTCTGCCTTTCCCATTTTTTTCAAATATGTCAACTTCACAATATCCTCAAATGTCACTGCTTTCTGCACCCCAAAACAATGAATGGGGAAAAGAAAAAGATGTCCTCTCATTAAAGCTCTTCCAATACAAGAATTGCAAGTCTTCAAGAAAAATCACAGCATTAAAAAAATAAAAACCTTCCAAATAACACTTATGCCAAACTGGACAGATTAATATCTATGCTACCCTTCTCTCTCTCTCTTTTAATCAAATATAGCACTTGTAGATCATCACTTTTGTCTGGTGACAGCACAGAGGATTAAAAGCTGAATACAAAAAAAATAGGATTCTAAAAAAAGCAGGCATAATTTTTAGCACAGTTATGTTTCCACTTGTATTTGTTTTCTTTCTTAAAAAGGCATGGGATAATAATTCATTGAGCAAAATTAATCATCTATGCTATTTTTAGAAAAAGGGGACGTCCCAGTGGAATCTGGAAAGGAAAACCATGTATCTATTATTACTCTTCCCAGACCAACGAGAGTTCTGTCAACATCTCAATCCCTAGCTGGCTAGAAAGCCACATATTTTCAGTATTATCCAATGAGCATAAATGTGATAATTTCTTAAATCTGACATCAACCACACACGGTCTAGAGTCCATGGATATGGCTCAACTTCAGCACGTTAGAGGCAGAGCACACAGCAGTTTAGTGAAAACGGCATTTTTAGGAAGACAACACTCTTGAGCCAACATGAAATGTATTTAAATGGAAGTCCCTGCTAAGGGTCAGGTGCCGTATGTACACACAAGTTCGTTCATTTCATCATCCTTGTTAGTCTTCCTGAACCAAGTGCTTTTAATTCTACTCTAAAAATGGAAGCCAAGTGAGCTGTTCAAACAAACATGTCGCACACAAAGATTGGAAGACACTTTTGAGCTGCACTCTGTGCCAAGGACAGAACCACTAATATTCTCAGGCTCCCATTGGGAAGCAGCCCAGATGAGCTGATTCGTGAGTACCCATGGAGCTTTTCATAAGAAGGTTGTTTATAATGGCGTGGGCAGGAAATGTGAGCACTGCCAAGGCTTTGCAGAGAATGGTTACCACCACTCAAGAAATGCCCCTTCCTCCATGGGATGCCTAGGCTGATCTTCCATGGTCGCTGCGAGGCGGAGAACCATGGAGGTATGCGGTACTCCTCACTGATCTGCCTCTCCGAGCAAAGAACAAAATCAGGTGGGAAGGCCAGGGCAGGAGACAAAGTCCAAGTCCCAGCAAGTGTGGAATGTTCTCTGTGCTTGAGCGCAGAAACAACAGCTAAGCGAAAAATAGCAAAGTGAGAAAGGAAATCACATTTTCTATTGAAAACCAGCGACAAAGGGTCTCTGTACCGAAACTTTCTAAATGTGTAAGAGTCAAGGGTGAATCTGTTCTTTATTTATGTGACAAACAACATGTAACAAAGGTCAAAACCTCAGGTTTACAGTTAAAGGTATGACCAAGTTGCTTTTGTCGTAGCAACAGAAAATAGCTAAGGCAATGCCTTACAATGTAATATGTGCAAGTTATAAAAAGGTTAAAGTAATACTGATTCTGATGAGTGTGGAATAAACTTTAATAGGCTGTGGTGAGGGCTATACACATGGCCTCACAGCACGAGAAAATGTTTTGTAGCAGCAAATACTAAGAACATTTTTCAAAATATGTGTTTTCAGCATATATAACCATTTCTCTACATATTATTATTGATTTTTGTCTTATATTATTTTATTGTCTTGTAATCCACTAAATATTGTCTAAGTATTTAGAAGAATACATGAAATAGTTCACAGAGTAAGAAAAATATAAATATTAAAGTTTAATTTAAAAAAATTAGGCCATAGTTTGAATGCATTACTGATTCTTTCTATATGAAAATCCAAATGGCAATCTTTTTAAATATAAGCAGTCCTTTACAATTAATTCCATCTATTTCCTATACACCTAGTTCAATATTTCATGCTGATTTCTAACATAAATTATATAATTCCTAAAAAAAAAAAAAAAAAAAAAAAACTAAAACAGGAAAAATGTGTTTGTTGTCATAATTTGCGATTTTTAAAAAGTGGAGTCACAGGACATAGTTTTGCAACAATATTCAAAAGCCCAGAAAACCAAGGGCTAGTGGAAAATGCTTTCTCTCTATGACATGCAGCAGGGGACTTCTGAAAAGACCCTCCCCCGCCCACTAAGAAGGCCAACAAGAGTAGACAGGAGGACCCAGCCAGCACCACTAGGCCTTCCGGCCTAGCAGAGGAAGCCGAGGGGACCCAGGAAGGGGCAGGTAGAGGGAGGCTGGAGCTGGATGTGTCATATGGAACTTATTCTCTAGGTCACAGGCTTGTCTCATGTCTGACGTGCTCACGTGCTCAAGATGCTAGTCCAAGTTATTTTTAAGGCAGCTTTGTGGAAGACCTCAACAGAACTCCTTTTTCGCTCTGACACATGAAAGGGAAAAGCAAACAAAGAAAAGGATTGCATAACCCCCTTCCGCAACTGGACCACACTTCTGGAATCCTCTCGCTGCTCCTACTCACCGCAGATGAGCATGCGCACCAACACTCTGGAAGCCTCTTCATCCCCAGTCCCATCATTTAAGTCGCCTGCTCTGGTCCTCCCACAGAGATGGATATATTCCTTTTCAGTTTATCAGCGAGGTCTCACTTTACCCGGGGTCAGATAATTGTTGTCCATCGTAAGTCTCACCTCAAGTTCTTTGACAACTCAGGAGGAAGCAATTCTGTTTTCTTAAAAAGTGCTGAACCTGAGATAAATCTGCACCGCATTTTCCACAATAACTCAGTACCGTCTCACATGACAGCACTGTTTTCCTTGGCAGGATTTTACCAAGTCCTACTCAGAGTTTTTGACCGATATTTAGTGTTTAATACAAGGAATCATAAGATGCTTCCTGGCAAAAGCCTCCCTCTTCACACAGGCTCATTTCACACACTCTATTGGACAATGCAAGGTTCTTACTTCACTGACAGTTAAAATAGTGGAGTTCAAATGTACTCAGGATAATATTGACACCAGAGAAAAGCAAGCTATTATCAAATAATCTCATAACAGTATGTAGAGTCCTAAAGGGCAGGTCATCTGACCTCTCCAATCAACCTTCAGGTAATTATTACTCACCTGGGCCCCTGGAAAATAGGTGTGCTGGGAGATGACCACAGGGGCAGAAATTTAAGAGTCCTGATGTGGCAGTCTTGGGTCTAGCAGAAGGCTGCTGTTAAGAATGTGATATACCACAGTGAGAGGGACCCAAGCTCAGAAGAGCAACAGCTCTGTCTGTACTTGATAGTCACTGTGGACCATCCCGTGAGGGTCCAGCGGGCCCGATTTCTCCATGTTTACTCGCATTAGTGACTGCTCTGTGAAAAATGTGTTGGGGTGAGACTTTTTAGGAGAAGACTATAATGTTCCCAGGGATGGTGGCCAGTGCCACCGTGGTAACAATAAGCACTAGGGAAGACTGAGCAAGAGGAGATATATTTGGGGGAACAGAACTAACAGGACTTGGGAATGAACGGAATGTGAGGAAGTAGAAAAATAGGAGACCCCCCTGGAAATTTTATGGATGTTGTTGTCACTGAGATAGGAACAGAAACAGAAGAGACAGACGGTTGTCGGAGGTCACTCAAAGACATGCCTTTCAGAAGATACGGGGCGCACATACAGCAAGAGCCTCACATCCGGGAATGCCTACAAAGGCAGAAGATGGGCAGGGACTCAGGAGAGGTGAGCTGGACAGAAGGGCTAAGACCAGCTGACTGTTCAGAGAAGATTAGAGCACAGAGAATTACGGCAGAGAAAGAAGGCCTCTGGAGTACTGACCTCATTGCGGAACAGGACTTGATAAGCTCAGCTGTGAGGTGACTTTCTTGGAGGGATTTCCACACTGAATCACAGAGGACATTTCGGTTTCAGCTAAGAAGTGTCTGAGGTGGGATAGTTCAAATTATGCCACTTCTCAAAATAAATGAGTAAAGGTACTGGGTGGGAGGTTTTAGGAAAGAAGGGTATTAAGGAAAATAATAATTGTAAGTGTATGTTTATTTCTAGTGTTCACGGACTGGGAAAACCTTAGTTGATGTGGGACTCTTTCAGACATCACTCCAGTAGTTGTGGCATGAGAGGACAAAGGTGTGGGCTGATGACACAGGAAGGAGAAAGAAGGGTTCCCACAAAGATGACATGGAAAATGGGTTGAGACAGCAGGAGGGGAACAGGAAACACTTGCTAAGTGCTATTTGGTCTTTTTCATGCTTAAATGAGTTCACTGGCAACATGACTGAGCAGGGTGCTCTCCTTGCCTCTTCTCCTCAGCAACGGCCAGTGGGCCTCCACACAGCAGTTAAGTAGACACCAGGGAAGTTAGTGATCGCCAGCTGGGGGTGTTTCAGAGAGAAAAGGAATGCTGAAGGATAACATCCATATTTCTAAAGTCTGTGCCTTGACTGGAGAAATGCACACAAAGCAATATAGCACCCAGCCAGTACAGTATAACATTTGAGCTTTTACCACTCTTCCTCCTGTTAGGCCATTCTTAGAAGAAGAAAGCTATTTATTAGAATGTAAATATGAAAGTGTAGTAAATAAAAAAACTGTGGAAGTATAATAACCAACAAGAGTTAGATGAACAAGGTAGATTAGTGACTATCCTATACTTAACGTTCTGCATGCTCATTCTCATTATGTTGTTAAGATTGTGTCTGGCCTTAGACAATTCTTTCCCTTTTGGTAGCCTGTGGTTACCAGGGTAACATCTGTAAAAGAAAGCCACCTAATCTTGTTTTAGAAGAACAGTGTGTGTGTGTGTGTGTGTGTGTGTGTGTGTGTGTGTGTCTGTGTGTGTGTTGCAAGATATTTGATTCTGTTGTGAACCCTGAGATAGTGAATTGTAAGAACCTATTTCTTGTTTGGTGTGGTTCAGCCCTAACACATACCTTTAATCCATGCACTTTCTGTTCTTGTTAACAGATGATTATGGTGGCGCTGAGCCCTAGCATACATCTTCAATCCAAGAGCTTTCTGGACAAAGGATTTAATAAAGGTAACCCTAGGTCAACAGGCAGAGCAAGAAACCAGATAACAGGGATTAAGTAGAAAGGAGGGATTTTGAGGGAAGGGTATTTAAGATAGCATGAAGAAGAAGGGGAAGCCTTTGGCCTTTTCCTCTTGTGCTGTTAACTGAACTAGCAAGCTTTTGGCTTTTGGCATTTTGATTTTTTTCATTTGGGACATGAGCTGAATAAGCAGGTCTTTTTTTTTTTTCCCTCTGGGACATGAGTTGAGTGTAAAGGTCAGCTGGGTGCTTTCTCTGCCTCTCTGAGCTAGCAGGTTTTCACCCCAGTATCTGGCTCCTGAGTCTTCATTTGTAAAATTGAACTATTTGGGATTTTCATTCTTTATAACGTGTGTGTGTGTGTGTGTGTGTGTGTGTGTGTGTGTGTGTGTGTGCATACATATGCAAAGAATTATTCCATATTATTTATTAAGGGAAAATACATAGAAACTACACAAGATAGAAAATGTTAGTAAAATGGATCTGAAAAATGAATATTAAATGTACTTATTTCTTTCCATCTGTAGTATAGAAAATATCAGTAAGAAAACTGTAAACAGTATTAATAAACAGTCTGTTCTCTAAGTATGATGAACAGGAAAATGATGTTATAAGTCATTTTAGAAACTAAAGGAAAGGTAAGATGGATGTCTGCAGCTGCTTTCCATGGTGCCCAACTGCATTCCACGGGTGAACGACAAATTATTTTGTATTGCACCTTGAGTACAATACTAAATCCACTCCTAACCAGTCATTGCTTTATGACTGTCTTGTCCTCAGGAGCTCTGGCTATTTTTCATGCCTTATTCCCTTAGCAACTGCTGCTTCACTCAGTGTGGAATAGGCTGTTGCTAAGTAGCTTTGAGTTTCACAGAGACACTGCAATAAAAGCCTCCATCCTGGTAGCCTATTTGTCCCGCCATCCCAGCAGAATGGGCCCCACAATAAACTGTTGAAGGGTCATCTCTGGTTAAGAGGGCTGGCAGATTTAATATTAAACTGTAACAAAGATGTGTCACAAAAATATCATGTGTACTTAATATTTGGTCTTTAGAGAGACTACCTCTAAATTGTGGCTCCTTCTTGGCTTCTTCCATGTGTTCCCTGGAATATACATCAATGTCCCTTCCAGGGACACTATATTTCAACAAGCCACCCAATTCCCCATCTCTGCACAGTCGTCTTTTATGTTCTTCATAAATTGTGACTTAGCCTGTAATTTGTCTTCGGCACCGCATTCATGCCAAAGCTAAGCTAAGCTTGGCCCTGTTTCTGCCATATTAAAATACTTCCTGTGGAAAGCTTATATTTGAGAAGAAAATCAATTGTTCTGATTCATTTGACACAAGCTTCTGGGAGTTTTTTATAATTTACTGCTCTCTCTCAAGCCAACACCTCTGTGATACTAACATTAAATATTAAGGGCCTCTGAGGGCATGGTGCTTATCACAGTGCTTTGCCTGGTTAATATCAGGGAGAGTGATGACCTCTTTCCCTGGAAAATGTATTTTACAATTATAAGCTCTAACGCTTGGTCTTATCTCTATACAGAAGAACAAAACTACATAGAAGGGCAGGGATGGCCACAGAGTGAGGACAAGTGTTTTGCTGTGCTCTCTTTTCCTTTCCTCCTGACTGCTAGGCCTCATTTGTAGGCTTCGACACTTAAAAGAAACCAGAAGTTGAAACTCTAGACCACAAAGTCTGGAAGAATCTGAGAGTGAAAATAGCTTGTGCACCTAAGTACACAGCAGTGGTGACTGCACAGAACTGCTGCCATGCCTGGGTATATACTAGATGTAGACCCGTGTCTCAGTTAACAGCCTGAAGGCCCATTCGGTTTAATGGTAAGAGAGAACACCTCAGCCGGTGCCAGGCATGCTCCTCAGGTATTGGCACAATAGGTGCGCATGACTAAAATATACCGGTGCTCATCAAGGCCTTCATTCTTATCAGCAAGAACTGTTCCCAGATTTAGTGATGGCTGCTCCACATATAGGTGAGTACCTGAGCAACCTTTCATGTCTGTGATGTTGAAAGCCTACGAACTAATTCTCATAAGATGTCTTACCTTTCCTGGCTTACGACGGAGCATCTGATACAGTCATGTAAGGACTAAATGAACTGTCTGCACCACAGGAGCTCAAAGGGGCTGATTCTCCACTGTGTGGACTGTGCTGTTCTCGCAGGGGCCATAAAGCCCATGGACATCTGTGTGTGGAGGGGGAAGCTGTGAAACTGTATATGAAAGTATATGTGTGGGACATATTTTATGGGCACACATGTGTTTATGTCCATGTATGTGCCTGTGTGCATGAATGTTTGATATGTGTGTGTGTGTGCAATGCATATGTATGTGTGTATATGAAGGTGAATATTTGTGTGCACATGTGTTTGTACATGAGGAGGATGTCAGATTCTACTCTGCAATACCTCCTGCACTTTTACCAGTTCAAACAATGTATTGATAACTGTAAAAGTGCTATGACAATGTCCAAAAGTGGAACAGAGCTTTGTCTAAGACTTAAAACTGCAGTGCTGTGATTTCTATAAATTGCTTACGTTGCTTTTATGCACCTAAGATTCAGGCATCATTGACTCAAGTACCATATGATTCAGCTTGGTGTGGAAGGCTCTTCAGCATGCGGCATCTGCATCTCGCTCCAAAATCACACCGTTTTATTTATACACAGTCAACCAAATAATTTTCCAAACACAATATCATCTTGTAGGTTTTCCCAGGTCCTCCAAGCACCATGCCACTTTTGCTTGTACACATTCCCTCTTCCACACACCCCTTTCCCTTATCCTCTCAGCCTGCGTAGACTCTTTTCCCTGACATTGCTTTTTGGTATCAATCTGCCCACAGAGGCGAAGCCAATCTGCCTTGATAGATCCTGCTCTTCTCTGCTACAGCATCTGCCTTGTGTAGGTTGTCCAACACCTGGAGCATGAATGCAACTGAGTCGCACTGAGCAGTTATTTATTGTCAGACAAATGGCACTGCTGTGCACAAGCAGAAAGAGAAGGTATCTCA
Organism: Psammomys obesus; assembly: GCF_907164565.1. NCBI lineage: Eukaryota > Metazoa > Chordata > Mammalia > Rodentia > Muridae > Psammomys > Psammomys obesus. Next base: position 1,769,065 of record NW_026596155.1, read on the forward strand.
CGTTGACCCAATACATATACTATGATCGAAAAAAAAATCCAACACATAAGGACAGGAAGCAAGATGATGCATTTTTAAAGGCTGCAAATAAATGCTGACAAAATGACAATCAGGTGAAGCAGCGTGCAGCTGCACTGACACCTAAGGTTGGGGGTCTGGGGGCCCACCAAGGGCCAGGTTCGTTTATCTGCTTCTGCTTCACAAAACCATCCTCTTTCTCTTGCTCTTTCGCTCTCTCCTCTCTCTTTCTTCCCCCCTTTCTTTCTCTCCAAACTTAGAGAAATGAACATTTATATACAATGAACAATCTTAAAGATTATTAAATTACATATGAAGAACAACTGACCCATAAAGGCATGTAATTGTCTCTTTTGTACCCTGCTTATTTCACAGGATTTTTATTGTAAAGAATTTATAAGAAATTATTATTTTATAGTAAAGAAGAATTATTTACAACAAGCAGAGTCCCAGAAGCACTGCAGCCCGTCTACCACAATAACTGACTTGTACCTATTGGATCCTCTGAAACTCCCTAAATTGCATAGTTGGAACCACTGCCTTTGTGTGTCTTAAAACTGAGACACAAGACAGATTAACCAAAGAAAGTGCCTGTGCCTGTTTTCTGTCTCTGTGGGATGAAGAAGTAAGGGTTCCATGGATTACTCTTTCTTTAAGTAAAAGTAAACGACCTAGAATCTTGCAATCACCAAATGATGCAATAGTCTCACCACCAAAACTACAGAGACCTTTTCTGCATGACAAATCAACAGCTTTCTAGTTGGACTTAAGGCCGGCTTAGCAAGAAGAAGATGATCCTGCTCTAGAAAACTCAGCCGAAAATCTAGGTCTGGTGAACTCATGGATCCCTGAGGAGAATGTACTACCACCACTTTGTTAAACCAGCACAATCACTAACTACACTCCACAAATTTGTCCTCACACCCACAATTAAGTGTAGTCCTCATTAAGGCAAATTCTCTTTGCAACAGGAAGAAGAAAAGCATTACAGAAAACCACAATTTATTAAGATGGAGAGTAGCAGAGCTCAATCCCAGCTGATACATCTGCAACACAACTCCTATACCTACGGCTCGGGGGTCACTAGGGAAGACAGAGCAGAAAGATTGTAAGACCCACAATAACAGGAAGTTTGCTGTGAGACTGTGTCTTCTAGAAACATCAGAAGTTACATTCATGAAGTCTCACCAACATGGCTGCCGTAACATGTCCTGAACAGGGTGACACCAACAGACATGCTAACGTGGGAGGAGGAGGATCATAAGGCATCCTAGACCGAGAACTACACACAACTAAGGAAAGCTGGGCGCAGGAGAAATCATCTTCCCTAGGAGGGAGCACACCAGTTGGTTATCCACTAGAAAATGGTCAGTCTTGAAACGTGTACATATAAGTAGCCTTATATGGAGTATGAAAGTTTATTTATGTATTAGGAACACATACACACATATAACAACAATTAAGAAAGAGACCGTGAATTTGGAAGAGAGCAAGGAGCAAGGGAGAAGGGTCACATGGGCAGGTTTGGAGGAAAATGACACAACTGTATTATAACTTCAAAAATATAAAAAAAAAATTAAAAATAAAAACAGTATGAGCTAAAATGAATGGATCTTCGGGAACTATGTATCCCAATTTATTTTGATCATAAATTTGAAGTCACAAACCATACTTTCTTATTTTTAAATCAATTAGTGTAAGAATTGCTGTGCACACCTGGGTTCTCGGAGAATATCCATGTGGGCAGTCTCTGCCTAAAATGTTACATTCTACAGCCTGTTTCCTATTGTAGGGGAATCCATGGTTTCCTCCTCAGAGCTGGGTAAACACCCACAGATATCCACGAGCGCGCCCGTGCTTACTTTCATCACAGCCATGAAGCATCACTATGCCCTGATTCACTCACTGCCTTAGTGCTCCTGGGCCCCCGACGTCTACATTAGCAGCGACATGAGCAAATGCTCAATAAACACTTGCTGCCTGGGCATCTCACGATGGCAGCAACATGAAGGGGAACAACCAATGTGAAAGGAGATAGTAAGAATGTTCCTCCTCACTTTTTTGTTTACATCTTACATGTTTGCATTAATAAGACATATGCATAAGTAGTGTGGAATTAAACAAAAATATGATGTGGGTTTCCAAAGAGAATATGATTGAATTTTTTTTTTGTGAAAGTTCTATATGCATAACTAAAATTGGTAAATAGAAACAGCCATTAAACGTTAAGAGAAATTACAAAGGAGGGTAAGTTAGAATTATAAAAACAGTCCCTTCCCTTCTTGTTTTAAAAAATTTCTTTTAATAGCTACATATTTTAAAGTAATACATAGGTAATAAAAGTAAAATATTAACATTTTCTTAACATTTCTTTTTATCACTATGTCTCTACGCATGAAATTTTTAATGAGAACACTCCATGAGCATATACTTTCTAGTAAACAAACCTACGTGTTCATTGCAGTAACTTTCAAATCTTATCCACAGCACATACATGTGGATGAATGAGAGCTCTCCAATATGAAACCTTTATTCTTAGAAATTACAGAAAACATGATCCCCAAATTGAAGGAAAATATTTGCAACTCGTATATCTACCCGAGGAAGTACTGACACTATAAATTATAAAGTACTCATAAGATAAAATAATAATATGACGCATAAATGGGTTAAATATTTGAGCATTTAGGAAAAGAAGACATTTAATAGACATTTAATAAAGAGTATCTAAGCAGACACTCTGAGCCATTTGTTACCTAGGAAATGAAAATCCAAACGACAATAAAATGTCAGGAAGCATTCCTTAGCCAGCTGGAGCAAAAGGGAGGTGACAGGAGAAAGCAGAGGTTGGGCTTTGGAGCACCTGGAATCCTTGCGCATGCTGCTGGGGACTTCAAATAGCACAAACTATGAACATGCAAAACAGGTGAGATTCTCAGTAAATGAAACATACACACAGCAAGCGGCTCAGCCTGGACCTGAATGCCCACAGCAGCCTCACGCAGCAGCTCCACCAACTAAAAACATTAAAGATCAATTAACATTTGACTTTGTGTGGTGACTTCCACAACCAGGTGGAGGAAATGGCATGCATCCCAGCATCCTGGCTGTCTAATAGCAAGTGAGTGTCATTCAGGGAGTCACACGATTTATCTAGGGGTAAAACAAGCTTCTAGAAGAGCTAGACCCTAACAAAGACCGTGTGAGGCACACACGTTACTCCTAAGACAACTTCAAGTCACCAACTGCTGTTTCCTCTCGTGAAGACCCCTGTTAGAAGTGGGTCTGACAGATGGCCAGAACAGCCTGGCTGAGATTCATCTCCTACAGGAAAGACTGTGACATCTTTCCTGCAAATACCATTCCACAAGGCCATAGTCCCGGGGCCAAGAGCACAGGAGCCATTGGAGCCGCTGGAGCTCAGTCTCTGGCTTATGATGGACACCACGCTAGACCTCAGTCACGTGGGGAACCAACTCTGTGGCAGGAGGCTTCCGGCTAATCAATGCTAAAAGAGCAGACAGGCACAGAACCGTGATGGATCTCTGAAACTTTAGAACTCCCCAGAAGGAATGGTGGGACTTAGAAATGGTGCCTGACAAGATATTCAACTTGTAAAGTGGAAGCAGAAAGGAAGTGGAAACAGGGATCAAAGGTGGGGGTGAGGGTGGGGAGGAGAATTTCCTGGAAATAAGCCCAATGTGTGCTCACCACAGAATTGTGCTCTTTCCTGACCGTTCGTGTAAGTTTACAGTAGTTCCAATACAGCAGCACAATTATCAGGCACACACTTGGCCCTATAGAGGTAATCATTTCGTGTAATTTTTCAGACAATTTAAAAACATATATGTAAATACGCAATGTACACTTCGTGTCTCATATGAAAGCTTCTAAAATGACAGACAGCCTCTCTGTCAGCCCTGTCTTCTTCATCCTGTTTCCCGGCTCTCTCTGGCTGTGCGGCCCTTTCTGCACTTACTTTGGTCGACGTGGCTTACAGCACATTGTTTTCAAATGTGTTTGGCACCTGGGGCCAGTTAACTTCACTGCTCTATTCTGGGGCTCACGGGAGATCATAACACGTCACAGAAGTCAGTGGGTCTTTGTGATATGAAATAAGTCAAGCAACCTTTGTAAGGGTTAAAAGTCAGGCGGCTGTTCAGACCTGCTCATTCGAGGTCTCCTGCAGACGGTCACAGGCAGAGAAAAAGTGAGAAACTGCACTATTAGAAAACTACTGATTCGAATTTTCAGCATGTACCTCAGCGAGTTTCGGTATAGGAATTCTTAGAATAGCCTGCAACGCTCCAGACCCTCAGAATGCCTCCTCCTTTTGCTTAGACAACTGGCTGCTACTGTGTTTCACAGAAGAGGAAAATGAGTTAGATTGCTTTGATTGGAGTCTACGCTGTCATAGATGACAGCTGACCGTCACACAAAGCTAGCTCTGCCATTCCCCCAAGCATCATAACTACTCCTGAAGCTGGCTCCTTGACCCAAGCTTAACCTTAGTTATGAAAAATTTGTACAGACTTTTCTTTCCATGCTGCTCTTCCAAATTAAAATCATCTCAGTTACCCTGTGACATGGTGGTAAAAACAATTCTGGAACTTTGACAGATGAATCTTACCCTAAACAAATAGGAGCATAAAAACTGGCTAATCAGCATAACACAGCACCTAATAAGCAAGCAATGGGGTTCCTATCCATTCTAGTAAGAAACTTAACATGTTGACCTCAGAGAAATGCCCTCTCCGCCCACTGATCAGCACAGTGAGATGCTGACACTTTCTGGTGCAGCTTACAGCAGTGGAAACAGGGCCTAGCAGGGAAGCCACGCCATTGGTTCCACAGCTTCCTGCCCCTTCGACTCCCCATCCTTCACCTAGCTACATAATCCATCCATCTAAAGCTTCACCTTGGCTACCATTCTTCCATTCTTCCACATTTCACAACTGGATTAAACAGAAATGAAAAAAAAAATAACAGTACAAAGAACGCCATCAGTCTCATGTCAACAAGTATGTCCTATCCTTGACCACAGAGGAAAGGGTTGCAGAGCTGCATTTGCCATGGGGGTGGGGCAGCCAGGCCCTCAATTAGGGAACGTGATTTGGAGGTCTTTCACACACTTACTCCTTTAAATAAATAATGAATTTATCAAATTTTAACTTTCTGAACACTGGAAAGGTTGTGCTGTTTACAGGGTGGGGTGAAAACTTATTAGAACTGGCAGACCTATCAGAAGATCTCAGGAGCTTTAATTTAATTTTACACATGCAGAGTGTTGCCTCAAAGTAGCCCAAGTTGGCACGTTGTAACTTGGATAAGAGATTTCCTATATGCCCTCCGTAAGCATGTGTTAAGGCTGTGCTGTATGCAGGGCAGCTGGGCACAGAACTATGGCTACAGGTGTGGCGACGTATGACTCAGCCCTTGTCCCCGTTCTCCAGTAGCGGATTCTGTGGGAGACACTGTTCAGTGTCTCTATGCCTGTGTTTCCTGACTAAGTTCTTCCTCCTAAAGTCCTAAACCTACTTTATAAAATTTCCAGGTTAGCTGGGCATGGTGGCACACACCTCTAATCCCAGCACTCGGGAGGCAGAGACAGGCGGATCCCTGCCTGGGCTACAAAGCGATTCTAGGACAGCCAACGCTACACAGAGAAACCAAAAATAAAACAAAACAATCCCAGGTTATTTCATGATGAACAATTAGTAATGGTGTGCTGGTGGGGTTTTGTCACTTTGACAGCAACTTAGACACAGGAAGTGGGAATCTTGTTGGAGAAAATGCCCTCAGAAGATGGGCCTGAGTTCATCTGAGAGTGTTGTCCTGCCTAATGATGGATTGGGAGCGTGGCACTACCATGAGGGGTCCTGAGTGGCATGGGAAGCAGGCTGAGCACGTTGTGGGGAGCACGCTGTGCGGAGCACGCTGGGAAGCCAGTTCCATCCCAGCCTCTGCTTAGTTTCCTGCCCCTTCATTCCTCAGTGATGGAGTCTGTACTGAGCGGCATAAGCTGAAAAGAAACCCCCTTCTTTCCAAGACTTCCGGTGATGCTGTTTATCATAGCATAGAAACTCCAACCAGACAACCACTAACGCTCCTAACAATGCCAATACCAATAAAGACATTGGACAGCATATTGCAGACAGACTGAACCCTATTCTTTTTCGTAGCAGAGGAGATCAAACCCTAGAGCTCATATATGCCAGATCAGTGGTCAGCCACTTATCGGCTGCTTCTCTGGCCTCAGTTAATCTTTTCATAGAGAAATTAAAAGTCAAGGTTCATTATAACACTCCCTAAACAATGAAAAGTTTAAAACCATGAGATCAAGTTATGTTTCATGGGCCTTGTGTTTAATTATTCTACACTAAGTTTTAAATTCTCACTGATAAAATTTTACACATTGAATTGTAAATTTGCACATTTTAATGTTCAGCTTACTTGCCTGTAAATAAATACACGCCCATAATAGTTCATAAAATTTATTTTGGCAAAATTATATTTCCCGGAGGCAAATTATAATTTATCTGAAGCTGGTTTTATTCACTCAGTCCTTCATAGGGTACACTCCAGTAGACACTTTCCTAGGCATGAAGCCTGTATATGCAAAGACTAAAACCTCCAAATCCCTTCTGATCTACACTGAATGTGTCAGCAGGCTTAAAGGGTAAAATTACAGCTGTATTATCAAATAGGTCTTATCATGAGTTTCCTTAGCTTCTCTAACTTGTGTTTTACCTGTAGCTATTACACAGGTGTAATTTGTAGATATAATTTATATTTTGTCTGTAGATATCGTTTCATTACTGTGTATCACAGTTAGTGAAAGAACTTAGAACATAATTCTTACAACTTATGCCATTTTTAGCTCTGATAACCCAGGTACATTATCAGACATAGTGACAGCAAAGACGTGATAAGTGATGGATTGTTTTAGTGGTAGTGGTAGTCTAAATGGAAAATAGTATTGTACCATGAAGCTAATCTAAAAGCTAATGGCAACCATAAAAATTCCAAGGATACCATTCATGGTTTACAAACAATACACAAGTAAAGGATATAGTACATCAGTAAATGAATCCCCTTTTATAAGTCCAATTCTTTTAAACACACTTTTATTTATTTTTTTCTTTATGTGTATAAGTGTTTTGCTTCCAGGTGTGTGGACCATTCTCCTGGTGCTCTCAGAGGCCTGAAGAGTCGACGGGAACTGGAACTTAAGAACTTGCATGCCAGGTGCTTGTAAGCTACCAGGTGGGTGTTGGGAACCAAACCTGGGTCCTCCCCAAGAGCAGCAACTGTTCTTAAGTCTGAGCCATCTCTCTGGCCCCCTCAGCCCAATTCTTAAACTAACTCAGAGAGAATACAAATCTGCTTCTAATTCTCAGCGCTTTAATTTTTTCATATACTAAAAATCTCTGACATGGATATTTAATATTTTTCCTTACCATAATTTTCTTCTCCTTTGCTAACTTAATAGTAAGGCACATTTGTAAATTGTAAGGAAATCAAACAACAACAACAAAAGAACCCAAGCGGAAACCAGAGGCCTAACAACTTTTGGGTAAATTATTGATAGGAAAAGCACTAGGTGCTCAGAAACCTTCCAAACACCATACTGGAAATACGGTCATGCATTTACACAGAACTCATAATTTCAGCTGCTAACTGCAGCTTGTCAGTGGTGAAAATGTATGGTTTTATGGTATTAGCCGTCAGTGGTTTGGCATCATGTTGGCCGCGGAGTGAGACACATCCATATTTCTGTGAGGTCTTCGCCCTCGTTTGACCTGAGGAACCCTTGGATCCATCAAGGTTGTGACAATACCCGCCACAAGGATAGAGGGATCCAACGAGACAAGAAGTTACGCTGTCAGCATGAGGCTCTCTCCCCTCTTCCCTAACGCCAGCTGGCTGGCACTGCACAGCAGCAGAAAAAGGAAGCTGTGTTCCTCTTTTTCCAGACAGCTGGTGACCCAGACATTGAAAACGCTGTGTAAACAATGGTGACTAATTTTTGCCGCAGCTGATGGGTAAGCAAATGTGGGCTGCCGGTTCTCCAATCAGCCTGAATCTCTGACCATAGAATAATGGGATTGTTTCCTTCATTGTCCCTTGTTGGATGAGAGCTGGTCGGGGTCATGTGGCTATTTTGTGCATTTCATAGGCCCAGTGAATTTCTCTTACCTTCTTGTAACTACAACTTAAAGGTGCTTTGCATTGCCTGCTCCTTAGCTCCGGGTCAAGCAGCTCATAATCTCTAATAATAAAGCTCTAATCTGCAGAGAGGATGCGTAGGAGGTGCAGGCTGAGCCATGCGCCCAGGATTCCCTGGGTGGGGAGAGCAGCAGAATCCTGATTGGACGCCAGATGTCCCGCCTTCACTGTGCCTGCACTAGAGTACTGCAGGCAGGAAAACGCTGCATTCTTACAGCCCATAAATTGCACTCGACTTACACTACATTCAGTAATGTGTCAGGCATGAGGTAGAATTTATTGCTATATACTTATTTACTGCCCTTAATAAAACATTTTCCTTTTGAGAGGCCTGTATGCATCTGCCATGTCACTTATCTACAGCATATGGGATACAAACTCAACAGGAAAAGTGTTTTGTTTTGTTTTTAAATTATATATGATGCGGTCAAGAGTTTAAGGGACACACGGTAAAGTTACAAAGTATTGTAGCTGTAGCTACAAAGCAAATATTCATTATTGATATTTCGCTTTTCAGAACTACTTCCCTTATCTGTTGATAGCTCCGAGCAAGCCTGCTGCGGAAGGCGAGGCCTGTGAACACTGGTGAAGCCGTTTTCCAATGTGCCCTGTTCAGTGTGCACTCTGGTGAGGCCAGAAGGATGCCTTGTCACTAGTTCTACAAGACGGAGTTCAGTTTTATCCGCTTTATGCACATCAGACCTCTTTCTCGAATTTTACAGGAAGAGAAAATTCTATGAAACTTGAATAAAGCCCAAACGACTGTTATAGTAAACTATAACGGTAGCATTTGCCCTGGTTAGGCCTTACGGTTGAGTTGACATAACCTACAGTCCTTAACGGAGCCTGCATCTGAGCAGGTTGGTGCCTTGGCGCGTCTGTGGGGCTGTGTCTTAATTGAGGAGGGTTTGTGAGCCCCTAACTCACTTTGGGCAGCATTTCTAAGAAGGTGGACCTGGGTGTGTAGATGAGCAGGATGAGCTATCTGAGCAGGAGGCAGGGAGTAAGCCAGGAAGCCACGTTCCTCAATGGTTTCTGCCCCGGTTCCTGCTTGAGCGGGCTCCCTGGCTCTTCTCAGTGATGGACTGAAACCTACGAGCTGAAATAAACACTTGACACCCCAGGTTGTTTTGCCATACTTATCACAACACCAGAAACAAACAAACAAACCAGGACAGTGAGTGTCTAGTGTATACACTGTATATACACTGGGCCTTCATTAGCCAAAAGCAGTTCAATTCTAATCATTATCATATGAGGAAGATTCTATTATTCCTGCTTTATAGGCGATAAAACTCAGGAGCCCGAAGGATTTGTCTCAGGTCCCAGTAACCAGTGTCTGGGTCTGGGCTCCAGGCTCTATCTTATGTGGCTTCCAGTCAGTAAGGAAAATTCCTCCTAATACAAATGACGTCTTGCTCAATCCCTCTCCTTGAATCAGAAATGAACAGTTATTCTCACGTTAGAAGGAAAGCCACAAACGATATGCTTTTATGTTTACATAAGTAAAGAGAGATTCCAGTGAAGGGAAAGGCAGCATAGAGATGAGGACATGTGCTCCCTTTGGGGGTCTGGTCCAAATTTAGGCCAGGGAGCTCTCCTACGGCCCAAAAATGTCCAGCAAAGGATCCATCCAGCCCCATGAATCTGTGTCACAAGCAAGTGTCAGGTCACCTTGTTCCAGGAGTAGGGGCTGATGAGTTGCAAGAGATTGGCAGTCCCATTAGTGAATTACCAGCCATCGCATGAAACACTATCTTTTTCCTGTCATTGAGAACAGCTTGTCTGCCAAAACTATTTAAAGATGACAACTGGAAATGACCTACTGTACCTCCCTTCCCTGTTATTACTTCTACAATCGCAATTTCTTTAGGATTATTTTTATCATGAGATAATGTGTGTTCTTCATATAGCTCAGGACTCAAGTCATCTAACAGACTTATGGTTCTACCTAATGGAAGTCCTCTACCAAACTATTATTCTGAATCTCACTTAAAAATAAAAATAGGTAGGTCTAACAAGGGACAGCCATTGTTAGACCTAACAGCACCCTAACAGCAGGTGTTAGGGTGGCCCTTTCAGTGGCTCCGTTTTTATGGTCTTTATAACATTTTAGAAAGCCCAAACCAAGAGACTAAAATGAAATGAGGCACAATAATCAGCAGGTTTATGTTTGATACGTTGATTTATGCTTTCTGGTTGGGTCATTGATTTTGCTCTCTGTCTGTGTTCTTCACCCATGAGATTTCTAACATGAATGAACTGCTGATCAAGTGACATGATAAATGGTTCTAAGCCAACTTCAAAGCTATTCCCAACAAGTTGTGTGACAATGCTGAAAATATTAATTGAATTTTGATTTATAGAAGCTGTATTTCTTCAATGTTAGTTCAGTACAGGAAGGGTCTCTGTGAGCGGTCATGACAATCTTCTACTTTGAAAATCTCATGTCTTTTTAAATATAGAACCCAAGGCATCAAACCCAGCCCCACTAAATATCCCAAACCATATTTAGAGCAGAAATGAGTGATATATGAATCACAAATAACAAGGAATGAGCCAGAGACATGGAGAATGCCACAGGACAGCCATCGCAGAGCTGTCCACAGGGCCACATGGTCATCAGAGCTGAGAGGACAAGTAGACATACTGTCCTTCCCAAGACTTATCTCCCCTCCATAGCCTTCACACATACATCCTCCATGCCTGGAGACAAGAACTGCAATGCAGGTCGGAAAAAAGTGAGTCCATTGGTCTCTTGAGGAATTGTGAGGTCGGAGCCAGTTTACTTAAAAGCATTTTAAAATTAGAGCTTACCTAGAGCAGCGGGTTGAATGAACTTATCTTCTGTAGGAGCAGGGATGGGAACATATGGCTCTGAGAAGGTGCTGCTGTTCCGGAACCTCATGATCCCTTCCAGGAGGTGGGGCCTCGTTAGAGAAAGCGTGCCACTGAGGGAGGGCTTTGAGGCTTGGCAGCCCACCCCGTTCCTAGTTCTCTCTCTCCCTGTGTTCCTACATGCTGCTGAAGATGCCCTCTCTTAGCTTCCTGTGCTGCTGACACCCCAGGCACATGCTGTCATGCCGTAACAGACTCATCCATCTTCAACTGTAAGTCAAAATAAAAATTCATCTTGAGCTGCTTTTGGTTGTGGTGTTTTATCATAGCAGTAAAAAGGAACGCATATACCATGTGTGTCTTTTTGCTTCTGGGACAACTCACTCAGGATGATCCTTTCCAGGTCCCACCATTTACCTGAAAATTTCATGATTTCCTTATTTTTTCATTGCTGAGTAATATTCCATTGTATAGATGTACCACAATTTCTGCATCCATTCTTCAGTTGAGGGGCATCTGGGTTGATTCCAGCTTCTGGTTATTACAAATAAAGCTGCTACAAACATGGTTGCACAAATGTCCTTTTTGTACACGGTATATACTTACTTATATAGATATACAACATAGGACAAACCCACTAACATCTGTGCATCTAAAGAAACTAAGCAAGAGAGAGGACTCTAACTAAAATGTTCAATCCCCATCCTGAAAGGCAAAGAGGATGGACATCAGAAGAAGAAGAAAACAGGAAACAGCCTAGGAACCTGTTACAGAGGGCCTCTGAAAGCCAGAAGAAGAAAACAGGAAACAAACTAGGAACCTTCCACAGAGGGCCTCTGAAAGCCTCTGCCCTGCAGACTATCAAAGCAGATGCTGAGCCTGATGGCCAACTGTCAGGCAGAGTTGGATCTTATGTAAGAAGTGGGAAATAGTAAGAGCTGGAGAGGACAGGAACTTCACAAGGAGAGCAGCAGAACAAGAAAATTTGAACACAGGGAACTTCCCAGAGACTCATACTCCAACCAAGGACTATTCGTGGAGATAACCTAGAACCCCTGCACAGATGTAGCCCATAGCAGTTCAGTGTCCAAATGGGTTACCTAGTAATGGGAAGAGGGACTGCCTCTGACATAATCTGATTGGCCTGCTCTTTGATCACCTTCCCCTGAGGGGGGAGCAGCCTTACCAGGCCACAGAAGATGACAATGCAGCTACTACTGATGAGAACTGATAGACTAAGATCAGAAAGAAGGAGAGGAGAACCTCCCCTATCAGTGGACTTGGGGAGGGGCATGCATGCAGAAACGGGAGGGAGGGTGGGATTGGGAGGGGAGGAGAGGGGCTTATGGGGGATACAAAATGAATAAAGTGTAATTAATCAAAAAAATTTAAAAAGTTAAAAAAAAGGAACGCATAAGCATATGTTTAATCCATAATGTGCTTGCTTGTCTGTTTTGATTTCTCCAGCCACACGAATGACCCTCAGTTTATTTAGATGGGTGCCTGGTACCTTCTAAGTCATCTTAAAAACACTGCAGTAATATTTTTTAAACATAAAACATTATACAGCCATGTATATATGTATGTGTATGTGTATGACTATGCTTCATCTTCAGTAATAAATAGGTGACATGCGAACATAAATACCATTAGGCTGTTCCAATTTTGAGTAAATAGTATTGATAAAGGTTAAAATAGCTGAACAATAGACAGTTTCCTTCTTCTAGTACATAACTGAGATCGATACATATGCTTCCCTCTTTGAGCAAAGTTCTTTGAGACAAGGACGGTGTTAAGAATTATACAATTAAAATTACTATTTTAATGTTTAATTCAATCTGCATAATTACTTTTATTGATTATTTTATGGCTCCTTAGCGTTTTCAAAAGTAATGGGATTGCTGCTACTTTTAGTTCTTCTTCATGTTCTTCCTTCTCTCGGCAACCAAGTAGGGATCAAAAATTCACTGGCTGTGCTCTAAGCTAATTAATTGTTCATGAGAACACCGGGGACATGGTCAGGTTGTACAAGTGACATATGATGTTGGTGAGAACTTCAAACAGACCAGAACCCAATTACAGCAACGAATGAGAACACTAGCCTGGCTCAAAGAGAGGATGAGCCAAAAACCTGCCAGAGGAGGAGAAAGACGTGAGCAAGTCCACGGCAAGGAAAAGAGGGCATGGAAGGTATGAAGGCTATTTCTTCATACCTAAAAGAAACTGTGCCTTGAAGCACATCACACAAAGAAGGACAGCTCAAAGAAAAAATCAGGGTGCAACTCATCTGTACAAATAACTGTAATTACAGCTTTTAGAATGCACATTTTAACGTGCTCATTTTGGTGTTTTAAAGACAGACTCAGAAAAATCACATGTCTCTCTTGAGAACCAGTATCCCCGGTGGTTAAGCCACAAGGCTACAGGATCGGATTTGAGCTCTGACTCAGCCAAGAGTTGACTGAATGTATTTAGCCTCTGTCTCAACTTCCTCAACTGCCCAATTTTTTTTTTTATCTGTTATTTATAGCACTCTTGTGAGAATTAAAAGCATTTGGGTGTGGAAGCTCTTAGGAAAGTGGCTGGCACATATGCACATCATTCCTGCTGTGCAATATAACACTTAAAGACCTCTAAAGAAGGATTGTGAGACATTTTTTTTCAGTGTCCATATTTCAAAAATTTATTTATCTCAAACTGTGCATAAGGGAGTAAAAACTTAAGTTGAAAATGTAGCCATTATAAGGATGGTATTAGTTCAATTATATACATGGATTCTTGGCAGCCTGATTCCAATAACAGAGCCCAAACTTTTAAAATACAACTATGGAAAATAAAAGTGGGGGAACCTTAAAATACCACAATTTACAAAAATATTACAAACCATAAGAAAATATTTCAAACACAGTAATTCCATATCTTTTATCTGAACAAAATGGAAAGGTAGGTTGAACAAAAGCTATTATAAATTACCAACAATATCAACCTGCATGGACTGGTTTTTTTTTTTTTTTTTTTTTGCCTTTAACAGTAAGTTAAACTTTTAGTACAATCTAGAATGTTTGCCCTTTTAAACAAGACCACGAAAATGGTCTTGCCAGCACTTACTCTTATGTTCCCCTTTTGCACAATTTTAAAACTAAAAATGTTCAAATCCGAATAAATTTCTTCCTTCCTCGTTTGTGAAGGTGATTGTGAGAAACTTGAAGGTGTTCCTCTACTGAATTCACAGAAAGTGCAACAGATCTGACTCTCAACGATTACTTAACAAGAGAAGAGTGTCTAATTTTCTGTTCCAGCACTTCATTCTTACACAGGGAATTTATTTGCAATAGTACCCACTGCATAGCTGTTTTATTGGGATCATTGTTGCATGTTTCAGATGTTCTGAGTCTTAGGAGAGCAGACCCTTTACTTTAGTTTGCTTCAGTGACCTAATTATGTGTCACACCAAGGCCCCACCCCATAGAACCTTACTTTGACCGCCTCTTGGGATGCTGCTTTTCTTCTGCACTTGCCCAGGATGACTTGGGGCAAAGTTTAGTTCCATCTCTCATTTTAAACTCTTCCCCGTTTGATGGCATGTGCCCTTGCCTGCATGAGCTCCACCTGACCTGCCGTTTTAGGCAAGGAGGACCCCTCACAGGGCAGAAAGGCTGAACTGAACCAAGAGTTCACCATGTCTCTTCAATTGTTTAGAAGAGACTTTCAAACATGCAAACGCCGTAAGACTGGTGTCCTCAGCAGAAAGAGAGACTTAGACACAGAGACAGATGCACACTGAGAATGTCTGTGGGACACAAGGTGAAATCGGCCATTTTCAACTAAGGAACTCATGACTCCTCATCCAGAAGCTGTCAGAGAAACCTCCACCACATCATTTCCTTTCCTCTACTCGGTGACACAGACATTCTGATACACCGTCAAACTTCGTCGTAGTATGAAGAACACTGCGACTCACACACAGATAACACATAGATGTTGACCCCATGTAGGCGACAATGATGTTCTTTCCTACCTCCTCAAGACGGCCACATTCAACCTCTATAACTTACTAAAAACTGCGCTTGCGTACAACCTTCCATTTTGGTTTATCTCCTTGCATCCTTTATAGCCCTGAAAATTATTTAACAATCACATCAATCACTTTTCTTTTTGAGTCATCCCACAAGAAACAAAGCTCTTTTCCTGCTGACCACTTCACCAGGGTTAGTAAGTGTGCAATGAATACAGGTAGTGTGGCGGGGGCGTCTATAGTGTTTATTTGATAAGAGATGGGCAAGAGGCGTGGGGATGCAGCTCAGCTGGCAGAGTGCTTGGCACGGCTCACAAAGCCCTGGTCTCAATTTCTACGTAAGTGGCCACCACTGTGTAAACCGCACAGTGAATGTGGCCTGTAATCCCGCCACGCCACTCAACCTGTGGAGGCAGGGGGATCAGAAGTTCAAGGCTGGGCAACATAATGAACTTGAGGCCAGCCTGGAATACATGGGACCTTGTCTCGATGAGGAAGAGTAAAAGAAGGAAGAGGAGGAAAAGGAGGAGGGCATCCAGTTATTCTCACTACCTCAGTAATGACTTCCTGTGAATCAGACCCACAGTAAATATATCCCTCAAAAGACCTGGTGAGTAACTTCAGAAGCATTATGGAATGTTATTTGATCTTTCAGTTGTTTTCTGTTTTCACATAGGGTCTCTTGTACCTCAGACTAGCTTCAAACTTCCTACATAGCTCAAGCTAGTCTTGAACTCATGAGTGGCCTGATTCTCCTCAAGTGCTGAGTTATGAATACGCACCACCTGAATGCTTCGAGTTTTAAATGAGTAAGAATCTGATTGTGAAATTAATCAAAGGCAAGGTGCATAGACCTGACTTCTGACACTTGGCTAGTACACTTTCGGATGTAGTTAGATGCCTTTGCATTGTCTCTGTAGTTCCCCACTGCAGGCTGCTACTGTTCTGATGGAGTGTTCGTAACTTGTGGGAGGGTCTGGGCTTTCACACAGAGAAGATATCGCCATTAGTGAGCAAGGATCACTAGAACAATGATATCACAAAGCAGGGAACAACCAATATTTGCCTGTAACAAATGGTCTTGTAATTTGGGGCCTGTGTTCACCCCTTGATTTCTGCCAGAAACTTCAGACTTCAGTTTCTGTCCCTTTGATTTTGCAGGTGCATCACATTCTGTGTGTTCAAAGCACACTGAGTCTCTCTTTCTTTTTCTCCCCATGGACTGATAATACATTTCTGTAATCAGTGAGTCTACATTTCAGTATTTGTTGTGGCCTTGTGCTGTGAGAGGGGGCGGGCCAGGGCAGACTTTGAACATAAGCGAAATTGGACCTAAGGAGTTCAGATAAGACAACATGGTTTATTATTAAAAAAATGTTCTTTTATGCCCTCTTTTTCTTCGTCCCTCTGTCTCCATCCCATTCTTCTTTTGTATAATCATCATCAAACATAGGTAAGTCCTCTACTGAGTCTGCTGCTTAGTGCTGTTGTCTTAGTGCTGCTAAGTGTTGTCTTAGAGTCTGCTTGTCTTAGTGC
This sequence comes from Psammomys obesus, assembly GCF_907164565.1. Lineage (NCBI taxonomy): Eukaryota > Metazoa > Chordata > Mammalia > Rodentia > Muridae > Psammomys > Psammomys obesus. The sequence goes on from NW_026596155.1 coordinate 1,785,701, forward strand.
TGTTGGGGGCGGCATCAATAATAAGAAATCTGTTTTCTGATAATCACCCACCCTCTTTATTTTCCACTCATCTGCCTTATTCTCTTTAATAATCACTGCCCTCCCTTATCTTTCCTCCCAGCTAGGAAAATTCTCAGGTCCACCAAATCCTGGTAATCCATTTGCTAAAATACTACCGTCCGCAAATTAACTTTTCATTTTGTCTGCTGTGAAAAGCCTATGTACACACTGCAGCATTTATATGAGACTCGGGCTGGTTTTACAAATGCAAAACACAGGCCCAGAAAGACTAAGTCTCATCTTCTAACAGCTCACTCAAGGTTCCCAAAGGGGGGGTCTAGCCTCCTCCACTTTCTGTGTTCATTGGTCATAATAAATAGTTCTGATGGTCGCAGCCACCCTCTGCTGACATCTGAGTGTCCCTCATGGATGTTTGAGCATGTACACATCTGACCCCCATGTGTAGCACTTTGGCTAATTTTATCAGTGATTATTTCTGAAAGTGATTGCACCCCCCAGGTTTCAATGAAAGATAAACTTTCAGGTGCTGAAAACATGTATGGCTTTCTTGGCTAACACAAACCCTTAGGCAGGTATTCCAAGTATGACTTGGTGGCCGCAGCTTTTGAAGTGCTGTGGACTTGGCTTAATCTGTTGCTAGAACACTGCACATTGCTCCATCCAGGCTGCTAGGCTGGGGAGCTAAGCGGGAATGCTGTAAGTGTTCCTGTTACCAGGTCAGGGTATGGCCTGAAATGTTGTGGGAGGTCATGGCAGGAGGCAGGGAACTAGAGGGAATTTCAGGGTAAGGAAATTATCTGGAAGAACAGGACACAAAAAAATAAAGTACAGGCTCAGATGAAAAACCAAAACCAAACAAACAAATAAACAAACAAAGCCATTCCTAGTTGAAGTGTTCCCCCTCCTTGACTGCTTGGAATCCATGATTTCTGGGGATTCTGGTGTAGTCCAGCCCAATGCAGCTGGAAGGCCCACAGGCGGCTCCCAACTCTCCACTCCATTGCCTCCACAATGAGAACCCCAGATCAGAATTCTGCCAACCCCACTGTGAGGCCTCAGGCAAGTATCAGACTTAGGAATCAGGAACAGTCTGATCGAGAAAACAGTCTCTGCACACTCACGTGGCTCTACTGTAAGACATACTCTAACCACTTCTTCCTTGTTTGCTCCTGGGCAGCCTGAAAAGCACAGGGGAATGCTGGGGTGTCGGAATAAAAAAGCCTGCCACGTTGGAGCCCTCACTTCTGCTACAGTAGAATGCCTCCCTCCAACTCCCCTTACAACAGCTTACGGCAGATTAGAGACATTGGTATAGCATTTGTTGTATGTAAGCAGTCACGCTAAGGCCTGCTTCTAAATACTCTCAGCTTCGTAGTTCATGTCTTTGACTCTTTTAGATTTATTTTTGTGTAGTGGACCCTTCTGTCTCTCTCTCTCTCTCTCTCTCTGTCTCATCTTTTCTAAGTGGCCCCTGGTACCAGTGTTTGATACTTATGGGCTCTTTCTCCTACCCTACCCCCAGCTTTGAAATTCCACATTTATATACGAAATTCCGTGGGGAGATGCCAATCTGTCACTGGAATGGGAAAAGAAAATAGTGAGTGAAGAAATTCCATCTTCATTCAAACAAGAAATTTATTTTCTCCTTTTAAAAATATTTAATAAATTAAAAGGTGGCCTACAAGGAGAAATGTGATTTTGAGTGTTCCCATTTGACCAGAGCAGGAGTGGAAATGTCAGTCTATCCTACTTTTAAACTAATCATCCTGTTCCACTGTTTAATACCCGTGTAGACCATGTCTGAGTTGAGAAGTAAGGACATGCAATGATAGTTTGCCAAGTCAACTAAAGCCCGAATTTCTAACTAATTTATACTTGTGTCTTGGTACATTTTATGCTTTCTAGTCATGCTTGTGTGTGATGAGGAATAATGCTTTTTTTTTTTTCTTTTGGTTTTGATTTTTTGAGACAAGGCTTCTCTGTATAGCCTTGACTGTCCTGGACTCGTTTTGTAGACCAGGCTAGCCTCAAACTCACAGAGATCTACCTGCCTCTGCTTCTCAGAGTGCTGGGACTAAAGGTGTGAGCCACCACTCTTGGCAGAGAATGGTATTTTTGTTTAATTGGAATAATCATTATTTTAATATATTCTTGAATTTTTTTGTTATGAAAACTATACTAAAAAGAACATAAAAGGTTGTAGGAAATATTTAGATAATTGTACTACAATGTTTGGTTGGTTTATTCATTATTCATTTACTTTCATTTATTAAATGACTAACATGCCAAATAATGGTTTAAACCAAAATTGAAAGGTGAATCTACAAAGAGAGCATTCTCTAAAGCAATTCTAGCCTAATTGGGGAGGGTGATTAGAACCTAATTTGGAAACAATTATTGTTGAGATATAGTCCAATAATTAGTAGCTGTATGGCACAATAAATACAGTAAGTTCATTAATAAAGAGGATTTCATTGCTCTTCAGCCCTTTTATTGGTTTACAGTATTAGCACAGGGGGAACAGTAAAAACTTTTAGAGATTCATAAGAGAACTTAGAAACCATAGAACATGCTTCTCTATAGCTACAAAATAACATCTCTGGACATGTCAGCATGCTCTGATGCCTCATGCCATATTTTGCTCTTTCTGTAGGAGACCGGCAATTGCAAGAGATGGAGCCTCCATATTGTTTAATACTTCATTATCAAAACATGCAACACACAGTGATGTTTAAAATATTTCGTCAAAGAGGAAAATGAAAGTGTATTTTCATTGACTTAAAAAATATTGAGGAAAAATTCTTAGAAATTCTCGTAAAGCTCAATATGTCATCAGATGCTTGGCAATGGTTTCTCCATGAAGAATGCCCATGCTCAGTAGGAATATTTTGAAGTTGTAATTACATGTCTCAGAGATCTTGTGTGTGTGTGTGTGTGTGTGTGTGTGTGTGTTGTAGTGGATCTTGGGGATGGAACACTGGGCCTTTCGTTTGCTAAGCTGGTCCTGCTGCACAGAGCCATGCATGCCTCAGCTTCTGGGTGATTCCGGGAATGGTTTATTGTTGAGAATGTTTGGGGGAGCAGGTTAAACAAAGTTTACATTTAGTGGATAATTGACACATTCTTAAAAATTGTGTGTAGACAAGATGTGAGTCTTCGAAACCCGTGCTAGTAGAAATAATTCCAATATTTAAACAGGAATTGTGCTGGTCATGACACATAGATACACACCGCCAACCTCTACACTCTTACTGCAAAGTGCTCTATGGTGTTGCTTCTTGAACACCAACACCACAGGCAGAAATTTCAGTCATGAACTCCTGAGGCAAACTGAAGTCAGGCCACAGGCTCTAAGAGTATGTGTGGAATTGCCTCCAGGTGACTTAAGCATAAAATACCCATGGAAGAAAAATGAACTTCATGTCTAGACCTGAGTCCCGTACCCAAGAAATGTCATACATATTCAAATGTGGAAAAGTTCAGAAAAATAAAAAACAACAATCATGGTCACAGGCATTTTGAAAAGGAAGAATCAGTTCCTCAGGTGGCTCTGGTGATGACCAAGGATGAGTAGTTAACATCTAGGTTGATCCTCAGGCAACTACCTTTTTTTTTTTTTTCTTGGAAGACACTGAGCATAAGATAAATAAGGCCAGAAACCAGGGATGCAGGCCAGCTGCTAAAATGCTTTCTAGCATGCAAGAATATCTGGATTTTAACCCCCAAAACTATACAAACAGGGTACAGTGTCTCATCTCTGCAATCCTAGCACTCCAGAGGCAGAGGCAGGGAGATGCCAAGTTTAAGGCTGCCCTCTGTTACCTAGCAAGTTTGAGGTTATCCTGGGTATTAGAAGGCTCTGTTTCAAAAAGAAAAACTAAAACTAAAAATAAAGGCCTTTTAAGTAGACATGCAAGAAGTGTCTGCAGTCTGTGTCTCCAAAGAACAACCTTGAGCTGCGTCTGCTCTCACTTCAGCTTCTGATCACTTAGAACCCCCAAATCTTCTGAGGAGCCCGTGGACATCAGGACTGGCCTCAGAAGGACAGGGAAGAGTCTTAGCATACTCTCTGTTTCCATGTATCCTTTCCCCGTATAACTTAGACCTACCCAAGGAGCCAGGAGTAAGCCTCAGGAGTCCTGCCCAGTTCACTATGCCATGGGACTCCACTCTTCTCTGAAGGAAGCTCACGGGTAGAATAGAACTCAGTGCCTAAATACCAGATACCAGTTCCTAAGCGTACTGCGTACAGCTCCATGTACACCATCCTCAACTCAACAGAACACTGCACCAGTCAGTGGAGACGCGTCATGTGGGTTTACAGGCCCATACATGAGTGATAGACGTGCCAGGCACAACAGACAGCCATTGCCTGCAGAGTGACCAGCTGGCTCCCTCTTCCCCTCTGTCATCCTATTTCCTGTTCTGGCAGTGAGCAGGTCACCTGACCTCTGAGAAGATAGGGTTCTTCTGCTCTCAACAGGGCAGAGCATTATTCACTTCCCCCCGAAGGGTAGCTTGCCCATGACACAAAGCAAAAGAAGCGCCCTTCAGTAAACTAAGGATGCAGCAGGAAGCTCAGAGCCTGGACTAAACATCATAAATTTGAAAGAAAAACAGTGGAAGCAAGAACACAGCATGCCAAAATATTTAAACATTTTCAAAAATTCCAGATACTTATCTAGTCCAAATAGGAAAACATCATTTTCTTTCATTAAAAGGGGAGCTTAACTGCATTCGAGTAAAAGTATTTGAACAGATTGGTGTCTGCTTTGAGATTAGGGCCTTTGGTATGTAAACTTTGTGGATGGACCTTTTTCTGTGAAGCCAGCTTGTCACCTAAAAGACAAGCACAGACACCACCCAAGGTCCTTCCCCTCAGCTTAGACTGACGATGTCTCCTCCAGGTTGACTACCTAACCTTTCGTGTCAAAGTTGAGCATACAAACAGGCCACACTTGAACATGCGCGCCTGATGTCCTCAGAGAACTGTGGGTGCTCGAGTGTTTATGACACAGGGATAAGAAGGCCTTTTCAGTCATGGAACTGAAGTCATGTTAAGCACTTAAAACAAATTAGCCAAACTGTAGATTATGGCCGTGGACACCCAACAGGGTCAGGGATTCAACATAAGAACAGTATTATCAGTTCCCCTACCCACAGCTGCTCTTCTACCTCACGGGGAAATCATGCAGACGGTAGAGCCAGGTTATGTCTGTAAATCAGTTCACAGTGTCTTGGGTTCTGAAAGCAAGAAGCCAGAAGCAGAGTGTCCAAGGCATTAAGCAATCTTTATGTCTTTGAAAACAGGTGGCATTATGGCTTGGGATTTCCAAACATTTCTGCTAAACAGACAAAAGTAATGTCAATAATTTGGATACTCTGTATTATTTGTTGATTGTTTTCAATAAGTTCAATACACATTGAATTTAATTAAACAAATGTATTTTGTTTCCAAAGTCTACCTACATGTAAACTAATTTTAAATAAACATTTTAAAGGTATGGTGTCAATTGTTTTACTCTTTGCTCCAGAATTTACTTGATTACTACAGACAAATACATCCTATAGGTTGACAACATCTTTTATTTAAAAAAATTTCCTCATGGCTTTATTTCTTCTGACTCTGATTTCTCTTAGGTATGGCTCTGCCCTTTCATTAGAAATTCAACATCTAAGGCTGGAGGGCACAGGACTGTTCCTTTATCATTAGTCCCCAGTTTAATACAGTGTCCTTTCCTAAGTAGCTTTCCTCTGTTTCTTTTTTCTAATCCTACTAATACAAAACCTAAATCTGAGATTCAGGATTCTGAGCTGTGACTCATGAACGGAAATATCCTATATATGTATTTAGTCATTGCAGAACCGTCTACCTTCTTTATCTGTTTTATAGGTTTGGGTTAGTCGCTAACATGCTCCATTAGCTACGGATTAACGGCCGTCTGTTTCCCCAAGAACATGGTTTAGCTTCTGTTGTTAGAACTCAGAGGGGATTTGTGCTATGCCCTCACATACTTTCACAAGCTCCTACAGTGTCTGTGTTACCTAGCAGGCACAAAAATTGAAGCTGTACAATTTATACCTGTTCATAGAAACAGTGTATATGCTGTTAGTTAATTAGAAGCATATCAGGAGACAAGTATTACTGAGATTTCTTTTGGTTCTAAGAAACTTTAAAATCACACACCCCCACACACGTGCACACACACACACACACACACACACACACAGAGAGAGAGAGAGAGAGAGAGAGAGAGAGAGAGAGAGAGAGAGAGAGAGATGACCCGGTCGTTTCATTCTGATAAGCAAATACACAGACACCCCAGACTACTTCTGTCCTTAGCTCAGCCCGAGAGACTTGACTTCAGAAAGTTTCAGTGCTTAGTACGTGGGTACACAAAGAAAACACCACCTCACGAACTTAAAGGAATATTTCAGAATTAGATCTGAAGCAGTTGTCACACGCCTTCCAGTGAGCACCGGACCCGTACAAGGACTGCTATGACACTTGGTAGCGGCGATTAACGAAAGGACCCGAGCAAGCACTGAATGATCACAGTGCAGTGAGGACCGGTCGCTCCACGTCCAATCTGTTGCCGTGATTCGGACACACACCGTGGAGAGCTGAATGGCCTCTCCCGGCGAACGGGGGCGTGGACACAGCCACACGCAGCCAACCACCCGAATTACGAAGCGCAATCACAGCAGTACCTGGCAATTCGTCTCCGAGTTAAGGAACGGCCCCGCTCTCACCTTGCACAAGCACACCCTTCAGCGGTCAGTGGCAGACACAGGCTGGCAGGCACAGCAGCTGCTCTGGCCTGAGCGGCTTAGAGCACATTCGAGCCGGCTCAGGTCCCACTGTTTGCCCATTGCAGTCTCTCCTATGACTCCATCGCCCAGGAATGGAAACCACGGCTCTCGCTCAGCGCCAGTGGACTCCCTGGCTATGGAGCCCAGGTGAAAAAAATTGCTGAGTTCTGCAAGGTTACTACAAGGTGAAGACAAGCAGAAGAGGCGGGGACGTGGGGAGGAGGAGGGGCTGTGAAGCCAAGAACCTAAACTCCAGCCACCTTGCCTTTGGAGAGCGTCAAGGTCCCATAAATCAGAGCCGGGACAATAGGAGGTCAGAGAAGAGTGAAGCTGAGATTCTGAAATGGCATTCAGCCAATCAGCTAACCCGGGGGCATGCTTCAAGCAATGATGTCTCCCACACCGACATCTTCACCTCCCCTTTCTCTTTCACACACACACACACACACCACTTCCAGACGTCGGTGTAGCTACACTGATTAACTATACACCCCTTTTTTTCAAGCTATAAAAGTTTTGGTGCTATTTTCCAGGTAACAAAGTTTAAGAGGGGTCCTATACAATGAAAACATTTGCCAGAATGAAATAATACTTTTAAGAGAAAAATATTTTATTTTGGTTCATACTAACTCGTCTTTTTTTGGGGGGGGCACACAATGGAATTATGCAATGATCTCCCATGCTAAAGAAAGAGAGATGGTGCAGGTTTTTATAAAGCTGACAGAACCAATTTAAAATTTCTCGTAAAAATTCCTACCATTCCACTTCAAGATCGGTCTTGACTCACACACACATTTTAATACTGCCAGGCTTCAAGAGGGCATTTCTTCTATAACAGGTACATGTAAGCTACAGATTGATACAACTATCATAGATGATTCTCAATGGATGGTTCCAAATTTTTAGTTCTTATATTTTAATGTTCTCTAATGTGAGGTAGAAACAATTTTAGGTTCTTAAATGCTTTATGAAATATTCTTTCTTCTTAGTTACATGGTTTTCCCCACAGGCAAATAATTAGTTACTGATCTGGGCAAAGATGGCATGGATGAGAGGCCAGCCCCACTCTTTCTCATCTTCCCCAGCATCCATATTCTGCTGTTCACCTGTTGTGGATTTATCCTCCTAGGCATCAGTCTCTTGAATTAAACTGGGGTTTGTGGCCAGCATCTGCCTTGACTACGTCCTGGGCTGGTGGGGGTGAAATGGAACAAAGTGTGGGTCAAAATGCTTTATCTATTTTGGAATCCTGGGGAAGGGACCCTTTACAGCCCCTTTCTTCCTTCCAATCGCCCCGCTGAGTGTGGTGGCCTGGGAATTGATGTCGTTTTCGAGGACTCTTTCGGCTCGGTGGAGAGTGATTGCTTCAAGAGGGCTATAAATAGAGGTAAGGATTTTATTGAACGGCTGTCCTCTTTGTGTCAGGACCTGATGGCACTCACTGTATGGCCAGAGTGAGTTAATTGTGAGGGAGAGTGAACCAGCTGGAGCTCCACTTGAGTGCCCACGTGCAGAGCAGGCGTCCCAGTTAACCTGGTGTCCTGGTGGACTCTGTTGGCAGGGGCTGCGGAAGACGATTAATGAAGGGGAAAGGTTGGCGATGGAATGCCAAGTTCGCCAGTTCACCACTGGGTTAATCCAAGATCACACGCCTGTGGGCATCAATGCTAATATTCCTACAATTACTTATGCATTATTTACAAGTCAGGATGTGGGAGACACAGAGGGGGAAGCAGATGAAGAGCAAGGAATGGGCTAACGATGAGGCCCACCTGTGTCCTGTGAAGTACACAAGACTGGGAGGTCTAAAGGAAGGAACGTCACTTCTGTTAATTCTCATAATAACCCTATGTGGTAGCTGCTGTTATCCCTTTCAGCCATGAGAATAACTGACGTGAACACTGATAACTAGTGGTTAATGGTGTTGAAATTACAGCCAAGTCCTTCAGGACCCAGAGTTCCCACAGCCTGAGCAAATCATTTAACTTATACCTTTCTCAGACAAAGAATGAAGTTTGTTTTTTACACAGTGGGAAGGCAGAAATGTGACTTAGCAAGAAATTTCCTTCACTGTATTCACAAGGCAAATCAACATAAAGAATGCAAAGATTTTTAAGGAAAATACACTTCAATATTTTTTTAAATTGCCTACTGAGTGCTGGAAAACAAACTCAGGCTCTCTGCCAGAACCTTCTCTTACCCCACGAGCCATGTCTTTACCCCTCACCCCATGAATAAGTATAGATATTACATATCAATATTGTTTTTGTTGTTTTAGTGGGATCCATTGTCTTCAATTAAAAAAACAAGTTTGGGCATTTTCTTTATAATACATTGCTACTCTCCCTTCAAAATACAAGAAATATACTTTTATTTATTTTTTTGCTTGAGTGTCTTTAAATCATAAGATCTTGAAGAATATCCTAAAATATAACAAGGCAATCTTTTCTTGACATACATGAAAAATGACTATTTATTTATTTATTTTTGCCAACTGTAGTATTGAGTTGAAATAAATTTTCACTGATCTTGGGTCTGAAGATGCTGACGTGACGCCAGGTTTGCTGTGTGGGGTCCATTGAGAGGCTGCAGTCTCGTCTGAAGTGCAACCCTCTGTGGGATGTCCATGCCCCTGGCTCAGTGCCAGCCTCAAGGTACACCACGCCTGTGTCCTAGCTCCCACCAAGCAGAGCCAATCCTACCTGCTTCCCAGGCTGTTGTTTCTACCTTTCATCCTGTTCCACACCTGCGCCAATCTTGTCTGAGTGTGCCTGGTGATACAATGTCTCTGATTTTGAAAACCTATTTGTAAATTCTGTAGCCGAACAGCTTTCATGAATCCAGGCTTCTTAGTCTCCCCGACGGAGTAACCTAGAAGGCTGTGCTTCCAAATATCTTGCAAATGCGGTCATTATCCTGTTTCAGGTACTGTAACTACAGACAGGAGCCATTCTTATTCCCCTTGGCCACTGGCTAGGGCAGAAATAATCCAACAGTGCAAATAAATGGCAAAGAAGTCAGTTGGAGAGGAAATGAAGAATTTCATTTAAAAGTTTCTTTTCATGTTAAGTTCTGAGTTCTGGAAGAACACAAGGCCTGGTGCCAGGTGCATGTCTGCAATGCTAGCCTTGGATGGCAGAGGGAGGCAAGAAGATCAGGCATGTAAGGGCTTTCATGGCTACATTCTGAGCCTAACGACAGCCTGCCTGTAGAAGAACCCAGCTCAAAAAAACCAACCAAACATCTAAGCAAATAACACAGCAAAACTACCAGTGGCATCTGAAATATCCAGTTAGTAACAGCAGTGAAGACTTCTCTTCTCTTGGGCTTTCTGGCATTGCTACTGAACTTAAAATGTTTGCTTCAACCCTTACTCTGGAGGTAGTATATTTCACTGGAGAGCTGAATTCTTATAAGTTAGTATGCTGTGAAGCCTATCTTGACCTATACACAAAACATCAAAAGGGGAAAAAACCCTATTTTCTCATCTCTAAAAATATTTTCTTCCAAATAAAGGAGGAGATGATTACAGACTGAATTATTTTTTAAAAATAAAAACAATGATAATCCAAATAAGATCCACTCACAAGAATTTTAATTGCTTCTTAATTCAGAAAGTCAAAGATGAACACAGTGTAGGACACTTTGTTTAAACAATTATACTGACCCATTTGATACTTTGTTTCATAGACTAGTAACAGCCTAGGTGAATTATCATAGCAAACAAACAAACAAACAAAAAAAAAAACCCAAAACTAGCAATGACAATAAAATACTGTCCCAAACCACAACCACATTCTCACCGCCTTTGTCTTAGAACGTTTATGTCTCGGATCAGAGATGTTGATTGTAGAATCACAGTTTGAAATGAAACTTAAATGAAAATTTGAACCATGAAGAAGAAAACCAGGAGAAGACACCAGTGGAAAGCCAGGAAGAGCGAGAAGTGTAGAGTTCTTGTTACTCTGCTCAGTTGTGACCCCTGCCTCAGTTTCTCAGTGTGGTAATGTTTTAACTTACATGGGCCTTCCTGTGGGTCCAGCCTGAAGTCCTTCAGGGCTTCCCACTGGGATAAACCTGGATCGTGGCTCAGTAAACACTGCAATTTGAGAGCCTCATAAACTGAAAGTCACCTGATACATTCAGCCTACTGAGCACCACAGCTCAGCGTATTGTAGGATGTGTGCTCTTCATCCTCGTGGTCATGTGACTGACAGTGAGGTGGGACACTATGGCGGCCCAGAATTGGGAGAGAGGACCGTACTGTAGCACTGGTCTGGGAAGAAGGCACAACCCATACTTAAATCATGGCTTCTGGGGAATACATAGCACCTACGGACCACGAAATAGTTAAAAAAAAAATCACACAAGTCAAAACATCATCAGGCAGGGACTGCCCATCATTTCCTGTTTTTCCTTAATGGTAACTTTTTTTCTAGGTGCATAACATGTATGATATCTCTATATCTGTTTCTGTCTGCCTGGGAAGTAAAGAATCAATGTCACTATGTAGCTTTCCTAGATGCTATTTTCCCCTTATTTGTACTTTTGTTTGTGCTTTACAGATCTTCTTGTTGTAACTAGGAACCAACTGAAAGGGGATTTAGGATTACATATCATAAATTCTAGGAAAAGAAACGTTTAAGGATATGAAAAAAGGTGGAAAAAAATCATGAGGATTGTCAAAGGAAGAAACTAACTCGTAGGCGCTCACAGTCATTTTCTTGCACAGTCATGACCAGAGAACACATTTGAAATCCTTATGAAAACAGAGCTTTCTAGCCTAGTCCTCCCCATTACTTCCATCACACACACACATAGAATGTGCCATGGAGAGTTTCACTCTCCCAGGAACCAGGAGGCCAGCTGCTTTCCCAACTGTGTGCTGAACTCAGGGCTCTGTGAGGATGCTGGCGTGTGTGGGGACATGAACTCCTACTCTTCAGCAAGTGGAACTTGAGGGTAAATCTTCTAAAATATAGGGCTCAAAATGCATCCAGACACCAGGATGTAATCAAGACCAAAGTTACAAGACTATGTTAGTTTTCAAAGATACTATTGTTTTAACACTGTAAATTGTAAAGTAGGTATGGTATGTGTATATTGAGTGTATTATACATTACATGAGGTAATAATGCATCACTAAAAAGCATATTAAAATGATGAGTACATTGTGTCTGGAATTTTGTAATCAATATTTAACAGTATAGAAAGAAATCTGAAATGTTTTACAATGTTAATAGCATTTATCTCTAAGAAACGAGATTATAGAAATTTTATTTTTCATTTGCTTTTGTGAATGTTCTGAAATGACTTCAACATATTAACACACACTACACACACACACACATACACAAAGAGTACAAAGAGAACAGCCACCGTAGGTGACAATGCAGGAATCAGGTTTTTTGTTTGTTTGTTTGTTTGTTTGTTTGTTTAAATGTATCTTTTGACAAAGCACCTCCATCAAGTGTATACCCTTTGCAAGTGGAAAGCTCAGTCTTGAGACACGAAAGTACCATGAATTGAAATACTTGAGTCGAGTTACTCAATTCTGAACACTGCAAAATTATGACAAAATACAGAGCGTCTTGCGGTTCAGTAATGTTTTAACATATACAAATTAATACAGGCAAATGAGAGAGCATCTGTATACGTATGCCTGCAAACCCCAATATGGAGAGAACGGATACAGCGCAACATAGTCTCAGCCTGGCAGGAACAGCCCATCAGTAGAATGGGAATAATAACAAGTTGCCAGTGTAAACATCACCCCAAAGAAATCTACCACTATCTAAGAGGCACTGCTGTTCAGAACATTCCAGAGTGGCTTCCACAATGGCAGCGTGAATTTGCTTGTGGTGGGCAGGCCTGGGGGAGAGATGGCATGGCCCATGCTACTCTTGACCTATTTGTTCTTTTGTTTGTGCTTTGCGGGCCTTTTTGATGTAAGCAGGAAGCAGCTGGCATAGGGCTTAGGATTACATATCATAAAGAAACAACAGCTTGTCCAATGAAGCGGCATGTGTGGATGTGCCGCATGTGTTTCTGGGGCGGCGGGGAAAGGCTTAAAATTAAAAAGCTTGATACTGCTCAGAATATTCAGTCTAAACCTAAAGGTAGTCCACCTGCTACTGAGTCATTACTCTGCTGAAACAATGTTTGAAAATTGGACAAATACAAGACCAGACCCACACAAATTGAGTGTTTTTACTTTTTAATACACAGCAATGGGTTTTTCTTTTTAAGTTCAAAACCATTTTTCTAATATGCTTACGTGGGGGAAAAAAAAAAGCTTTATTAGTGCCAAACACGCTATTTCAAAGCAAAGGGATTTGCCCTGTGAACAGAGTGGAAGCAGATGTAACTGGGTTGACCATACCCTACAAGCACAGAGCCTGAAGCTCAAAGATAGAACACTCCATACTTTTAATACAACAAACCCAATAAATGCTATTAATAAAAGGCAGAAAATACTGGTGCTCATGTTATCCCTTGCCTACGGCATGGAATTAAGCCAAGGTATGCGCTGACATCATTACCATTCTATAATTGAGACACTACAGTTTAGTTATTAAAGACAAAGAGTAGCAACTGAGCAGAGTTAGGTCACATTTATTTGGAAGAAGGTGATGTTCTGCTAAGTTACATCATCATAAGAAAATGCATTTTTTTTTATAAAAATAATACTCAAAATTTAGTTTTAGTCTGATATTCTATTGACTAAAACATAGCACTATGGTTACCTTTAATATATTCAGGGGTATAATCACACTGTGCCTCTTGTTTGAAAGTGAATAGCTTACTCTTAAATATATATTTAAATATATTTCTATTTAAATATAGGACTCTTGACATTGAAGAAAACTGTCTCCATTTCTGGACCTCCTAAATATTATGTATATTTTTTATCTCCCTATCTATAAACACGCATACACATATTAATGCATTTGTGAATTCTAAACCTTTTGTATGCATTCATGGGTAACATTTTCACATACAGAATTTTAATCACATAGTCATAGTTTGAATACACATTTTTTACTATTTCCTTTAAAATATTTTATAAGCATTTTTCTTTTAACCACAATTTTCAAATGAGACATTGTAAAATATGCTTAGAGTTTATTTTTCAAAGCCTTTGCAGCATTTTGGGCATGAATATAATTTCTACATTTCACTACTGGGGATGTGACTCAGTTCCTTCCAGGTTTCTGATCAAACTTAATTTTCGGTTACACAGCTCTGAGAGTATTTCAATTTTTCTGTTAGATTTTATTTTCAAAGTTTTCTTTTAGAACAAATTTCAAAAAAGGAAAATGAGCATGGAACGAAAAGCTCATTCTTGAGAATGTTGTCTTTGGGGCAAAGCAGCCTACATCGATGCTAAAGCATGTGTTTGTGCGGTACCAGCCGAACGTAGATGACAGCAATTTATCACTAATTGTTATAAATTTTGTGTATGCCTTAATCCATCTGCCGGTTTTCTGCGACAAATTGTTCTGTGTTATGAAGTTTGCGCACCTTTTGTTGCTGCATTTATCTTCAGTTCTCGAACAAGCACAGGTGTATGTCCAAATAAAACATAGCGATAGAATTTGGTGCTAATGTTCCCCTAAATGGCGGCTTCACTTGCACCACTGCTAAGGTCTAACTTGGGTCCTCTACACAAATCCTAATTACCGCCTTCAGAGAGGCCATGGCCATTAATTTGGTTAGGTTTCGAAGCACATGATCAATAAAACACGTGTATCAATAGCTCATAACAGGATGGTTTCCACGCAGTAACCGCAAATCATTCACCTACGGTAAAGGCGTGCTTAAGCTTCTTCGTAGTCTACTTTCAGAGTTTTAACAGGCTCCTAGTTTTGGTGTTTGCACAGGCCTGCCTGGGCCATGTGCATGGGAGGCCTGTGCTCTCCTCCTGGGTTACATTCCCACTGTTTAACAGGCATTAAGAATTGTTATTCCAGTGCTTGTGCAATATGCTCACATTACTTTCACATTTGTTAAACTAGAAAGCATGAGGCAACAACGAAAACATATTTGAGTCATACGTAAGTTGAATTCTTAAATTGAACTTCAACTATGTCAGGGAATATTATTCAACAAGGCCACATTTTAGCTCTGCGAGTCCACAGTAAAATACAGAGTGAGAAAAAGGATAAATATTAGTCTGTTTTAAGGACATAAAATCTACATATGCAGAAGAATGTTATTATATTAATACAGTAAAAATTTACACCAATGTAAGTGTTCTTATCCACTGCTTTTTCTCTACCAGTTCAAATCATGGTATGGGTAATAGGGAAACTAAGGACAATCACCCACTAAAAACCAGCAGCCACAGCTGAAAAGGTGTAGGAATGACAATGAGTAGGACTCCCCCATTGCCCAGCTGAGGAACGAGGGCCTGTCACTTCTGTCTTGTCACCTGTCAGACAAGCACTTAGCAGATGTGGAAATGACACGTACTCTGAGAACCTATGAAGTTGGCATCACATGAGAGTCTGCACCACAGTTCATAAGTTGTGCCTTGCGTTGGCTGTACAAAACCTGACATTACTGCCAGGCTACTCTAGGCATAGGCTATGAAATGTGACCATTGGCTTATGGCTATATTCATGTGTAAAGTCAAGAATAGAAACATGCAGAAGTGCTAAGTTTATAAGCACATCTAATAGAGCCCTCACAGCTTCGCTTTCCACACTGACAAAACAGCCACTCTCAAAACCACATCTGACAACCACCTCTTTCCCCATGATATCTCCCATCAGGAAAGGGCTTTTGACTAGCATTTGACTAGCCTATAGGAAGCCTTGGGTTTAGTGCCCAGCACTGGCAAGAAGAAAACAATGAAAGGAAAGAGAGATAATTCTACCAGCTGTAGAAGGGATAGAGTACAGGGGAGACCTGTGTAAGAGAAAATTAGAAACGGGGAAGATACAGTCAAAGGTAATGAAACCAACAGCCCTGACCTCAACAAGGAGCCATTTCTTTTTTTTTGAGACAAGTCTTAGGGGAAATCAGCACTATTATTCTATTACAACATCAGTAAAATTTTATGAAATCAAAGTAGAGATTGATAAGAGATTAGGACTCCAGAAGCTGGGAGGATGAAATGCCAGATGCCACTAAATGCCACCAAACAACTCAAAAGCCAATCCAGACATATCCTAAGCTGACCCCAGGACCCTGGATAAAAGGGAAAAATTATAACAAATGATTTACAGAAGTCTTTACGTTAGCAGGATCATCTTCGCGGCACTGCTAATACTTGCTTCAGAAAATTTATCATGTATACAGATACTAATCATGAAAAATGAAGTATGTTGGAAAACTGCCACTTTATCTGGTATTTTTCAAATTGATAATTCAGTAAATGTCTATATGCTTTACTATGCCCTTTCCTAATTGTAATCTAGTGTTATTTCCTGTTTGATGACACTTCTGGACACAGAATACCGGAGACACGTGCGGAAAGGTTCCATTATACCACCCCCAGCTCATATACATGAAAGTAGGTGCCACCAAAAGAAAGGTCAGAAATTGAGAAAGGAGTACAGTCGATCACACGGAAGCCAACTTGATCTTGACCTGGAAAATGATCCCCAAAGTATAGACAGTAAAATAAAAACAGAAAACTGGGAGTGAAACAAAGCCAACACTCAACAGGCGAAGAGACAACCAAATCATGGGAGAAAATACGTGTATCTGTAATACACAGATAGTTATGGATTAATATGCACATACATAAAAGAGTTCAATGAACAGTAGCAAAAGTTGACCAGGGATGGGGAGACATTTTTCAGAAGGAACACAATGGCCAATAGCTATATGGGGCAGCACTCAACATTACTAATTATCAGCAAAACACCAGATCAAAATGACAAGTGAGTCTTCACCGCAAGCTTCCTGGTAACGCTTCGGCCGGGAAGACAAATCATGACAAGTTTTGGCAAAGGTATGGAGAAAGGATACCCTTGGAAACTGCCGATTAGAGTGTGAGTTAGTACAGCCATGTCAGGAAACAGCGTGGTGGTTCCTGAGAGCTAAAATTAGAACTGTGATCTGACCTAGCAGTCCTACTTCCGGGAATATGTCCAGTGGGAGTCAAATTAGTATCTCAAAGAGATGCACACTCTGATATGGTTCACAATAGCTAATACATAGAATCACTCTGAGAGTACCCTGACAGATGAGTGAAGGAAACACTACACACACACACACACACGCACACACGCACACACGCATGCACTCACACACACTGTGGATTAGTATATCTGTAAAATACAATATTATTCTTTTTTAATTAATTTATTTTTTTATTAATTACAGTTTATTCACTTTGTATCCCAATTGTAGCCCCCTCCCTTGTTGCCTCCCAAACACACCCTCCTTCCCTCCCTCTTCTCCTTCCATGCCCTTCTCCAAGTCCACTAATAGGGGAGGACCTCCTCCCCTTCCCTCTGACCCTAGCCTATCAAGTCTCATCAGGACTGGCTGCATTGTCTTCCTCTGTGGCTTGGTAAGGCTGCTCCCCACTCAGGAGGAGGTGATCAAAGAGCCAGCCACTGAGTTCATGTCAGAGACAGTCCCTGTTCCCATTACTAGGGAAGCTACTTGGGCACTGAGCTGCCATGGGTTACATGTGCAGGGGTTCTAGGTTATCTCCATGCATGCTCCTTGGTAGGAGTACCAGTCTCAGAAAAGACCCCTGTGTCCAGATTTGCCACCTGTTGCTGTATGGGTGAATTTGAAAGATGTTTTGCTGGGTTTAGTGGGACAGGCAAAGGAAGAACACATATTGTGCGCTGTCACTAATACTGGCATCTCAAAATGTCACAGTGGTCAAAGTAGAGAACAGAATTGGCTGTCAGCACTTGAGGAAGGGAGAATGGATGATGTGGCTGAAAGGGTAGAGCTCTGTTTGGCGTAAGGAGAGGCTCTGTGTAACCAGGCACAGAGACCACAAAGGACCTTATGTTCAAGTCAATACATGTGTTAATTAGCTTGACAGTGGCCATCGCTTTAGAATTTTTCCACATTCTCAAACATCAGGCCATATGCTCTCAGTACAGATAAGTCTTATTCCCCCCTTTTTTCCTGAGATACCGGGAGGGAGAGAGAAACGAGGCAGTAGCTTGCCCCTCGACTTAGCCATCACAACAGAGGCTTCACAGGCACAAGTGGCACAGCTCAGCAGTGATTTAGTCTTACCTTGAACGATTTACCATAATTCAAAACTCTGGAAAAGCCCGTGCAGCTTTTGTAACGGAAACAAAAGCTGTTTCCGTTGGCATCTCAGGTGAAAACGTTTTGTGCTAACAGCCACAGAGAGGGAACATCTGAGTCAGGCCCAAGAAGCATGAAGTTTTTCTGTTTGGTTTGTATTACGCTGGATAAGATGTCTTTTTCCAAAGGTATCCTACTCAGGCACACGGGCCTTTCTCTCATTGTTACTGCTCCAATCGGTCACAGCAAGGCAGAGGATGAGCATTCTAACGTAGCCCTCCTCTGAGGAACCACAGCACACCTCCCCAGTGGGCTCAGGTACCTGAGGTGTGTCTTGCTGTTCTGCCAAGGTTTCCAGGCACCTGTCTCCTACAGCTGTGCTCTTCATTTGGCCTAGAAGGGGGAGTCCCTCCACCACGGAATGAGGCAAGTCCTTCCTAGAGAGCTAAGGAGGGACGCTCTCAGATGGGTGTAAGCACCTCTGGGACACTTGGCAGCTGCAGAGGAGCTCTCTGGAACATCAGCCACACTATCCCAGAAGAGCCTGGAGTGTGAATGAGGCAGGGCCCCGGTGCAGTGCTGGTGTCCATCTGTGGGAGATTACTTAGTGCCCACTGCTCTGCTCAACTTAGTTTCCATCGGCAATTATTTTCAGAATCCGTCCTTGGATAGGGTGTGCCATTGTCTGTGCCTGGGAGACATGTGGACTCATGAAAACGAGAGACCACGTGAGGCCAATGCAGGCCCAGAAGAAAGCTCCCATCCTGTGTCTGTCTGCTGAAGGCAAGACGCTCCAAAGGCCTAAGGGGAAAAGCCAGGCTAGTCTCCAAGACTGTGAAAAGCACTGGGCTCAAGACAGACAAGATGGTATGGAGGGAAAAAAATACCAGTTCAGGGTTTCAAATGCAATATTAAATTACTTAGATTCTTAAGAGAGTATGCATTAGCTATTTCTCTGAAACTTAGTTGATGGCACTTAAAAACAATCCTAAATTTAATCCTAAACATCTCGAAGGTATGAAAACCTCTATGGACCTATATTTGAAATATACCTTAGAAATCATAAGATGTATTAATTAGCATTATTATCTAAATATCATATGATGAAAAAATAAGCAAATTATTTTTGAAATGGTAACTAATTTTTACTTTCTTGAAGGTCTTATCAAATTTAATGAGGAGACAGATTTACTATAAAGGTAGAAAGCGGCCTTGAGATCATCAGTTTTTACATACATGCAGACACGTACACACACGCACACACACGCACACACACAGAGTCAGGAAGAGCAGAGGACACTTATTAAGCACAGGGGTGCTAGCAGATCTCCACAATGTCAAATTTAACATTAAAGTATTTACAGCATTTATAATTTAATATCTCTAGATCAAACTTTTTTGAATAGTCAAATCTCTAGTGTACATTTCAGAGGCTTTTATTTTTGTAATAAATAAACTTCTCAAGCAACACATAAAAATCATAAAGTATCCACATATGCATATATGTGTGTGTATATATATGTACACACATATATATGTATATCTACATATATATACATATATACACACACACCTGTGTGTGTGTGTATACATATATATACAGAGAGAGAGACACACAAGATACCAGTAGCCTTTTAGTTCAAATTTCTGATTATTCATGGGACAATTTTTCCTATTCACTATAGTCCTCAGAATTAGAGAGGAAATATTCCACATTGGGTGTGTGCAGATTCAATGTCACCAACCTTTGGGTTTAGTCATGTGGAGCAAAATTACCCAGCCAATGCTGGGGGTGCTTTGGGTACGTGGTTTTCACCCCACCTTCTCTGTTTTAACATTTTAATATCTTGTAACTTATTTATGAAAATAACTCAAATTTCTAGAATTTTCTGGGTCCATGTTTATCTTCCCTACTTTTATTTTATGGTTTTATGGTACAGTGTTACTGAGGAGGAAAATGATTGTTAAATTTTGGAATGCTCTCTTTAGATTACATGCAAGACAGACGATGGCTGAGGGTTTGGCTCTGAAGACTGTATTTTCAAGCATACCTCAGAGGGTATCTGGTTACAGCCTCATGCTAGGATTAGTATATGGAAGTGACGAAGGAGAAATCTCTTCATTAGGCCCACACTTTCCCTGCTCCTTGCAGTCTCTCTTTGACACGCCTGTCAAGAATCTCATGACGGCTAATGCCCTCTTGAACTCAGCTCTCCTCTGACTTGAAAGGTCTCATTCTGGTTACTCTGACCAGAAGTCCTCATTCTGTTCATTCACATATCCTCCAGAATGTTGACAAAAAGGTTGGAAAATAGTGAAGGTCCCAGAGAAACTTAGAAAAAAAAAAATCAGGTGAATGGGTGCTAATGAGTGTTAAATGTCTTTAAGATGTGACTATGCCTTAAATAACGAAGTAAAATAATTCCCTATCTTAATTTTTTTTTTTGAGACAGGATCTCACTATGTAGCCCAGGATAGCCTTAAGCCTCTCAAGTTCTTGGTCTGCTGGACTGTGCCACAATTTCCAGCTTGCTTTGAACTGTTATCTGATTTATTGCACGACTATCCGCCATTCACACCTTGATCTATGGGTGTCTCTATCTCCTGATGGATACGTTTCTTTCTTAACTCCATGCAGCTTCTTTGTTACGGATAACTTTATTTTTACCTTTAACTCTGCGTATATCTGACATAGACTCCTTTACATGCAAGCACTGTTGGCCAATGGCGGTGATGCTTATGTCCATCACCCAGTGATGGAGAACAAACTCACAGTGATGACTAGAGAAACTGTCTCTGATGCTATTTCTTTTGTATCCACCTTCTCTCCTGGGCCTAGGGACCTTGAGGCTGATATCACCCTTTCTTAACGCAAATCTTAAGCAGAGTTTGGATGACACATTTTTACCATGGTTATGTGTCACCTAACCCGGAGAAAGGTGGGCGGAGCTGTGTAACTGATCCGCGCTGCCTTCTCAGCGGGACTTCCGGAAGGCAGTCTCTAGTTCCCATAGAACAAAGCCTGTTTTCTGCTCCCAGTTATCCCATCTACCTTCTTCTTTTAACAGAAGACTTTGCTTTGCTGTTTTTCTTGGTGGCTCTTCTTTTGAGCTTTTCTTGTCTTTCTTTATTAAAACACATAATTACTGCCATCTGGGTATTTAGATTGCAGAACAGGAATGAGAGCTATCTCTCAAAAATCTCAGAACAGGACAGATTAGAACCCGTAAGTCAGGACAGCATTACTTAGTTCTAACCTCGGAGTTCGCACGCTCTCGATGACTTCCGTTCTCCCTGCTGGCTTTTAGGAATGTGATGCTACCGACAGAGACAGAAGCCAGATGTAGTGGCAGTTCTTTTTTTTACAATGTTTGGAGATCTGGTGCTCAGTCGCACTAGCCTGGAAGACAACTAAACAGTAGATGCTATCTTGCCTTCTAACCTGCAGAAATTCCAGCAAAATGTTTCTGCCCACGCAACCCTGAAAAAGCACTGGAGAGAATCAGATGCGATCAGCGGGAGGACTCAAGCTGAAGCAAAGGCCGAAGTGGTCAGCATAGAGCCCCTGAGAGGAGGATAGTGGACAAGGCAATGTTGCTTTGGGATGAGAAGCCGGCACCCGTAAGGCCCGAAAATGCTCCTTTAAAATTCCAGGACTTAACCTTACTCATCTTGTTTGCTTTATCCTGATGCATGAGGCACATTTTCTTTCAAAAGGGTAACAAAGAAATATAAAGTCTATTTTTGGAAGTGGGAGAAAAATAGAAAAGGAAGGCTGGAACATCTGGTCTCGTTCATTACAAGAAGCAATAAAGAATGATGTAAAACTGTCAGAACAAGTAAATAAAACACTAATTAGGGTCCTCAGTGAGGAAAAACTCTCCCACCCCCCAAGAGAGACAGGTCAAAACACTGTGTTTACAAAGGCTCATGGGAGGGGGAGTTTGAGAAGAGCACAGAGATAAGAGAGATGCTGTGGGGACAGAGGAATGTGTTGAACTCTGGGAGAGAAAACACATTCCCATGACTGGGAGTCACAGAAACTCAGGCAGGTGCTTGGAACAGTGACACTTGTGCCCCAAGAAGACTGCATAACCAGGGAGAGCATGGCTGTACAGTTCACCTCCAGGGCAGCCCTGAGCCCGGAGCCTATAAAGGAAGTAAATGGTGGAAAGAACCACACAGACCTGAAAGCCTGAGGTAGCCTGGTGGTGCGCGGTCAAAGCAGCTGTGTTCCTGGGGCAGAATGACAACGTTTGAAATGACTTTATACTTTCAGGGCTCCATGACTGGACCCAAAGCTTCTAGCCACCATGGCGTAGAGGCAGCAGAGTTGCTTTCATTAGGATGCTATGCAGGGTTGGCATGGGGCATTTCAGCAGGAGACATGAGAATTCACTTAAATTTAACACAATCCCAGTTCTAATGGTAGAAAATGAAGCTCGGCTATGATTAAATAACAATGGCAGGACTACAGTTTTGTTTATTCAGCATCCCAGTGACTTGAATTTCAGGATTTGACTTAAAAGAATTAGAAAAGCAATAGAACTGTTCATCAGTGGGTCAGGCTCTGGCTTGAAAAAAACTCCCCAGTACTCACTGAATGCATCTTTGACCCTGGGTTCTTCTGATTGGGTTGAAAAACTCATATAATTCTCTCAGAATGTCTTGTATTAAGTTTAAAAAAATGCATTCTATGTGTTTTATATCACCTGAGAGGTGTCAAGCTTTATGAAGATTGATGAGGACTTGGGAAAACCACATTACCCCAAACTGCATATTTTGAAAAAGTCATGAACTTCCTCTTAATTAATTCCTGAATTATGTTAGCATTCTCATTTTGCGAATGGAAATTTAAAACTATAGACTATTCAAGTGAATTAACAAAAATAACAATAGTTCAATAAGAAATCTGAATAAAAGGTTTACTTTTTAAGTTCTATTTTGTTTTTTTTTTTTTTTTTTTTTTTTGCTTGTTTTATCAGATCACAGAGAGTTTTATAGCAACGTTAAATTTTCAGTGGAGCCTCTGATTTTAAAAAGAAATCTGTTTGAGGGAACAATTGGTATACCTTCGAAAATGCTGTATACCTCAAATATTAGACTTGCTCCCAAAATCCTTCCCTCAGGGGTACTTACAATTAAAGTGTAATCTTAGCCCATATGACTCATGATGCTTAAACACTGTTGCTGAGAAACATATTTTTAACGAAGACTGTGCTATGCAGACTGAGTTGCAGTGAACTCTAGCTTCCCCGATGGACAGCATTTTCTCGTTCCTAAGAAGAATGTGACAGACCTCTGCAGGTAGAGCTTCTCTCGGGATCCAGCTCAGGGCTTCCACATTTTTGCCCTGAGTGGATGAGCAGCAGACAGCGGCCAGCACCTGAATTAACTTACTGTTCCTTCAGGTCCAGCGTGAAAATACCCAACTGGGAGGAGACCCTTAGACTGAATCAGTGTAAAACAAGTGCAGCTTCTAAATAAGGTACTAAGGAACTCAGAACACTCTGGGCAGGGAGCATTCCAACGGGACAGGCCAGTGGAAGAAAGAGAATGCGGTGCTGCGTGTACAAGAGTCAAGTGGTGCCCGAAGAAAAGGTCCTCGAGGACTGACAGATGGCTCAGAGGGTCAAAGTCCTGGTGGTGGAAGCCTGCCAGCCTGAGCTCAGTTGCCCCAACCCAGTGGGGTGGGGGGAATGGTTGTGGTGATGCGGACATACAATCCCAACACTCTTACAGAGAGACAGAGGGCAGAGCTAAGAGACCTGCTGGCAAGCTCCTGGGCCAGCTGACTTGGGGTAATTAGGGCAGCAGAGACAAGACATTGCCTCAAACGAGGTGGACGGAGAAATGACTTCCCACGAATTGCCTTTGCACCCTAACCTGCTCACTCTGCTATATGAGTATGAACATGCACTCACATATACAACCCTCCTGCAACATTTTAATATTTTCATAAAGATTTCCTCTACCAAAGAGAAGAGGAGGAGGAGGGAGAGGAGGAGGAGAAGGAGGGGGTAGGAAGAGGAGGAGGCTGTCAATATAGGGACCACAGTCTTTATATCAACAGCCTTCCCAGAGTACGGGTTTCATCTTATCTGGGATTCTGAAATTGTGTGCAGAGGTGCACTTCTTTTTTCTAGAGAGTCTTAAGTTTCTAAATCGTACTAGTAATTGAGGAGAGTTTGAAAGCCCTTTGGTTATGGCAGCCGCTTTTTGAAACTCAAAGTAAGTCTGTGCTGAGTATGAAAGTGTAATGAGTGATAATGGGGCATTAATGAAAGGCCAAGTGGAGTAGTCTGAAGTTCAAGAAATTTCCATGTTAATGCTGAGACACACCTGAGCAAAGCATTTTAAGCCGTAAAGCATTCGCTCTCATAAAGCCATCACAGCCACGGGGGAATCACTCCTGATCAAGACAAGTCCTAATATAATCCCCACTCATCACAGCTGAGGGGAAACTTTACATCTTCCTATTCCAGATGGCACCATCTCATCAGAGTTCTGCGCCTCCGTGGGCCCAGTTAATTAAGGTCCTGACTGACTGTTAATGGCAGCCTTACGTAGCAAACATGACTCTAGAACAGATGTCGGTAAATGCAGCAAAGCAGCGGGAAAACCATTCCGACAATGCTCTGAAGAGCAATTCCGTCCCTAGCACACGGACCCTTGCAGCACCTGAATATCGCTTTTGTCTTTTTGGTTCTCAAAGAGGAGGCAAGGAGAAAGGGTCACAGTGGGGCTGGGGGAAGAGGACTCTTGGTCCAAGTCTTCTTGGAAGCACTCTGCTCTTCAGGGGCCTAAGAACTGGGAGCATGACAGCCTTTCCAAAGGCAGAAGAATTAAGATGATGTATGATTATGAGACTCCACAGACCGCTCGCCACACGCTCCGCTCCTTAATCAACTACGTGCTGGCTGTAAACTCGCAGCTCAAATAAACTTCCACCTCACACCTTTGTTCTCGTCGGGTCAGCACATATCTGCAACCTCGCTAGCAGCCTATTTTGAGCAGAGCTGAGAGAGTGAGTTGAGAGAATCCATTGATTAACCAATGGCAAAGGTGGCACAAGCACCGCCTTCGCGGTGCTCCTCGGGCTGTGAACTAAAACCTGCAGAGGAGGAGTTTTGTGGGATTTTGTGATTGCGTCTGTTTTCTGGAAATTTCACTTTTTTTTGTTGTTGTTGTTCTTAATGTATACAAGAAAACATCCCCAAGGATTAAAGTAGAAGGCTTACACTAGAATAAAATAATATGTAGTAATGTTTTGAAAAATATATAAAGCTATATAAGGACGCAACACATTTTTAGAACTTAATTAAGTGAGGTTTCTCAGAAATCTTTTAAGTTTTAACATGGCTTTGTTATAACAAAACAATCTAGACATCTTAAAGGCTTTTGGGAAACCAATGAGCACTGTTTCCTTTAAGGAAATGGATGAGCGAAAGAAGCCCACCTCTATTACAATAGCGTTTTCTACTATTTAGGAAGCTGACTTTCAAATTATCCTTCCTCGGAAATCATCTTCAACTTGTGTTTTATGTTTCTATAAATCTAACATTTTTTTTTCAGTTCACCTTGAAGTAGTTTCAATTCATCAGAATTTGCAAAAGCATTGAAGAGGTTTCCTCTCTTTTACCTTTCCATGAAGATGACATCTTTGAAAACCAGAGAAACCTGATTCCATGATGCCAGGAAATTAGCATTTCTGCATTGGGTGTGGTTTGGCAGGTTTTACATGCACTAACTAGGTTGGAGTCTTATTTGGTTTTGCTTATGCAGAGAGAAAGTTGCGTGTTCCTGTCTAATGAGATCTGATACACTGATCTGTGTAACCATCCTGGTGACCAGGATTCAGAAGAGCTCCATCCCTTCCGTCACATCCACTACCACGCTTTTATAATCACACTGTCCTGGCTGGATTCCAGCAAGCATGGCTCTAGTCTCCATCACGGAAATCCTCCCTAAATGGAACCATCCCACTACAGATTTCACGCCACACTTTTCCTTCAGCAGAGAGGTTTCTTGGTCTTCATCTAATTTCCCCCCCCCCCATGTATCAGCAGTTTCTTTTGTTGTGACACAGGTGAACTGTTATCTCAATGAGAAAATAGATATCGAGAGAGTAAGTAGGGCTTTTGGCTTTGAGAAAATTACAGTGCACAGCTCTTTGATTCTATTTTGGCAGACACCCTGGGTTAAAAACAAATGACGATAGTAGGTGTCTTTTTATTTTTAGTAGTATAGTTTCCTGGATTTTATTAAATGAGATAATTCTTGAATTTTTGATGCAGTGGCAAAAGGAGAAATTCTCTTCTGTGGCTGAATTCATGCTAAGGAAATGCAGAGCTAGCCAGCTTAGGAGTAAGTCTGTGTAGCTCAAAGAGACAAATGGGGGAGCAAACTCAAACCCTGATCTGCCTCCACCTTTTCTCAGTCAATCCTCTCTGCTCCCTGTGGAAAGAGGGGTGGTCCCTTTAAAACTCCTCCTTTGACTGCTGACACTACAGTCTGCTCTGTCACCAAAGTCCCTAAGAGACTTGGCAGAGGAAAAGGGCATCTTTTCATTGGCCCTTTGTGCTGCTGCCTCTGCGGGTTCCCGCACCTTCGCATTGTCTCCCATAGGCTGCAAATAGACACACACACCGAGCACGCACACATGCACAGCACACACAGATGCACACTGCACACAGACATGAACACACATGCAAAGCACACAGACACTCGTGCATGCAGACTGCAAACAGATATGCACACACACTACACAGAGACATGCACACGTACATATAGCACACAGACATGCACACACATATACTATACACAGACATGCACACGTACTGCGCCACAAAAGTACACATACACTACACACAGACACACGGAGCGCACACAGACATGCACACACAGAGCGCACATAGACATGTACACACATTGCACATAAAATGTATATGCACATGCACACACACACACACACACACACACACACACACACACACACACACACGGTTTTCTTAGGACGCGGCTCCCCCAGTTCTCCAGTTTCCTCATTACTCTGCAGTGAGCAATGGCCAGCGTGCGCAGGAACCAGGCTCTCTTTCCCACTGCTGTAGCAGGGTACTGTCAGCGAGCCCCCACCTCGTGAACACTTCCAACACTCTAGAGGGCTCATTTCAGGGGGACCCAGAGGAACCTTTCCCGGAGGTTCCACAGGCACGGCCCCAGGGCTACATGCTACGCTGAGGCACACTTCTGCACTGATACACACTTCTGTACTGAGGCCTGATGCCAGCCTGGGGCCTGAGCTCCTGCCCACTGCTCAGGTCACCACGGACAGGCCGCTCCTGTCTGCTGTCCTGCCCTACGGTCAGTTCTCAAAGCCCCAACTCTCTAATCCCTCGTTACAAGTGCTGATTCTTCACAACAAACTTTCCCCTTTCAGGTTGGCTTCTTTCTCCTGATTGGACTCAGAGTGGACCTGCATGCCAGAGGCTGAGACTCCCCACCCCCACCCCCCCATCTCCGTGCACATCTCCTTTTTATAGTCTAATAAATGCCACTCTTTCACCAACGTTGGTTACAGTTACATCTTTTGGAACTAAAGAAGTCCTGACAAGCTGAGATCTATAAAATCAGTAGGTAGACTATGGTCCTTTGAGAAGCCTGTAAACGCAGTTTTAAAAAGAGGCCTGCAGGCTGGGAAAAGAGTTCAGATGATGAAGGTCCTGCTTCTGCCCCCAGAACCTACATACAGAAGCCAGACACGGCGCCTGCAGCCCAGGCACCGCACAGCTAGAAACAGGAGCATCCTTGCAGCTTCCTGGCTAGCTAGTCTGGCGTACTTGGGAGCTCCAGACCAAGGAAAAGAACTTGTCTCAAAAAAAGGAGAGAGCGCCTGAATAATGACACTGGAGGTTGGCCATGTGTAAACTTCTACATGTATGTGTACAAAGGCATGAATATGCACACACACATGAAAATGCACACACAAATATGAACACACATGCACACACACATGCGAATACCCCCCACATGAATACATACACATATATACGCAAACAGACTCTACATTCCAACTTGTACACAAACTCAAATTCTCACTTGCGTAAGAATAATATAGTTTTAGCTTTTAATTTGCTCCTTCTCTCTGTCTATTGTTTATTAATGGGTATGTAAATTATGAGCAAACTTTACTGCTTGTTTCAAGATTGCCTCTTAGGGAGCCTGCCTCGAGGTGAATGCATCATCAAATCCAGGGAACAGCCTTTCTCCAGGAAGTTGACAGTAATGATTCTCCAATGGCAAATCGATGCCATCAAGTCAACACTAAGCAGTTAATGCTTTTATATTGATCTGGGAACTATCCAAGGTGGGCTTGGGTTAAATATAAATGCACTGAGCTGAGCGTCTTTAAGGGGGGGGGGAGCAGTTATTTTTCAGCTTGAATGCCTTGCTTTTTGTTATTATTTCATGTGTTTATAGAAGACAGTTGCTTTCCTCCCCCTGTGCTAAACTAAAATGATCTCTCTTATTCTAGAAATAGAGGTGAGTTTGCAATTATAAAAATCAAAAACAATGAAGTCTTATAGTTATTAAAAGATATTCTAAGAATATAAATAAGCAGTCTTGTTCCAGATCTTGTCTGTCAAAACCCAGGAAGGACCATCCTACTGTGGATATGGCTATGTGGTCACTTAGAAGTAACTGGTCTCTAAGATGACAAGACACAGAAACAGTCTAGGTAGAAGCTGGCACTAAGTTTAGGCCAATATATATTTCAAAATGCAAAGAGTATTGACTGAAACCCAAACAAGCAGCACCATCAATTCTCACACCTTGTCATCTCCCATCTGTGGTCTTTCTAATAGAGCATCATGAGTGTGATGCAGAGAGGAAGGCCTCTTCCAAGTTCCCTCTGTCAGCAGAGCGAGGGTGGCGGGGACAGCCCACTCTAAGGTGTTGGTCCAGACCTGGTCTGTAGTCGCTAGAAAAGAAGTGAAAACCACGATACGATCAAGAGTCGAAGACACTATTATTTGTCTCACCTGGCGTCTCAAGGCTGCATGGGTCTGGGAAATTCCAAATAATCTGAAACATTGTTCTTGCCACTTGACTTTGGGGTGGTGTGTGGGGTTGGACTATGATCGAGAGTTGCTGACTGTCCTAGTGAAAGCGAGACTAAGAGGAGAAACGTAGAGGCAGTGACAGTGGCCTCTAAACCCTGCACCAGGGAGGCACAGGCAAAAGGATTATGAGTTAGAGACTAGAAGACCACAAAGTCATCTCTACACTCTCTTGTTATACAGTCTCTGTCTCTGTGTTTGTCTGTACACACACACACACACACACATAAGCAAACACAGACACAAACAATACAAACATATACACACATATACACAAAACACATACACACACAGAGACACAGAATATACACACATACAAACACATACATACACACACAGAGAAACAAACACACACACACATCCACACCCATATACACATATACACGAACATAGACATACATACACACACAGACACAAACACACACATATACACACAGACAGAAACACACACACACACACACACACACACACGGGGACTCTAACATAATAATTAAAATAAATTGTGAGTTTCTAAAACTTGACCTTTTAGAAACAGAGGAACTCCATGGTTTCTCCTGGGAGGCAAGAATGTGCTGGCCTGTTTCACATCAGCACACGTGGGGACAGTGACTCTACACTTTTTTCTGTTTGCAGTCTACTTAACACAGTGGAAATTACCTGAAGGTTAGATGGGTGCTGTGGAAAGCTAAAGTCAAGCTGGAGACTCACCCACACCTCGTGGGAAGCCAGAACAATGGGAAAGGAGGGCACTGTCCTCACCTACACTGACACTTTACCCTTGAAATGTTACCTGTGTGCGTTCAGTGTTCACACAGCAGCAAGGACCAAGAGGGTTACTGCTCGTTGATGAAGAACACAGAACAACAGAACCAAGGCTTCAGTTCTGTAACTTACAGTTACACATCTGGCTGTAACTGTAAGTCCTCTGCTGCCTACAGTCAGCAGCACCCTTGGAGTAAGAAGAGAGTAGGAAAGAGAGCCAGGGCAGGAGAATTTCTTATATTTTCTTGCTCCTTCATGTGAGCTTTGTATGAAGTTATCTACTGACATACATATCACTTCGGAGGCAAACACCAACTTCAAAGGTAGTAAAGAATGGGGGTGGATGTATGGCCCAGTGGTTAGGAGCGCTTGAGTTTGCTTCCCTTTATCCACTTCAGGGCAGCTCACAACCACCTGTAGCTCCAGCAGGACAGGGATCTGATGGCCTCTTATGGATCCTGTGGGTACCTGCACACATACAAGAACACACACACATGCACACATGCACACACACATGTAAATAAAATTAAAATAAATCTTTACAAGCATCAATGAGTACAATGGTATGGTGTGCAACAGAAGAAAATGGTGGCAGGAAGTAAAAGCGATCACCATACCTCGTGGAGCTGACTTACACCCTAGTGCCATCGCCAGCCTGGAAAGGAATCTTTGAATGCCTCACCATGACTTCCACCCAACGTTGTACTCCTCCAGCTGCTAGGACCTGAGAGGTTCCGGCAGGCGGATTTTTGTCACTTGTAGAACACTCACAGAGGACAACAAGCTCAGTGTGATTTTTCTAAGAGATCACATAATTAGGGTCAGTGAGGTGGCTCACTGGGTAAGGTGCTTGCTGCACAAGCTTGGTGACCTGTGTTCAATCCCTGGAACCCCCATAAAGGCAGAGGGAGAGAAACAGCTTCGTGATTTTATCCTTTGGCCCACGCACGTGGTCAGTGGCTCTGTCCTCCCTACATACATCACACACGATGATGATGATGATGATGATGATGATGATGATGATGATGATGATGACATAATGAAGAAGATCACACAATTAAAATTGTCTACATTTGCTAAGCCAGTATTTTGAAGATGACATAGTATTTTAAAAGCACAGCACACTAGAATGATATTATAGCTGATGCACTTTTTCTGTAGACGTTATTCATTATATCACCAAGCTATATAATGTTATAAAAGTGCCGAATACATCAGAAGATAATCTTCAATGGTGTGCACCATTTATTTTCACTTCACTATTCTGTTATTTCTGTCAAATTCAGCTAACCCCATATAGATGTGAACTGTGTTATGAAAGATATACTTTGCCAGCTCACACCAACACAACAGAAAACAAGCACTTCTGCTGAAAGCAGACGCAGAGAAATCTTCCTTCAAGTTGCAGGATGAATAGTTTTATGCCCTCTCTCTGTTGTTGTCATTATTAGATGATTGAATTCGGCTCCTGGATATGTCTTTTCCCTGGAGCATGAAGAATGCTAGCTCCTGAGGAGAATGGCAGGAGATATATGATAATACATACAGAGATTTCCCACATTTCCAAATAAATCATGCTGTGTTCTTCTAGACGAAAGCCTCAGTAATTTGTCTCTAAAATCATCTTATTTCTTTGGAAGTATACACAAGGCATTCTAGGTTTCTTTGTTTTTTTTCAATAATAAATAGGCTCATCTCATTGTCTCAGATATAACATTTGAGATAAAAAGAGGTTATACAAACCTCTTTTAAAAATGATGTGGGTCATCATTTTAAAGCTTGAAAGGCTTGTTTAAAAATAAAATTTGATCTCAGAATATGTCAGGTGCTATTAATAGAGCTAACCAAGAAGATATTATCCTGACCTTTGGATATTCTATAGGAAATAAGGTATAAATTTTCCACAAACCCCATTTTTTATTCTCCTGGCTGTGCTTTGAGAACTTGGTAACCTTGCCACAACATTTTAAAATCATGGCCAGAAATCAAAGCACGCATATCTAGGAAAATGTCTTTGAAAAATCTCAAGACACAAGACAGATTCAACTGTGTTTTCATAAGGATTCCTCACCATGGCTCATCATAAATATGCAAGTCAAACTATTGCTGGCATTTTCTTGAAAAGCACATTTTTGAGAGCTATTTCAGACTCAAATACGTGAATCAGGCTTACTGTTTAGGCAAATTCATCCAAGTAAAACCCATACTGCTTTCTTATTTCCCACAAGAAGACGGGAGTGGATGGTGGATCATCTGGCATGCCTGACCTCATGCTAACAATAGCAATTCATTCTTTGAGAAATGACTGGTTTCGTACAACTGGCACCCACTTCTGCTCCTTTTACATCTGTCAACCCTATGTATGTAACTGTCTCTAATTTATGATCCCTGGGAAAATATGCCTCTCCTTCAACACGAACTTCTCCAATACTAGAAATGTCAGGTTCTTTGCATACAGTGATGTTTCTGAGCCTGATTTAAAAACAAAACACTTCAAATATTAGTTGATATGTACAATCTCTTGGTGCCTGACAATGGAGACCAAGGGAGCTTCGACTGGCATTGCAATAAATGAACCAGATGTCCTTTAGGATTCACAGGCAGGAGCTCTGCAAGCTATTTGGGATAAAGATTTCCCATGAAAATAAGGTTAAACGTGGACAGTTTATGGGGAAGGAGGGCAGAAGTGTTCCCTGAGTGAATTGCACTGGGGAACAATACCTAAAAGTGACTTCAAAATCTCCCAAGAAAAGTTGTGTGACCCAAAGAGGGCTACCCAGATTCGATGGCCAATGCTTTAGTTGGCTCTGGATGCATTCGTGGGGAAAATCATGGTACTGTGCCTTGTGAAGAGGTTTTTATTACATGGTAGAGGAACTGAAGTCAACAGCACTTGCTTTCTGAAGTAGCTGAAGAGAACAATTTTAATGTGTTTATCACAAAGAATTAAATGTTTGAAATTACATTTATAAATGCTTTGATTTGATCTTGCACAAAAGACAACACATTCCTTTCCTACAATGCTATAGTTATTGTATTTCATTTAACAAACCGTTTAAAAGCAGCTTATTGTACAGAAAGTGAGAGAAAGTATTAAAAGAGAAGTCACAGTGAGATCCCTGACTCAAAATTTGAAAGAGAGAACATTCATGAAGATACATTACCACTTCTTAATTACTCTAGGACGTTATATCTTTGACTCTTGGCTTTGCCCACCCTGTTCCTGGTTTTGCTTTACAGAACCTGCTGGTGAGCAGAGAGATCTGAGAGATCTAGGAAATGGGAAAAGTGAAAGGCAGGGCCATGGGCTGGGGCTCAGGGAAGCGCTCTGAAGGGTTAGTTAGATGGTCTTTGTAAGACAAGAATAAGGCATTTAGAATTTGGGATCAAGAACGAGAGTTCTAAAAGATATTGCAGTCAACTATGAACCAGAACGCATGTTACAGACTGTGAGACTTCACTGGATGCAAAGCAAGTTCGAGCTCCTGGGCTTCTGTAAGGCAGTCAGTAGGAGGAGAGCTCCCAAACCCCCAACCCCCCAACCCCCTCCCCCAGCCCCTGAGCCCTCAAGCCCCCAGGCTCCTGATCTCCATGGCAGTGAGGGTTGACATAAGTGCCACTGTGAGCC
Source organism: Psammomys obesus (assembly GCF_907164565.1). Classification (NCBI taxonomy): domain Eukaryota; kingdom Metazoa; phylum Chordata; class Mammalia; order Rodentia; family Muridae; genus Psammomys; species Psammomys obesus. The sequence continues at coordinate 1,819,280 of NW_026596155.1, forward strand.
TGCAGGTTTTTTCCTTGTCATCAATGTGAAGATGTTTGGGTTCTCCTGTTCCTGATAACCATATTTTAGAGAAAGCAGTTTTTAAAAGTGCCAGGACTCTTCTTTTTCAGAATATGATGCTAACTCTTCCCATGTTTGCATTTTTATTTTAAAATGATTGGAAGATGAATGAAAATTATGTTTGAGTTGCTACCAAGTACAGTAGAATCTCTGTTTCATTTATTCTCATTTCCATTTCCAATGTCATTATTAGGAGTTTTTGGTAAGTTTCTATTCTTTTAAATTGTATTTACTTATTTTTATTTTATGAATATGGATATTTTGTTTTAATGCATGTCCATGTACTACCATGTCTGTGAGCTGTCATGTGGGTATTGGGAATTGAACCTGGGTCCTCTGGAAGCACAGCCAGTGCTCTTAACCTCTGAGCCATTCTACATAAATGAACATGTACTCTTCAGTATCCTCTCAGCCCCTGTACCTCAAGCCCAGCCCCACAGTGACCTCACATGTGCAATCATTTCCTTCAGACCCTCTCCCGAGCGCCACTGAGCAAGCCATGGTCTGCACTGCACAGTGTTGACAATCTCCACGTTTGCACGTATCAGCCAAGCTTTTGCCTCTCTGACCACAGACCCAAAGTAAACAACAGAGGAGGGGATGACATGGGCTTTCAGTCTCAGAGGGGTCATTCCAGTATAGAGGGAAGAACATGGCAACACAGTTCATGGCATAGCAAACGGAAAATAAAGACAATGTGCTTACTAAATGGCTTTCTCTTTTCCTGCTTTTAATCCATCTGGTACCCAGCCTATGAGGTGGAGACGTCCACATTTAGAGTATTTTTTCCCCATCTAGTTAATCCTCTCTAGATTCTCATCCACAGAGATACCTAGACCAGTGCTTTGCTAGTCTATCAATAGGCAGTTTTCATTCCAATCAAGAATAAATATTATAACCATTTTTCTGTACCATGTTGATGAGTTTCTTGTTTGTTTGCTTGCTTCCATGTTGACTTCTGTGATAGTCAAGGGAAATTCAGATATACTGCACAACTCTATAAATAGTTTGTTTCTGAAATATCAGTGGTCCTGAGGTCAGCAAGGGCCTCATTGCATCACAGGCATTTAAGACCCCAATATGTGCCTCTGCAGTCATAGAACACGAGGAAGGGTATGCAATGACCTGAACAAGGATATACAAACTCCTGCCTATGGGTTGGATGTAACTCTTCTGTTCAGTTTCACTAAAATAAATTACTTCAGAGAAGAGGGAAGTTAGTGGCCTTCTGTGCCCAAAGGGGTGAAAGCTGGGAATGTGGCGAAACAATTTAAAGCTACCATACTACTTAATACATATGATTTCTTATCTGGGGCCATGACCTAAATCCTAATTATTTATTAGATGTCAATGTTTTACTTTTATTTTTAAAAGTCTTATCTGTGTATATGTGTGTGTCTTTGTGTAGATTTGTGCACAGGAGTACAGTACCCCCTGGAGGGCGGAAGAGGCCATTGGATCTCTTGGACTTGGAGTGACAAGTCACATGAGCCTCCTGGAATGAGTGCTAGAACTGAACAAAAGGTCCTCTCCAAGAGCAGCAGGTGACCTTAGTGGCTGAGCCATCTCCCTAGTCCAAGGTGCCAATAGGTTATACCCATACCTCCTAATAGATGCTGTAGATGAGACCTTGGCTTAGAGCTCCAGAATTCCTAACAATGAACACACCGATGATAAGACCATCCGGAGCAAAACTTAAGGGACCTGAAATGGAGACTTTCAGTTTTAATCCTATTTGCTTGAGACAATTGGCCTTAAATGTTATGTCATAGCATCCTTCCCTGATTTCTCTACTGTCACAAAAACTAAGCAGACAACAAGGTTTGTTGTTGTTGTTGTTTTCTGTGTGTGTGTGTGTGTGTGTTTATTAGTACTGGATTCACAGTGTTCTGCATAAACCTCGTATTGGCTTCTTACAGTCTTTAGTGACAACAAATACAGCTTCATGGCTAAATCCTTGCATTAGATATTTTAGCATTTCTATTTTTTTTTTCCATCATAGTTGAGAAAGAGCAAAATCACATGTGAACCAGTCACACCAGACTTGGCTGAAAACAAAAGACTGTGACTAGAGTGCCTGGAAGAATGCTTATTCAATATTCCCCAGGCTAACATATTTCTCAGCAGAGACGAGAGCATACACTACAGCCATGGAAAATCTGGGAAACTGGAGTGCTTGAAAATACCATTTACACTACATCAAACTGGAGCCCGCTCAGGCAATGTAAATCTTTCCCATATGTGACGGCTGCTCGCTGCCCAGCTTCCAGTCCTAAAAGACACTGCAAACAGCCCGCACTCGTTTTAACTTCTAACTGCACCCTGCAGCTGTCTTCATGCTGGCAATTGGAAGGAAAATTCTCTCATAAAATGGAGAGATATTTCACTTTGGGAAGAGCAACATGATAAAATTTTGCATTGCAGGTACAAATTGAAACCATTTTCATATCTCTGTCCAGGTCTAAAATACAATAAAAAATAAATTGCCTTTAAAATTGCCACTGAAACTCGAGATGGCTGTAACATAAATGATCCTGAATTCTGACTCATCCTAAAATTATCAAATGTTTTGACTCAGGATATACTTACAGAGACCATTTTAATTCTTCACTACATCAAGATATATGGCATGATACTGATTTGTCCCATCTCATAAGGAAGGAGAGGCTGTCCAAGAAGCACAAGGTGGCCAGTGAGTTCTCCTATTTCCTAAGGATCTGGTTGACTTAAAGAAGGGTGTTTCACGGTGCTGTGTGCCATCTGCAGTCACCTGAAGACATCCGCCAAAATAGCTGAACCAAACTCTCCAAGAAAGGGCTGGGGAGTCTTTATTTTAAGTTGTTTGGGTCACTTTCATATCTGCTAAAATGCACACCCATATCCACACAGATTTATGGAGAACAGTGGAAAAGGATGTGCAGAACCAGGGCTTTAGAAAACAAGCTCGAAACACAGCAGAACTGGCTTTCTCAAGGGAATTCCGATGTACCCCGAGCAGTGCCTCGCAGAGATGGCACTAGTTCACAGGAGAATGTACCAGAATAGCTAGCACTCACTGCCCACGCTAAGGACTCCGGTGGCCTGCCACAGACACACGGGGACAGACTGCAGTATGCTGGCAGCACACGGGGCTTTCCCACTGGGCTTCACTGTTAACTCAGCCTTAATGCAGGCTCTGTAGAGTTAGTTATCTTTTGGTTCTACCATAAGGTGGATTTTTCTTCTTGACTAGTTTCCAATGCCCAGTTGTTGATGAGCTCATGTCTCACTCAAGTGGAGTTAAAAAAAAAAAAAAAAGCAAACAAATGAACCACTACCACAACAAAGCCAGTCTTACTCCTAACTCCATCTGTCAGCCTGGTTTCACGGGGCTGGACTTACTGGGTACACCTTTGAGTGCTGTTGAGTACCAGGACAGATTTATGTTACTGTGCACTTTTAGCTAAGCAACGATCATATAGAATGACTTGCGGAAACTTTAGATTGTGTGTATGCATGCGTGTGCGTGTGCACGTGTGTGTGTGTGTGTGTGTGTGCGTGTGTGCGTGCATATGCATATGTGTGAATATGTGTGTGCTCCTTAAGAAAATACCAGTAAGGTGGCACTGATGTCTTGGGGAACACCACTTTTGGAGAAATGGAAACTAAAGCCTGAATCTCTTCTGAGTTCTCTAAAATGAAGATTCTCCTGTGGGATGAGTCTTTTCATCCCCTTATCTCTCTCCTGTGCTTGGGACTCTATCACACAGAATTTTACATTTCGTCTTTCAAGCCTTGAAATCCCTTTAGTGCCGAAGAACGCCAAGTGCACTGTGCACTGTAGAGACAATCGAGCTGGTATGCCGACACCCTAATTTTCTACAGAGAGACAGCTAAAAGTAACGTGTTTAAGTTAAAACACTGACATGCTAAAGAATGAATGTTGGTTCTACAAGAGCAAGTGTTTAAAATGTATTGTTCTTATTCTTTTCTCTACCACAGGCTGAATCTCAATCTAGCAATTTCTTTGAATGGAGAACATCATCTGGTGTCAGGAACATAGGGTACTCTTTCTACATCGTGAGAAGGGGGGGCGGTGTGTGCCATGGTTTTCATCCTTGGAACACACGTGGGTATCTCTGGAGTTCATCCCACAGAGCCCGCGTCTGGTCTTTTTGGTCCTGGTGTCTGTGCTCCTGCTGGTTTAGCTCTGACTTGTCCTGTTCCCCTTGGGCATGAGGTAAGACAGGAGGATATTCTGGACAATGCTTCTAAGAGTTCATTTCTAGTAAGTGTGCACCATGAAAGCATTTAAACTTGATCTGAGGCTTGGAGCCTCCATGTGCCCTATACAGAAAGCGGTTCCCAGGTTCCTCTGATGTTAGAGTGGATCACTCCCCTCTGTGTTTCCAGTCTTGTCTCCCATGAGTCCATCGGGCTGGAAGTAGCAGAACATGGGCTTTATTTGGTATGCCACTGTCTCCCAGTGTCTCTCCATCTCCCCTTTCATCTTCCCTGTGTCTCCCACATCATGTGAATCATGTGCTCTTGGGGCTAGAGTAAAAAAAAAAAAAAAAAGATTTTTTTTTTTTTTTTTTTTTGCTGTTGCTGTTAAAAGTTAACCTCTAAATACTTAGGTCTTAGGAGTTTGGGCTTTTTGAGCTGCAAAGGGTTCTTTTTGCAAATAAAAATATCCCAAATTCCAAGCTGTTACTTAGAAAAGCCAAAATTCTTTTCTGAATTATCCTTTTGACTGGGAGATAGTTGTCATAACAAGAATGAGATGTGGGCAAAGCCAATGGAATAAATAAAGTCCAGAAATTAGCATTTCAAATAGCTTATGCAATGGGACAACAGAAACTGTGACAGCTAATAACAGAGCAGGTAACACTTAGTGAAACACTAAAATTGTTGCTACTTTAGTAAGAAATCCAAATCAGTAAGAAACATACATAAAACGAAACCACTGAGCCATCCTGCTACGTATGCTTGTGTAAAGATTTGTCAGACATGATACACACCCATTTATATCAGCCACATGAGAGCAATATTGGCTCTCAACTTTTGAGATTTACTTGTAGCTACCGTCCTAACCACTGGTCATCAAAGACATAAGATAGAGCCACTCTCCTCCAAGAATTGACAGTCCAGCAGCAAGGATAGTGGACAGCCTGTAAGCCACTGCTGAGTGCCAGGGGAGAGTATCTCAGAAGATGTAGCATTTCAAAAAGATAAGCTCTGGGAAAGGTCCACTCTGAAAAACAAAACAAACCTAACCAAGCCAGAACAAGCAAATAAGTATCAAAAGCACCTCCACGTGGTAAGTCACATGGGAAGACACAGACATGGAGACCTAAACCTTTATGTGAGGAAGAAGGCCGAGCAGGCAAACCTCCCTGAAGAGAAGTGGGAAAACATTAAACACAGACTCATACCAAGCGCTTTGTCCTTAGCTATTTCTCCCTGTAAAGATATTGTATAATTTGGTGGCCTTTTCTAATCACCTGCTCTACCTCCCAAATAGTGAGACAGAAAGCTATCAGATTTTTTTTTTTTTCAACGAGCTTTACAGCACCAGGACTGGTCCCAGATCTCTATCTACTCTCACTTTCCATGCTCCTCTGCCTACTTCCCAGCCACATGCCCCAAATTACCTGCTATGTTGGTCCTTCCTGGGCTGCTTCGGCTCCCTCAGGTCAGTCCTCATCTCCAGCTCCTCCTGGCTACTCCTACACTCTCCCTCTTTTTCCTTCTTCTCTCTCTACCTCACGGTCCCTACCTGAAACCCTCAGACTGGGAACGGAAGTCCAGCCTTCCTTTGTCCTCTGCCCCATCACAGCCTGAGCAATGTTGACACAACATTGGTTCAGGAGACTCTTTATAGAAATGGTCATGTTGGACTGTGACCAGATCTCAGGGCCCAGAAATCAGTATCTGGAAACACAGAGCACCAGACCAACCCTCAACATCCCCCTGCATCTTCCTGTGTGTTTATGCTTATGAAAACATAGGACTGCAGAGTTTCATATTACGGAACTCCCATAGCACAATACTGATATTCCTGAGATGTACAAGTAATCTCTGACATGGTTTGCATCGCTTCAGGGAAGCCTATGGTGCGGGAGGGGGAGCACTTCATGGTGAATCAAAAACACTTCGTTATTTTGTTAAGCATATCACCAATTCCAATTTAAGACCCTAAGTAAGTTTAAAATCAAGCAAACGCGTGGCTAAAAGGCTTCCTATGTCAGCTCATCACTGTACAATAGATTCTAACCCCTCCTGGGACTGAAAGCTGGATGCAAAAGGAAAGAAAACACTCTCTTTTTTTCTCTGTTGAAAATTTAGGACTATGAATTAATATTCCAAAAACTTTCTAGTATGAATGCAAAGTCCTTAGAGCAGAAAATCACTCCAAACTTATTATGCGACCATCGAGAATTCAGTTACACGAGTTTGGATTGTTTTTATCAGTAGAAGTAAGTGAAAGAATAGCTACTATGCCTTCAAGACTCACACTCAGTTTCCCTACCATGAGTCTGTAGCTTGATACAATAAGTAATTGACTTATTAACAGATTATTAATAAAATTGACTAACAAAGTAATATGGGGTGCAGAATTCTGATGCTCTGGAAAAGCCCAACTCCTCTAAAAAAAATAACTGCAGTGATCTCTGTGAGCAAGCACTAACAAAGACATTAACAACAACCTTCAGGACACACAGACTGGGTACAAGGACAAATGGCCATTTTATCTACCTAAAGTGAAAGATGTGTCACTTCAGAAAAACTTAATTCCCCCAAGACTCTAGTATAAACATTTTAAACTCTTACACTGAATTTTGTTTTCAATTTAAATCTGATTATGGCACTCTATGGAGTCCTTTTAAAATTACTGTTTGTTTGTGTGTATGTGTGTGTGTGTAATTGTGTGAGTATGTGAGTATGTGTATGAGTATGTGTGTGTGAGTGTGGTGTGTGTGTATATGTTAGTGTGTGTGTAGAGGTGAAAGGATCACTTGAAGAAATCAGTTCTGACATGACGTCATCTCATTTGTAGACTGACTATTTCACTATTTTGAATTTAAGAATCACCAGTAGGGAAGATGACAGCTTCTCCTGCATAGTGAGCTAGTTACAGGCGACATGTGAACCCCTGAGTTAAAACAAACAAACAAACAAAACTGTGATAATTAGTGATCGCTCTCTAGGGTGAGAGAGGAGATACAGGTGAGGGCTGGTTTTAGTGAAGACAGCTGCGGAGAGGAAAGCAGTGCGTCCTGGGACATCAGAGCACACAGTGAAGGAGCTACCCAAGGCTGTGCAGTGAGGCTGCCAGCTAGTTTCCTGCAGAGCTAAGCGTGCGGATACCAGAGAGGAATGTGCCGGAGAAGGAGGCCCTTCAAGACAAACCCTGCTGAGACTGGCCACTGCCTTCCCTGGCAGCCTCCTTCAGGGAAATCTGACTTAGCAGTAGAAGCGCACACTGAACTTGAACACACCCTGGCACGAGAGGGCAGCGAGGAAGCACAGGCTGAAGGTAGACATTCTTGTTGGCGTGGAGGAGAGAGTGTGTGGCTGAGAAAGTTGGCTGTTTGCTTCCTCCGTGTGACAGAGGGCTGAGCATCAATCGTGCACTGAGGAAAAGCAAAGGTGGGAGTAGAGAGGGTGTAATTTGTGAACGGAGTCTTGGTTCTGTCTTCAAAAACATTTTGTTTAAAAGTTCCATAAACACCAGTCACTCAGGAAATGCCTTAGCAAATACTCATTAACAAAATGACAGCTATTTTACAAAGTTCCCATAGCTTTTATATGTTTATCAGTCCTTGGGTACGGGAGACTTCTGGCATAGAATCTTGACCCCTTCCTTGGAGGGGAGACAGAAGCTTCCTTCCCCTGGGGATTTTCAGGGAACAGGGGACATGGCTGACCTCTTACTCAGAGTGAAGGAGGTTGTGCTCTCTTTTCCTGTCCCGTGAATGCATCTCCTCAGACAGTCATCTCTGTGCTGGAGACCGGAGGAGTGAGAGCATAAAAATGCAGGACCTATGTGAGTTATGGTTATGGACTTTGCTCCCCAATTCTGTGTTTTGAAGGACTTGTTCATTTCAACTACTTCAACATAACCAAGTCAGCAAAAATCCTGTGTGAAAGAATGCGCTAACCTAAATTTTATTCCCAACAGAATATGAAATAATGTAGACTGCAGTAAGAGGAAAGTGCTCTGTTGTCTACAGACAGGCGTGGAACAGAGTAATACACAGCTCTGTCCTACCTTGTTGTTCTTCAATGTGTGTAAAGTGACACAAAGGTTCCCACAGTGTCTACAGCAAAGCAAAGGAAACAAAAAACAACAAAATTCCCCCAGAGCCAGGCAGCATATATGCCCCCAATCTATAATTCCGCTTTTAAATTCTTAATTGCAGATTTCATGATGCTTTTTCTTCATAGATAGTTTAAAATTCCAATTTACTGTTGGCTAATAGCAGCTTTATGAGTTTATAGCAAAAACCAATGAAGTGTTGGCAGTTCAGTGTTAGCCAGTAGTGAATACAGCATAATAAAATACACAGTGAAGCGTAGCAGTTTCTGGGCTGTCTTGTTTGTTGATACCTTTAAAGGTTTGAATTGTGTATTCATTCAACAGATGTTTCTTGAATAACCACAAAGTGAACCAGGACCTTTGACCACATCACCTCTTAAATTATCCCAAAGCCCTTATTTATATTATACCAAGGGCAGTCTACAAGGATGTACTTCAGTTAACTTGAGCATCCTTTCTGAAGGGTTCTAACTCAATGTGGCTTTTTATGAGAACCAAACAGTGATTTCTTCCGTTTAACAGCTTCAGAAACCCGCAGCATTAAGTATGCCTGCTCTTTATGGAGCATGAGTTTTGTTCCCTGAATTCTAGTTTAGTAGGAGATGGATCCTGAGATTTCTGGAGAACCCTCCTAAGTTTATGCTGGAAAGGACTGTGTAAGATGTTTCCCCCCGAGGGCAAGCATACTTTGGTTTATTTAAGGCAGCTTCTTTTCTTCCCAGGTTAAAAACTATCTCTCTAAACCAAATGCTCCCAAGCACATATTTATTCATAACGTCATTGACTCTACGAATTTTACCTTGTGGCACTAAAGCTCTTATTGCCAAACAAATGTCGTTTGGTACGGCAAATTTTCTATGAAGGTATGAATATGAAAATTAAACTTCAATAAAAATGAGCCAATGACAGGAAGTCCAGCTTCAGTTCACATTCTCAATGTCTGAAGCCTACATTTCAACTGGAATAGCAATTTCTTTCAAGGAAAGACTTTCTGTTGGTCGAACACAAGGAGGGAGCAAAAGCATGCAAAGATTCTAGGGAGTTCCAAAGACATGCAGATCCAAAGTCACCATTCCAATCAAAGGACTTTCTGCAGGGCACTGCATGGAATGGAAGAATTTGCCATCAACACGGTTCTGAAGGAAGTCCTAGGACCAAGTGACTGCCAAAGGATTCTGCTTAATGTTGAATTGTTAATTGTCATGCATTCAGCTTTTTTTTTTTTAATCTGCCAATGGCTTTGCTTGTTTGTTTATCTGGTGTGTGTGTGTGTGTGGTGGGATTTCCATTGGAAATTGGTGACTTGGTTTTGTTCTGGAATTCAACATGAAAATGTTAAAAGATAAGAAAATATGTATTGCTATATATTCGACACACATGGCTTATAAAATTACTTTAGGCCATTTTGTGGCTTAATAGGACTGGCAGGGTAAGTTAGAATTTACTCAATAAACCCAAAGCATCATATACTCTATTAGCCTTGTATTAACCATTTCCTTCCCCCTAAAGTATGGTCTCCACAGAGAAGACCAGCACATGCTAGGAGTGCCATTTTCATCTTTAGACTTCCCCACAGCGTACGTACCGTGATGCTCTCCCGAGCTATGCACACTTGTGAACAGCATGCCCATTCACGAGTGTGAACAAGACACTGGAGCTTGATTAACAACAGGTCTGTCCCTCGAGATTAGTTACTCCCTGATTTCCTGACACACACCTCCAGGAACTTAGGAGAAGGAAACCAAGCGGTACTTTTTGTATCAGATGCAGGGATGTGTTGTGTATTCCAGGCCGGGCTCCATGACAAACCACAGCTAAGAACCTGGGCTGGAGCCAAACATCTCCCGAACACCCAAAATAGATGTCACTGTGTCTGTGCCCTTTTTCTCAGAAGAGAAACGCACTGCCTCTTGTTCCATCCATAGCTTTATAGGCTTGTTTGTCCTGTTTTGTTCTTCAGGCTTGCATTAACCAATAATCATGACAGAGCAGTGTGGCTGAAGGGAACTGTTTGCAAACTGTCTGTATGGTAAGTGGAGAATTCATCAGTTTTAGATGGAGAATGGACATAGAAAGAAAAAAAACTAATAAAATAATAAAGGAATTTTTGAAAGGGTAGTGATCGTGTGAACTTTCAGTAGAAGTAACTGAATCCCCCACAGTGGGACAGGCCGCAGAGTATCAGTGCATAATTAAAATATGTGCTCATGCGTGTATATATGCTAAAGCTGAGAGACCTGGAAAATAGATTTCTTTTAGTCCTCTCAAGAGAGACATGGAAGTATACAGAAGATTTCAGAGAGGTTAATATCTACCAACGGCTGATTCTTTTGAAAGCATATGGCATTTTCAGGGGCAAACTTGAAAACTTTAATTCTCAGAAGCCCACGTCTCCATTTCCTGTTTCTAGACCAGCAGCAGAAATTTGAAGTTGTCTGGCCAGGCCTTGTGGATAACAGTGGCACTTCAAATGGCAGAGGCTCTCGGGGTCCTTTCTGCAGACCTCCTGTCCAGGTTGGGCTGTTTCCTTCTTTTGCTCTGGAAGTACCTAGATGTGTCAGTAACTACAAACTTAGCGACAGGTGTCATCTTGGCAGGAAAGTTGCTACTTCAGATGGACAAGGTTAAACGTCTATAGCTTTATCTTATCTTTCTTACAGCGTTTCATATACCCCACCCTGGCTTCATAATTACTATGTGCTTGGGTCTGACCCTGAGGCTCCCGATTCTTCTGCTTCTGCTGCCCGAGTACCAGGAATGCAGCCTTTCCCCCCAACACCCAACTGGTGCAGTTTGTTCAGGGAGCATGCATGGTAGGAAAGCACTGTACTGACTGAGCTAAATCACTTTCAGTGAAGTAACAGACTTACAGGACTTCGTTAATAGCAGCGAAGAGAAGGGAGAGTTAAAATTACCAGTTAAGCAGAGATGCAAACTAGTGGTAAAAACTCTAACTTAAAAAGTCCGCTTTCCACATCCAGGCTTCTGAACCCTGCTCTAGAGTGAAGTGAGGACAACGCCCGAACCTGCTGGCTCCTCCCCCTCCTCTTCTGCGATGTGCTCTGTATTGATTCTATAGTAGAAGTGGAAGATGTATTAGCCCCTCCCCCTCAGATAAGGAAGTCAGCCCAGACCTCCTATCCAACACATACAATGGAAGTCAAAGTTCATACATGACAAGACTGGTCGAGGACAAGGCTGAAGAAAGCTTTTGGATAAACTGCCGAAGATCATTTGGTTCCAGAAAACAAAACAATCCCGACCATTTCAACGATTAACAGCCACAAAACGGTACAGCTAAAGCCCAAACTACTTCAAAGACTGTGTTTCCTCGCAGAAAGGAGATAAAGAAAAAGGGAAAACGAAGATTAAATGCCCACAGAACACTTGTACCCCAAACAAACAGACCCTGAGGATTTCAATGAGGAAAAACAGTACCTTATAAGTAACTGGTCTTGTCTACACACAGCTGGTCCCGCAGTCGACTCCTTTAACTGTCTACTGCCTTCAGCTTAAAGTTAATTCTGCTGGCAAGCAAGTACAGAGCTCGTCTGGAAAATATTGTTTAGACATAAACTGTTCCTTTCAAAGCACTGGTAGCTATATTTAAGTTTTCTTGTAGACAGAGCTGTAAACTCTTCCTGTAGCTAATTTTCTTCCTCCTCCTTCTCCTCAGACTTAGTCAGTATCCTCCTATCCCATATATTGAAGAAAGAGACAGAGAAAGGGGGGGGGGATTGTGCAAGGAAATATACCTTAAATAACGTAGTATTTGAGCATTTGGAAAAACAGCAGAGCACAAAGAAGATGAAAGAACTGTAGAAAGCTCACCAGGACCCTGAGGCCTGGGTGCTTTCTCATTCTGTTAATAAGGAAAGTGAAGCCCAGAGGAAGTAGCAGGTTTGATTCGAAGCCATCAGTCAGGCAGCTCAATTGTAGTGGCTCTGTTAACAGAGAAGGTTTCACAACTACCAGTTCAGCAATTGCAGAGCACCAGGCACCTGTGAAGAAAAGATCTCTTCTTCCTCTGCATCATTGTAAAGCACACCTTTAAAGGCACTGGCAGGGAACAGTAAGACAATTGGGATGTGAGAACCATCTGTCTGAGAGACAGCATCTCCCTCAGCTTCCAATTCATGAATACTGAATGTTCCCCCAGAATGTCTGCTCTCTCTGTATACGTTATGTTCTTCCAGGATGGTTTTAGGATTCAAGAGTTTTCATTCTTGATGGTTGTTACTACCCGTTAGTCCCTACAGTGCCCAACCAGGAAGGGACTCTCACAGGAGAGGGGTTATAGCTCACTTGTGATATTCTGCCAGCCTCAGAGAGAGACAGAGACAGAGTTCTTAAGGCTCCTGAGCTAGAAACATCTTGACTCTTTGTATAGGTTCTATGTGTGTGAATGTCTGAATGTGTGCACAGGTGCACACACAAGCACACCTGTGGAGGCCAGAGGGCAACCTCGGTGGCGTTTATTCATGTTTCTTAGACAGCATCTGGCTTAGAGCTCTGTGACAAGGCCAGGCTGGCTAGGGATGCATTTGTCTCTGACTCTTCAGCTTTAAAGTATGGCTTCCAGGGATAGGGCACAGACCCTCTTATTTATAACAGGCTGTTTCTTTGTATCTGCAGTTTGTCCAGATGTTTTTCACCATATGTGCACACATGTTTACTGATTTGTTTATTTATGTGTGCAGTACCATGTGTGGTGTGTTCACGTATGCACAAGGGTGTATGTACACTTGTGTGAACATGAACTCCAAAGCCAGGAGTTAAAGCCTGGTGTCTTTCTTCATTGACTACACACATGTTCAATTGTTGTTTCAAGTCTGTATCGCACTGAGCAGAAGCTCACTGATTGGCTAGGATCCCTGGCTGGTGAGCTCTATGGATTTACCTTTCTTTGTTTCCTGAAGCTTTGGGGTTTCCGGTATGTATTCAAGGGCTAGGCTTTTATAGCAGTTTTAGGGGCTCAGACTTGAGTCTCCACGTTTGTGTGATAACAGGCACTTTACCAACCGAGCCCACCTCCCCAGCCTCACGTTTATTCATGGTAATCAGGACTGTGATTTTTGTATGTGTGATGCCGGGCATCAATCCCAGAACATCATGAATGCTAAGCAAGTACTCTACCACTAAGCAATGCCCCAGACCCATTCTTTAAACTTATCAATTATATGTATGTATATACATACATACATACATACATACATACACACCAAACACAAACACACATATATGGCAAGAAGCAAGAGCCAAGGCAAGAGGATTGCCATGATTTTGGTCTATGTGGCAAAACCCTGTGATAATATATATAAATACACATATAATATTGCATGTACTATATAAAATGATAATATATAATATATGATATAACAATAATGTAATAATATGTAATAAAATATAGTAATATAATATATTTTTATATTTTTACTCCTGTTCTTAAGCTCCTGGAATAAAGACTTATGAGGCTCAAAATATTATTTACAAGTACCTAGTCCATATAGCTAGGCTCTTCTCTAACTAGCTTATAACTTTTAAAAGCCCATTTTTCTAACCTACATTTTGCCACATGGCTGGTTACCTGTGCTCAGGTACCATGAGCCTGTCTTCCTCACATCTTGCCAGCTGTAACCCAGAATGCTTTCTTCCTACCGGATGTCCCACCTTCTATTTCCTGCTTCAGCTATAGACCATTATCTTTTTATTGACAGGTGACACTTCCATAAGATGTAAGAGATTTCTTCCAAATATATATCTACATATACATAAATATATGTGTATGTTTGAATACAGACATATTTATATATGTATGTATGCATATATAGGCAAGAGGATTGCCATGACTTTGGCCAACATGGCAATTTTTTTTTTGCCTCAGCCCCTGAGTGCTGGAATTATAAGTGGGTGACATCTTTTCTAGATCCATTAATTTGGTTAAATAACACAGATAATTAATATAATAATTATATTAGAACTCTCTCATGTAACATTTTCTAGTTTTATGTAAAAAAGCTATTTTACACAAACTAAAGGTATAATATTCTTACAATATTTTAAAAATTACTTTCTGTATTATGTTCATTAAAATTCATATGACAAATATTTATTGTCTATTCATAAAGCCACTATACCCTTCCCAGGTAGAATAATGTAACTGTCAAACAATAGCTAATTTCAATTAAAATTAAACTAATTTTTAAATTCATTTTACCCTTCAAATGTGCTCCCCTTTTTACACACTAATACTGACTTGCACAAAAGTGCAACAACTCCCTACCCTTTTGAGATAATACAAAATACAAAAGGGTCACCACATTGCCAACAGCCTAGTAACCATTATTTTCACATCTGATTCTGTCCTGAAATTCAACAGCAGCAGCTATCTGACATCCTGAAATTCAGACACCACTGGAGCTGGCTATGGTAGGGCCAGTCCACCCCTCCCCAACCCCGGGGAAGCTGAGGCAGGAACAGCACAGGTTTGAGAATAACAAAGCCATTTCAAGAAACCATATGAAAGACAGACAAATGCTCAGTGCACTCAGGAATCATCTCTAAATTGTTATCGTTTCTGGTTTTGTTTGTTTGGACTTGTCACACAGCTCCCAGTAGTCTCAGACTTACAGCAGACCCCTGCCTCTGCTTCCTAAGCAAGGGGATTACAGGTATATGCCAACATGCTTGGTGAGGATTACTCATTCTGAAACTCTGAACGCTATTCTTTTTTGTTTTTTTGTTTTTATAATTCCCATTTACTTTTAAGTCATCTGTTGTTCATTAGTTTTGGGCAGAAAATAATGCCCCTATGACCAATAATTATAAAAGTGTAATGCTTCAATGACAATTAAATCTTTTGGAACATATTTTCCAAAGTGAGAAATTAATAGTTAGGCTTGCAGTTCTCCAACCTTGAAAAATAAGTAATTGAGATTTAAAACACGAGCCTTGAGAAAGAAGTCTTGGAAAAACACACTGCATGCTCTTTTTTTTTTTTCTTTTCTTTTGACACAGTGGCAGCATTCCATTCTTCTTTCATAATTCCCAATCATGTCTAACTAAGCACTACGCCAAGGTAAATTCCAAAGGCAATATCACAGGATTCACAGGTCACGTATGGAGCGTCTAACAGGCATCCATGCATCAGCAGTGTTTCCTGAAGATAGTTCCTCATTTCTTCTGTGTTTCCCGAGCTCTGCTTGCCACGTTGGCAGGTACCTTACGTCTGATTGGAGCAGCCAAAGGAGAGTGGAGTGAAACCTTGCAAGAGATGTGGACTGTGAGGCGACTTCTGGACCTGTGTGGAGTGAGGGCAAGTGAGTCCGGTGTTTCACGCCGTGAAAGAAGAAGGCGTGAAGACAGCAGGCCATGTAGAGCTGGAGTGGGCTGAGCCACAGATAATGTAAAAGATTACACTGAGTCCAAGGGCCGGTGGCTCTCAAAATATGTTAAGCAACATAGCCCTGCAGCAATTTCAGTGGCCAGGACAAGCAACAGGAAATTGGCCTTCAAACCTACTTTTTCACTCCTGGCGTGTGAAGGGAACACGTGCTGTCAGTGTGTAAATCCTATACAATCTGAAATAGCACGGGTTTCACGGCCTTTTAGGGAACATTTTTGTGCCTCTATATTTAGGTCGCTGGGTTGTACTCTAGACTGTCCGGCCTAGCAGTGCGCTGGGTTCAGAAGACCTCGATGACTCAGAGGGGAGGAGTCACTGCGCTTTAAAGTCCAGACTCCCAGTGCCGACTCCACCGGGTTCTTACTGCACAGGGGGCCCTGGGGCAGGCTGCGTGCACAGGTGGTGGGCAGCTGACTGGTCCAGTCGTCCCCACATCATCTTCTCTTGGCTTTTGGGTGTACAGGAACACTGGAAGGAAGTGTATGCATTGCACCGCGGAGCTCCCAGCTGATGACAGAGAAGGCAGCACACAGCGACGGTTCCCCGGTCACACTGCTCTAGGCTCGCGTGAGATCCCACACACTGGGGCCTTTCGCACGTGCTGCCCAGTGATTTCCCAGTGTCTCTGCTCCATGCCTTCAGGGCCTCCAATTGTACCACACGGGAATCGAAAGTTCCTAATCAGGGCCTCCTGCAGGATTTAGCACCTGTTCGTCTTTCGTCTTTCCTTCTGGATTTCCCAACTTCCTGCTCCATGTGTCTAGAACATTCCTTCCACATATTTTCCCAGACCTTCTCACCCGTCAGGATTCAATACACCACCTCTTCAGTGAAAAACGGCCTCTGCCGCTCACATCATCCTCCTATGTGGAAACTCCTTATCCTGTTGCTATAGCTTAATTATTTTTTTCATGGCATTAATACTATTTGAAAAGATCTTTTTTTTTTTTAAACATACTCATCTGAATTCGATTTCTCTTCTGAAATGGATTCAGAACTCTATCAGAATAGATAAATAAGAGCAGGTCTGTTTTTAAAGATCGCAGTGCCAGTGTTGAGAATGGTGTGATATAAAACAGACGTTCGGAAAGTGCTTCTTTAATTCACTAGTAATCGTACTTTCCTGCGATCCAAGTGCAGGGCCATAAAGCATGGGGTAATTCACCTCGACAAGCCACTCACTGCACATCCTCCTGTGGTTCAGCCCCGAGGAATCATGGGAAGAGAAGGTGGAGTCCCACACGACTCTAGAGTCGCATGGATACAGGCAGCATATGCTTCATGGACACACAGCGTACCCCTAAAGGACTGTAAGCTCCAGGCGTCCCTCCTGAACCGCCTGGACTCTGCAGCCGTTGCCGATTCTGTAGCAAGGACAGCCTGGGAACAGTTCTAGCCTGTCCAGGTGGTTTCAACGCGCTGCTGTTACCTGGCAACGCTTCAGGAACAAAAGCAAAATCCTTGCACTTGAGACACATGTGTTTTAAGCGCAAAGGGAGGAGATGTTGGAGCAATGAGCTCACAGGTCATTTAATCTCCCGTCTCAACTTGGATCCACATGGACTCCAAGCTTTCTGTTGAGCTGTAAATTAGATTTCCTCTCCAGTCTCCTGCCCCACAGCTTCCTAATTAGCTCTCTGAGTGAGTCAGCTCCTCTGGGTCCTGGATCTCAGGTTCATTGGGGGATGACGTCACTGGCTCAGAGCACCTGGACCTAGTCCCACCAAAAAGATGGCTGTGTCATGGCCATGCGGAGGGAGGGCGATTCTTTCTTAGGGGAAAATTGCTTTCCTTATGCCCTGAGCCTCCTCCCAGAGGCCTCAGGGGAGGAAATGGCTTCCCTTACATCTGATGCCACTCAGGAAAATAACTTCATTTACAGCATAAAAACACTGTGTGTCCTTTTAGTGTGGTGTTTATTATATATGAATATAAGCTTATAAATGACATTTATTTGCTCAGTGAATCAAAATGCATTTATTGGTTATCGCCTTGGACAAAGACTTGAGTGGATTTTGAGGTTAACATTTGTTTTTTTAATTTCTTATTTCACAACTAATTGTATTTTTCTGTATTCGGATGACTGTACAAGTTCCCCCTTTCTTTCCTGATGCTGAATTTAAGGAGGCTGTGGAAGGTGCCGTGTGTGTGTGTGTGTGTGTGTGTGTGTGTGTGTGTGTGTGTGTATATACTCATAGATCCTGGTAAAAACTTAAACTTTAGAGATGGGAACAGTGTGCAGACTGTAAGGGAGAGAATCCCAGGGATAAAGGGGGCGCCAGTGTGGCATGAATCAAGATTGGAGGTAGCCAGGGAAGTCTTCTGTGAGGGATGGAATGAAAAGGTACCCCTAATGCAGGAGTAGGTTAATATTCCAGGCAAGGTAGGGGCACACTTGTGTCACTTTAATCACTTTCGTAAAACTAAAATATGAAATGAGTGATGCTCACAAAACATGCAAAGAATAAGATGGGCAAAAGCTATTTTTTTTTTAATTTTGCTATTTAATTATTTGAGAGAGTCTCTTGTAGGCCAGTCTAGCCTCAAAATAGCTCAAAAAAAAAAAAAAAGAGTGACTCTACCTTCCAAGTGCTGTGATTCCGGATGGGCCCCCTCCACACCCAGTTTGTGCTGTGCTGGGACTAAATCCGGGCTGTCGTGGATGCTAGGCAAGCACTCCCGTATCTTGGCTACATCCCCAGGCCCCATTTTGTTGCTTATAACAAAATCTCAATCGTTTGATTCTACCAGTGATGACTCAGGAGCCAGTTGCTGGGGTGAAAACCTGCTAGTTCAGAGAGGCAGAGAAAGCACCCAGCTGACCTTCCTCCTCAGCCAATGTCCCAGAAGGAAGCCCCTCACACTGAATGCCCCTCCCTTCTTCTTCCTGTGCAGCTGTCTATCCGTCCTCCTGACTTTCTCCTACTCTGTATGGATTTTTCTTAATAATCCTAACATTCACTTCCTGTCAGATGGTTGCTTGCACCACCTCTTGATACATGGTTGACTTTATTTTAATCCCGTTTACAGTATTCAGGAAGAAAGCTCTTGGATTAAAGGTGTGTTGTAAGTTGAGTTGCACCACAATAAGAAAGGGCTTTCCAGTACAGAACACACTCTCAGGGTTCACAGTGTGATCAAAGACCCTGCAACACCATTTTTCTTCCAAAGTCAGTGACTGATAATCTAATTATTTTTTAGGCCATTGAAGGATATTTCATCAGAGGATATTCTATTTTTACAATGCTGAGTGCCAAATAATTCAAGAGAAAAAAAAAACACTTTAAGGGACAACCTAGAACATTATCTCTGCACCGAGTAAGAAACTGTGATTATCTGAAGTTAGGCAGGGAAGACAGAGTAATAGATAAGAGTCGCAAAATACCTTTTGAGAGCAAACATATTTCAAAATCCCGGGGGCTCACTACTGAATAATAAATTTAGTCTGAGAACATGATGAAGCTAGTATTTAATAAATCCTTATTTACATAAGAGACATTTCTCATACATTGTCTTTATGGACAGAAAGGAGCCCAGGCAAACAGCTTGAAAGAGGAAGAACAGACTCTGAATTTACAATCATCAAACAGTAAGTACATAAACAACACACACACACACACACACACACATATATATATATGCATTATATACACACACAACAACAACAGCTAAGAAAAATAAGGCTGTGAATTAAAGGAAACAAAGAGGGGTGTGTGGGAAGGCTTGCAGAGAGGCAACGGAAGGGAAAAATGACATAATTCTAAAAAAGCAAAATAATTTTTAAAAGATCCTTCTCTTCACATTAAACTGCCTGTGTCTTTGACATCCGTTTTGAACATTTGTTGAGCTTGGACACTGAGTGACGAGACTGGTAGCCATTATTTGGACTGTGACTTGCCAAAGCCCTAAGAGGTTCCCCAAGCAGAACTGATCAGCTTTCCAAAGCATGACCTTGTTCAGATCGAGGTTCAACACACAAGCGAGGGTTCAGCCGCCCTGCATACCACAAATCCTTCATCAAATTCATCTCGGTAATCTAATTATTTTGTAAGCCT
This sequence comes from Psammomys obesus, assembly GCF_907164565.1. Taxonomy (NCBI): domain Eukaryota; kingdom Metazoa; phylum Chordata; class Mammalia; order Rodentia; family Muridae; genus Psammomys; species Psammomys obesus. The sequence goes on from NW_026596155.1 coordinate 1,839,102, forward strand.
GGAGGCCTTCTTTGCACACTCTAGTAGGACAGCGGGTGGAAACAGAGTGAGAGTGAACTTGGCAGGTAGCCTCGTTCAATCAAATCAGATACTGTTTTGAGCTGCGTGAAGTTGGAAGGATGATTCAGTTTCAGTGACTCGAGGAAGGAAAAAGTAAAAGAAAAAAAAAAAGTCTATGACCCTGAAAATAGAAGGAGTCAGATATGGCCACACAGGAGAAAACACTGAACTTTTCCTTAAAGGTGAGTGGGCAAATTCCTTCTCCAGCTTGTTTTAATCCCACTGTGGTATGATATGATACACTATTTAAACCAACACTCACTGAAGGTAAAAAGAGGCCCCATCGTTAATTACAGTGGGAGCCAGGGAAAAGCCAGGCCTGTACTGGGCAAATCTCTCTTTAGAAGGTGGGCATGAAAGCTGACCTTCAGATGACAGTGTCAATAATGAGGTCACGGACTAGTGGTAACATACATGAGGCCCTGAGTTCAGTTCTCATCACTGTATACTCCTCCTCCTTCTCTTCCTCCTTCTCATCATCATCATCCCTCACATCATCTCAGCCATAATTATCATCATCATCACCATCACCACCATCATTATCATGAGGTCATATGATTCATTAGAGTAACCCACTTAAAAAGTAAGGCAGGTCAAAGCCAACATTTGTAATTCTCCCACTAGCTGCTCACCATTCTTTAGCAAAGACCACAGCAACCAAAGCACATGTGATCCCTTACTTTAGGGTCATAGCTTGCTTCATTTAAAAACGATGCTTCTTCATCATAGTGGAGTCCCAGATAACAGGATAAGATGCGCAGTTCTATCTGTCAGTGTGGCCATGCCAAGCAAGACTGAGGCGGCCTCTAACAGGCTGTTTCTGGGAATGTCTGTGACGATATTTCCAGTAAGTATTAGTCTTGTGTCAGTGAGGATGACCCAGCCCTCTGCACTGCAGTGGGCACGGACCAGGCTACGGCAGACAGAAAGCCATCAGCAGATAAAATGTCGAGTCTGCTCTCTCTTTGAGCCAGGGCATCTACCTTCTCCTGCCCCCCACATTGCTGGACTCAGGCTGGACATCTACTAGCTTCCTGCTGCTGGGGCTTGTGATCTGGGCTTGAGCATTGCACTGGTTTTCAGGAAGTCATGGGGCCTCTTAGCTTTTAAACTGGGGTGACACATCCTATAAAATAAATGTCTTTAAATATGTCTATGTGTCTATACATCCTACATTGGTTCCTCCGGGGGACCCTGATACACAGATATATAGTGTCTGCCCCTCTGAAAAAAAAAAAAAAAAAAAAAAAAAAAAAAAAAAAAAAAAAAAAAAAACACCAAACTGATTAAAATGCCAGCCGTCTTCTGCTATACTCCTGAATCCATTCTTGAGATGAGAGCAAGCTTTCCTTGCAAGGCTAGACGAGGGGAGGGTGGGCAAGCCTGGGCAGTAAGGACTCCCAGCTACAGAAGGGATGACAGCCAAGCTTAATTGGGTTTCTAGCCTTAGTCAAGTCAGCAGCGAGCAGCATGACCTTGGATAGAACTCTGTACTTCAGCGAGGCTTAGTTTTGCTTGCATAAAATGCAGGGATTTAATAAGATTACTCTGAAGGTTCTCTCGGACGTGAAATTCAACTATTCTCTGAAATAATTATCTCCCATATGTCTTAAATTTGCTTAAGGTTCATTTATACTTGAAGACTGAGAGCATATTTGTTGAATCACAAAGAAATTAGAACAGCCAGCTATTGACAAAACTACTCTGATGGCGACAATACGAATGAATTTTAAGACTCCCAGGAATAGAAACATTAGTGAGCAGGGAGACATTTTATCTTTTTAGTGTAAAATATGTCTATTAGAAGTTCTTAGGGGAGAAAACATCAGGCATAAAATGCCTTATTGAGCTTAATAATTCTTAAGTATTAACTTTATGGAGGTCCCCCAAACACACTGAGGACGTTTTGCTGAGGTTATGCAGGAAAAAAAAAATGTTTTCTCCAGCAGGGTAAAGTTTCCTCCCACATTTTCTTTTCTCGTAATGAAAGCCCAAGTCCACATTTCCAAGGCAGAATGTAGGAGAAGAACAAGGGAGGCCTCCATGAGAACGGCGATCTTTGACGAGTTTCTTTGACAAACGTGTATACGAGCAAGCATGGTTCAGAGTAGTAAAGACCAGTTTCCCACTGTCGGGCAGTCCTTCAGTGTAACCGGCTGCCAGGAAGCTGGACTTTTCACCCATATTATTGTGGTTCCTTTTCAACAGAGAAGTTCCATGTAAAAGCTATATGTCGTAAAAATGTATATTATAATCTCCTCAGCACTGTTATTCTTAACGATTAGCCTCTGGTGACCTGCCTTTCTGCCTGTCGTTTCTCTTCATTAAGCTTCACCCACCTCAATGCCATTCACATGCACTTAAGACATCAGTGTGCATGCATATACCCAGAAACGTATTTTTGAAAAGAAAACATTATCTTCTTTAGTTTCAAAATTCTGGAACATTGTTCAACTTACGATCTTCAAAGATCAGCAAGAACCCAAACGAGTTTGCTTTCATCAAAATCTCTCTTTCTCTCTTTCTCTACTGCTTTAACTCATCGAACTCACTTGTACAAATTACCAGGGAGCCAAGAAAAATCAGTGCAGGGCTGTCCTATGTGGATTTGAGATGATCAGCGAAGTGAGTTCTGTAATAAATATTTCCTTATTTGAAAAAAAAAATGAATGAATCACATGATGAGATTCATGTTACCAACATGGGAGAAGCCAGCAGCCACCACATATGATCACCTCCCTTATACCCATTACATTTTGTGTACACGTTTTTAATAGGTAAAGAGTATATTTTCCCCATAGCCAAGTAGTAAAAAGTCTGACTTGAAAATACCCCTCTCCTTCCTCATATACTCGGCTCTACCGTAGCTAGTCACGATTTTAATTACCAATGGTCCACTAGTCCCAAAACCTTTGTAAAATTTACGGGACAGAAGATTCATAGAAGGCAACTTGTTTTATTTCAGTTTAATTCTTAGACTGCAGGATTCTGTATGTGAAGGGAGAATAAAATGTTCCTCTCTGAAGAGCAGTGATTTTTAACTTTAGTTGACTCATCTTTCTGATTCACCTCTTCCTTGTAAGAGTCTGGATTTGCCTTCCTTGGTTACAATGCATTTACTTCTGTAGTTCATCACCCCGTCTTGGCGCTCAAGGGTTCTGAACTCACATTCCTGTAGTTCCTATCTAATGAACAGTACTGGGTGCCTGTTGGGTAATTCCGATTTCTATCTTGTTTGCACCCAGTGGTAGATTTTTATCAGTCTGCCTTCTCTATATACCATTCTCCTTTGTTTTCATTTTTCTTTCTTTGCTTTTCACTGCTTCTTTTCATTGAGGGCTTATTATTTTGCTGTAGGATGTTTGCAGACTGCCAAGCCAATTAATGCAACTCTGTGTACAGTTAGCATGGCATTTCCATTGTCTATCTTCCCTGAGCTGGCGAGGGTAAATATCTCTGACATCCTCTCACCTTAGAAGAACTCTGTCTATTTATTTTTTTATTCAGAACAAGGATGATTCTTTAGGAATTGGCACATTTCCTTGGCTATACACTGGGAAAAAAAAATCACTCAATGGTTTCAACTTAATAGCAATATCGCCCTCAATATTCATTTCAAAGAGCAAAGTTAAAGGTGCATTTTTAATGAAATTTTTATCTTTTATATTAATTACAGTTTACTCACTTTGTATCCCAGCTGTAGCCCCCTCCCTCATCTCCTTCCAACGCCATCCTCCCTCCCTCATCTCTTCTCATGCCCTTCTCCCACTGATGGGGAGGTCCTCCTCTCCTTCCATCTGACCCTGGCTTATCAGGTTTCATTAGGACTTGCTGCATTGACCTCCTCTGTGGCATGGTAAGGCTGCTACCCCCCTCGGGGGAGGGGGGTGTCAAAGAGCCAGCCACTGAGTTCAGGGAAACCTATGAAAGAAGTGGGAGATAGTGGGACCTGGAGAGGACAGTAGCTCCACAAGGAGAGCAACAGGTCCAAACTATCTGGGCACAGGGGTCTTTTCTGAGACTGATGCTCCAGCCAAGAACCATTCGTGGAGATAACCTAAAAGCACACTTTAATCCCATGAATGTTGCAGCCTCTTGAATACAACTGTATGCTGAAGCTCCCAAATCACTTACTAGAGAATCACTTACCAAACCAGAATAGAAGATAACCTGATCCCAAAACATCGCAATTCAGTAACAGCCACTCTGTCTCTGGCATCACACTGGACATGTTAACATCTGATAGAAAGGATTCACTACACTAAAATACACTTCTGAAATATTATAAGGCTTCCTGGGTAGGGAGAGGCCTCAGCAGTTAGAACACTGGCTGCCCTTCCAGAAGACCCAGGTTGAATTTCCAGCAACCACATGGCAGCTCCCAACTATCTATAACTCCAGTTCCAGGGGATCCTACACCCTTATACACACACACAGGCAGGCAAAACACCATTTCACAGAAAATTAAAAAAAAAAACAAACAAACAAAAACAAAACAGACTTTCTCACTCAATTTTCTATACCTTCTAGCTCTTTAGTGGCACCTTACCTGGCAAAGAACAGATACCATTTTCCTTTTGTCTACTACAGATACTTTTGTTGAGATTTTTTTTATCCTGGCTGAGACTTTTTGCTAAAATACAATGGAATGTTTATGCCTAGAGACAAATGTCTTCTTTCCATGGTAGGTGGATATTACACCACAGATATTACACTATAGGTCTCAGTGCAGGGAATGTGCAAAAAGAGGTGGAGGAATCACATGAACTGGTTGGTTTAAACATAAATACTGACAGATGTAGCATACTTGCTCTGAATGGGAAAAGGTCACTGACAATCTAGATAATAAGAGACTTTATGAGCAAGGGGCTAGGGACTTATCCCAGGCACAAGGCCTGGGTTCTGTTCCAAGAATCAAGTTTGAAACTGGTTTTTGCTGTTGTTGTTTTGTTTTTAAAGACAGTTACAGCAAGATACAATGTACTTCTGTCAAATCAGAAAGGCTGGTGTCAAATGATCCCATCACTGTGAACACTCACAGGTGCTTTTCTTCCTAGAGAGCCATTGCTCAGAGAGAGACAGAGAGAGAGGGAAAGAGAGAGAGAGAGAGAGAGAGAGAGAGAGAGAATAAAGTGTCCTTGGTTTCTTCTCAGTGCTCACTGATTTTTATGAGGTTCTGTGATGGCTGGGGAAAGGAGGGACTGCCTTATTTCTATAAACAGCTCTATCCTTAAAAAAATAAAAAATAAAAAAATAAATCCCAGATCTTGCTTCTCAGTCAGTACTGGGCTCCATGGCTAAAGGAGTTGGTATCAAACCAGTGTTTCCTCTGCTTAATGACATCAAGGGAGGGCATCTCTGCAGAGAATGAAAAGGTCCCCAATCACACTGCAGCGACACCACCACTTCGTTATAACTTGGGAATCCATCCTTTTGAAGGTCAGCTTTCCTTCTTCCTTTCAACACACCGACTGCCAGAGAAAAGCCCTGAACTGTAGTACGTAGAATGGTGGATTCCTTCTCCTTGTGAAATGAATTCAAACGTCAGAGAGAAGAAGGAAAAACACTAAGGTGAAGAAACGAAATTTGACCTAGAGATTTCTTCATGGTGAGAAGAGGAACTGTTTGGATTGGCCTTAGTAAATTTCCTGGCATTTGGTGATATAGAAAATGTTGAATTAACTTATTATTATTATTTTTTAAATTTGTGAATCCATTTAACCACAATCCTTCAGATTTACTAGGAGTAAAAAAAAAAAATTACACAGACAGATACAGTGTGATATGTATGCTGATGTGGAAATACAGAATGTGCTTCTCTTAATTACATTTGAAAAGTTACTATAAATACTGAGCCTGCTTATTGCTGTGTTTGCATCCTGTAAAGGTGTTAGATATGGGGAAATGTGTTATGTCTGGCAAGAAGGTCTAAAGTTATGATTTTTTAGATAGTACTTTAATAAAACACACGGCAGAGCTATGAACATTTAAAGGCCATCTCTGCATCACAAACAGCATTTCAGAAGGGTAACACAGGAGTACTTAAAACATGCTTAACCTCCCAAACAAGGAAATAAAGTAGTCAGCAGGCAGGAGAGGAGTGGGTAGGCACTCTAGATGCCTTTTCTGCCCCTGAGAGCTCCAGGTCCTCTGTGTCCCTCCCACTGAGGCACCTTCAGGACCTCCCAATGAGGCCTGCTCTCCTAAGCATAGCACAGCCACCTGCTCCCCAGGAGGTGGGCCCTGCCTAAAGGGCTGTGGCTACTCTAAGGCCATTGAGTGGGTCTAATGTCTTCTCTGTAAGATGACAATGTGACAAGCTTTGTCACCTGAAAAATACAACAAACAGCAGTTTTGCAAGTGTCCCGGGTAAATGACATTAAATGGGTACCTATCTGGTTTGCCGCATTCATCTTTTTGTGTAATTCAAGAAAACAGTGGCTTGGTTAATACAACAGAACGCCCACGGTCTATGTGAAGCGCTCTCTATGTGAAGTTGCTTGCTTTTTCTGTGTGTAGCCATTTAAAACACTGGTTTAATGTCTGGAAGATGCAAAAACTGAGCATTAAATGTGTTTTATTTTAAATATTAACAGGGAACCCAGTGGCCTCAAAGAAGACTTAAGTTATTCTGACATTAAATTTTAAGTATGATTCAAAACGAACTAAACAGAAATGCTCTAAGCTTTGAACCTTGTCATATTGGATTTTTTTTTATTAAAATAAAAATGCCTGAACCTTTTTATTGTCCCAGCTCCACAATGACAGAGTAAATCTCTTACTTCCAGGCATCTATGAATTCTTTACATCATTTCTTGAGAACCTGCTTCCCTGTCTCCCAGGATTGAGGGGTTCTGGTCATGAATAAGGAGAGCAGAGCCTGGTGTGTAACACTCAAGCTTTCAAACAGGACAAACAGGAGAATCCAAGCTCTTTACCCAGGAATTCGATGATTTGGGGCAAATTTGTTTTAAGTTTTGGATTTCATCATTTCCCTCATTTTAAAAATAGTGGTACTATCTATTTTATAGATCTGTCTTAAGAAATGAGTTGAATAAAATATGCAAAGTTCTTCTCACGCTCACCTGTATGAAGCAATACTCCTATGGATATTGCTATTCATTATTAACAATAGCCTTATACTAATTAGGTTTGATACAGAGTAGAATAAAAAAGTATAGAATGCTGGCTCTCAAACCTTTTCTTTGATTACATCCTTATCATTTTCAAAGATAGAGTTCCATATGGTATCCTATGGACTTGAGGTAAACGCTCAAACAATATATTTAAATTCTATAGCATAATACATATTCTTTTTTCATGAAAGTAGAATGAAACATCTTAATGAAACCAAAGATTTTTATTGCAGCATGGTTGTTTCCGGCATGGTTTGGAGCAATCATCTTGTCTTAAAGAATATTGTCTTTTCATCACCTCCAACCCCTCAAATGGAAGATCAAGCTTAAGCAGAATCTTGAAAGATATGTCTACTAATAGGATGCATTTATATGTACTAGCTGTGAAATGTTGCTATGGCCAGTGGCCAACTGGCTCAGGACTTGAAAAGATCATACAATGGCTGAGAGACATAAACAGGAACTTTGGGAATGGAACAAAATAGTACTTGTTGATCATAACACAGGCCATATTACGGAATGCATCTTCCTTCTCTCTTAAAATGTCTTAAAACCAATCGGTGGTTAAAGAATAGCCAGCTGTCAGGTTGAGTAGAGTAAAATATGAGGTGACCTTTCACATACAGAGTTGTTATAAGTAATGACCATTCATCATATTTTTCAAAATAACGAGGAGAGTATCTTGTCTTTTTACACCACCGAGAAACAGTAAATGTTCTCAGTGTGGAAAATGCCACTCATCCTGATTTGACTATCACACAGTGTCTACATGTATTGAAGCCTCACACTGTATGCTGTTGTGTGTGATCAGAAACAACAGAAAAGCAAGGAAGCCTGCACTTGTCTATTCAGGATTCCGTTCCTTTGCCATCATTGTTTTATTTTCCATTTCTCTCTCTCACTTTCATCTTCTTTTAATCTCAACTCACAGCTTAGAAAAACATCAGAAGAATTCATTCACATAAATGAAGGGCCAAACCAATATACAGACCCACAAGCTGCAGGGTGGCCTTTTCTGTGGACACAAGGAGTTGGTTGTGGAGAAATGCGACTGGGAAAATAAAGTATTCCCAGCTACTTAAGGTGTCAGCCCAAGCAGAGGCTAAAGAGAAGTCATTTCAAGGCCTGGAAACTCTTTCTAGGGTGTCTTCATTGTGCGTTTAAGATCTGGGTGTATATATATTTTTAACCTTTAACGTGACATGGGGAGCCTAGCGAGTCAAATGAGGAAACGCCAAGTCTCCGTAGCATCTGTGGGCTGAAGGCTATTAAGGAAGGCTTACACTGCACATGAGCAGAAGGACTTGCCTCTCCTAAAGAATCAGGCTGTAATCCCAGCATTCAGGGAGGCAGAGGCAGTGGATCTCCATGAGTTCCAGGCCAGCGTGATCTACAAAGCGAGTTCAGGATAGCCAAGGCTACACAGAGAAACCCTGTCTCAAAAAAAAAATAGGGTTGATTTCCTCATTCTTTCATTCTTCACATTGACAGCGTAAAGGTTTTCTCATTGTTTTCATGTTTTCTTTTTAATTGTTGATAAGCTCTATAGAATAAAACTAATTTACAACAGAAAATGGACAGACAGCCAAGAAATAGTCTGGAGAGCAACTGGAACACAACAGATACTCTGTCTAAATTGGAAGGCAAATAAAAGTATATGACACATGGTTGGGGCTGTTCAGTTCCTGAGCTGCTTGAGGGCAAGTCTGTAAGAATGGCTTAAGCCATAGGCGCCTCTCTTCCAAGCTCTGTCCTTCTGAGCTCTGGGGCTTTTCATTCTCTCTGCATCTCATTAAGATAGCCATTACCATCCAAACGGCGGTCCAAGGAGATGACTGCTTCAGTGGTAAGCCTCCCAGAGTTTTGGTCCTGTTCCTGTTTGGAAGGAGTTCACTCAAAGAACAGAAATGAAATGGCATCTCTGTCACTATAGAGACATCTAATGTCACAGGTAAATAAAAACACATGTAAAAATACTGTTTCTTGAAATCTGGAATTTTGTTTCCATTGCAGTGGAACAGAATGGTATTTCATATGGTTGAAACTTTTACCAACAAGGAGTATAAAATTAAATTATAGTGTGATCAATTATAGGGTATTTCCCAAATGTTGTATCTAAACTCATAGCTCTCAGGTTATTGCTTACATGGTGAGCTTTAACTGCAGAATGTTGAGAGAATGCAATCCCAAAAAGCCTTTGAATTTCAACTCGACCTCAGTTCATCCAAGGTTTCAATTTTTTTATTGTTTTTTTTTTATTAGAATCAGATGTCTTCCTCATCTGCATAACACTGTGACATTTCATTTAAAAATCCAATTCAATTAAGCATGTCATCATGTAATTCAGTAAATCCAACTGTTTCAGAAGAAATAAGGAAGTTTATTTAAGCTTGAGCAAGTGAAGCCAAAAATTCTACAGCAATCTGTAACCAAGCCTTCAGGGCTCTGAACTAACCTACAAACCCTGCCCCATCTTTTCACTTATGTGTCTATTTCTCCAGACTATGGACCTTGAGTGGGCAGTGGGTAGCACCCTGAGTAGCCCATCATTGTAATATGTCAGGATCTTGAAAATACTTTATCTCTCATCCCAAGGCCCTAGAAAGTATGCTTAAAAAGTTTCAAACTAACAACTGATTTTCTATCATCTGTTTTATGTCTTTCCCCATCTCCATTCCACAGCCATGGTCCTCCTTCGCTCATTGATTTCCTACCTCTTGGGCGATTTTCGCTGCTTCCTAACCTGCCTTTATCCCAGCTTGGCAGACAGAACTGTCCTTCCGTGCAGTTCTGATCATGCAGCTTTCTGCAGACACCTGTCAGATTAGCCATAGAATGAATTCCAAACTACGCTATAGTCTCAGGAGTCTTCCCCAGCCTGGCTCTCTCCCCGACAACAGCCCCCCTTTCTATCGCAGCACCTAAGCGCCTGCAAGGTTGAGCTCAGGAAGAGGAAAGGACTCGTTTAACTAACTGTTTCAGAAGGCTCAGTCCGTGGCTGTTGGCTCTTCTGGCTGGGTCCTTAGCGGAGGAAGTTGCCCACTTCATGTCCCCTTGGAAACAGAGAAGGGGATGAGGGGAGAGGAGCCTAGAGACCAACCTTTTTACCACGCAAGCCTTTATGAAACATTTATCCAAACCATCACTACCTCTTTGACAACGTTAGAGCAGTAACCACGCTTCTCAAACATAAGAGTTGACAGTTGACACTACGTTTCCTTTTGCTGCAATGTTACTTCAAAAGTTTCTTGTAAAAACCCTACTTAAGTTTGAGAATCAGGTCAAATACTTTTTTTTCTTATTTAATCTTCCCTGGCTCTTATGGCAGAAAATGTTTTCCTCTGTCCCCCCTCCTAACATTTGATTATTCCTTTCCCCTCCCTCCCTGAGTGATTCTGACACAACATGATATACAAGTGCTGAGACTAAGAAGAACATTTTCTCAGCAACATTGAACCTCCTTCCTTGAGGCACTGATTGTTTGCTTTAGAGGGTTACAGTGCAGTTTTCTCTGTTAGCTGTGTGTTACGCTGTACAGTTGCTGAGGTCCAAGAGGACATACATAAAGAGACATGCCACCAAAAAACAAAAACAAACAAAACAAAATCCCCAAAATAAAACACAATATTTTCATTCTCAAATCTCAGCAAAACTATAGCGATCCATGTAACTGAGATGCTCTTCCTTTGCAGGGTCCTGGAAGGGGTTGCATCATTTGTTTTTAACTTTTCTACTTTATGATTTTGAGTGTTTGGGATGCATTTAAGTCTGTGTACCCATGCATGTCTGCTGCCCACAGAGATCAGAAGTGGAGGTTAGATCCCCTGAAACTGGAGCTACAGCTGGCTACATGCCACTGTATGGATGCTACCAATCGAACCTGGGTCCTCTGAAAGGGCAGTCAGCACTGCTGCGCTGTCTGTATCTGTAGGCTCCATCAGTTTGGATGGTCCTTCTTTAATGTCTTCTCTTCTTCAGACTCGGCCAAAAAAAGCATCTTTCTATATCTTATTATAAATATATAAAGTCCATATGAAAAAAAAATGAGAAAGAAAAGAGACCATGTGTTGCAGAACAGAGACAAATCCCTTTCAGGTGGTAGAGTTAGAAGTAGCTCACTCATGAATTGACTTTGAAACTTTAAGGGTTGTAAGACTTGTAATAAATATAAGCAAGTTCATAAAAACAACAACAAACAAACAAACAAAACCCAAACACCTGCACCCCAAGCGTCTCACACCCTCGTCCACACATCTTTAGGCAGCTATGATCTCGTCCTGCAGACATACAGCCCAGACAGGCTCCAGGTCCTCCAGCCCTTCATCTGCTGGCAAGTTCCTCCTTGTCCCTCCAGCCTAGTGGACACATCTGCTTTTCTCCTCCTCTCGCCTAGAGCCATCTGGCCTCCTTCTTCAGCATCCTTTTGGAGGTAGCTTCTCCTGACACAGAAGACGGAAGGGAACCCTTCTGAAGGATCCCGCTGTCTTCAGTAAGTCTTGAGAAAGCTGGATTGATTCATCCTTTCATGTTGACAGAGCACTGATTTATTCTTGGCACTTTATGTCAATTTCTGTGACCTGCATGCACTCGTTTGCATAAGTTACTGGCACTGGAGTGTTTTTTAACACAAGCAGCAGTATGTAAACTATTTTTTTAAGTTAGGAATATCTTCCCCGGTGCATTTAAAGGCCAGTGAGTGCCTCAAGAGTTGGTTCCATTGACCCCTTGCTGCCCTCTAGTGGACTGCTGGCTTATCCCCTAGTTGAATGGAAGAAGTGGTAGCTACTAGGTAGAAGCTCTAATCCGTTGGATTGGATTCCAGAGATAACTGTGCTACAGAGGTCAGCAAAAACAAAAACAATTTGAAAGGCCAGTTACAGCAAGTTCTCCTTCATATGTGGAAACTGGGAAGATAAATCATGAGGAAGCAGAGAGGAGACTGGTGGTCGCTAGAAGCAATGGAGGAGGCGGGCTTCAGAATGCTACCCCAATCCAGTGAGATGCTCCCCATTGTCCGAAGCAAGGGGGCCAACTGCAGCTTACATAAGTTTGCTACACATAATATCAAAAACCACAGGAGGGGAGCTTAAAGATTTTCTATGGAAAGAAATGATGGTCATATAATGCAAACAATAGCTACTTTTCATGCTGTGCCTTTCAAGGGAAGAGGCAGAAAACTGAAACATTACAGATGTTATTCTGGTAAGAGGAAGGTATGAGAAGTCTCTGCTCATGGTCTCAAGAGGATGTTACCCATTTGAAGGTTAAATCCAAGTGAAAGGTATTGAGAAAGCTTGATTAATATGCCTGTCTCTAGAGAACCCATCCTTACACAGAATGACTGATGGTCTAAAAATAAGCCAGGAGACAGGACATTGCTCTCTTCAAAGCCAGTTTAGCTGACAAGCATGTGAGCACCCATTGGCCGGCACATAAAGCTTGGGAAAGGTTCACAGGTTACTCTGTGACGTGCTGGCCTCCAAACAGAACTTAGAAACAGGCATTGATTCAAAAGCTTGGATGATACCCTGGCATTAAGAGAAAAATCAGCCAGTACTTGAAGAGCGGGCAGGCTTAGGATACTTTGGTGTGCCTCGATATCTGAGAACTGATAAGTACATAGATCTGTTCCCCTCCCCTCCTTAATGAAAGCAGCCACATTTAAACAATTATCTGCTTTTATGTGTCTGGGTGTTGTGCCTGTATTTATGTCTGTGCACCATGTGTATGCGTAGTGGCTGTGGAGGTCAGAACAGGGTGTCAGGTTCCCCTGGGACCGGAGTTACAAATGGCTGTGGGCAGCCATGCGGGTGCTAGAAACTGAAGCTGGGTGCTCAGGAAGAGCAGCTAGTGCTTTTAACTACCGAGCCATCTCTCCAGCCCCAATAACCACAATTCAATGCTACCAAGTCGACAATACCCCAAACCCAAAATTATAGAGAAAACAGAAAAACAAAACAAAACCCAAACCAACTAAACCCATAGTTACTGAAACAAGGTCCTACCAAGAGGAAGCCGTTGGGTCTGTTCAGCAGACTGCAAACTTTCTATTCTGCAATGGGGTTTTTAATAAGTTATGACAAAAACTCCACAAAGACATGTGCTTTCCTTTCCCCACCAGTGACAAGGAAGTGTCTGGAGAGACCTTATCATCATACACTCTGTTCTCTTACATCTATTTAAAAGCAGTTCCTAAATTGAACACCAAGCAGGTAAGCTCAGTTCCAGAAAAGGCTATTTTAGTCAGAGCTGTGAAAGTTGATGCTGCCCCCTCCCTGGTCTTGCAGCCCCCAGCCCCCAGCATGCTGAAATTCTCCTGTGTTCAGCAGCCACTCTAGAGCTAAAACGGTGCATGGTTGGAAGCTTGCATCTATTTAGGACTTCTTTTCTGCCAGGAAAAGTATTAGCCAGATTACATCTATTTTTCTCTTGCAGAACTCAGGAAACCAAACCCAATAGTTTTAGTGAGCATTACTAACTATATTGTATAGGAGAGGATACAGCTGATCAGCAAAGAGAAATAATTTTCTCATGGAGCAGGACCTTCCCAGCATCTATGGTGTCCTCTCCACCAGTCCAAAGCCTGCAAGCTCCACACTGTGTCCCTCATTCTTCTCATCTGTAAAAATTTGCTATGTGAAAACATCTCGTACTGTTTGATTGGAACTGAAAGACAGAAAACAAAACATTTGGACTTTTTATTTAGAAATAAAAATGACTGCACAAAGGTGGCTGGAAATACATTCTGAGTGGTGATTTCAAACAGAGAGTGACACTTCCCAGGGGCCATAGAGTGCTCCGCTGGTGGTGGGAAGTGATGCCAGAACAAGTTGTACTTTCCTACCGGGCTCCCCGGTAACGGTAACTGTTCACGACTGGAGCTGAATTCAGGCCAGAGCATCACCCAGGGGTCTGCCGACACCCCTGGGTGACAGAGTAGAAAAGAGGTTACTGAGTAACAGGAGCAGCATAGTGCCTGTCTCTGGGCAGAAATGGTTTCCAGATTCCTGTTTATGGCTATGTGACCGCCTGCCCCATCATGTCCTATAGCTGGATGAGGAAAAGGAAAGGAAAGGAAAAAGGAAAGGAAAGGAAAAAGGAAAGGAAAAGGAAAGGAAAGGAAAGGAAAGGAAAGGAAAGGAAAGGAAAGGAAAGGAAAGGAAAGGAAAGAGAAAAGGAAAGAAAGGGAAGGGAAAAGGAAAGAAAGGGAAGGGAAAGGAAAGGAAAAGAAAAGGGAAAGGCAAAGGCAAAAAAAAAGGAAAAGGAAAAGGAAAAGGAAAGAGGTTGATTTATAAATGTGAGAAGCTAGTGACAACTAAATTCAATACCAGTCAGTGTCATAATCATTATTTCATTTATTGTTCAAGGTATAGTGTAGCTGCTGTCATTACTTCAGTCACACTAGAGGCCCAGATAAGGTCGCCAGCATCCTCCCCCCGAAAGCCGCCCTGCATTCTCTGCCCACACTCCTCTTCCTATTCAAGCACTGCGTTCCTGCAGTGGCGCTTTGGCTAGAGCGAATGGGGTTTCCTGGGAATGCTCCTGAGCAGATGTGTGGCTCTAATTAGGAAAACATAAATTTGTGGCGATAACAATCCACATGTTTCTCCACTGTAGCCAGCCAAGCTCGGCATCTGTGTTTCCTGTTTGTTTAAAGCAGAGTTGGGCTGAAAGTCTTTGAGAGGAATTTGACATTATCTATTATGCAAAGAAGAAAATGGTTAAACCATTTGGAAACTTTTAAATCCTAATCCTCAGAATTATTTATGGTCATCGTAAAGACGAAAACTGAACACACTCTCACACACATGTACACATGCACATACACACACACACAGGTACACATACATCTCCACAGGCAGAAACACACACAGCACACACGTGTGCATACACACAGTACTTGAGGCAGTTACTGTCCTAAGGCGTATTTGTAAGAAATTGTTTTTGTTGTTGTTGTTGTTGTTGTTTTTGCCATAGGCCCTACAAAAGAATACCAGTATCTGCTATCACCTGTGTGAAAATACAGGGCACCGGCTGATCTTTCACAAAACCAAGCTTCAATTCCCAGTATCCCGTGATTCACAACTGCCAGGAACTCCATTCCCAGGGGACCTGATGCCCCTTTTACGCCTCCCCAGGCTCCTCCTCCAGCACCGTGTCTGCCTGCATGCTGCCATGCTTCCTGCCATGCTGAGAAGGGACCGACATCTGAAGCTGTAAGCCAGCCCCAATTAATGGTTTCTTTTATAAGAGTCGCCATGGTCATGGCGTCTCTTAGAGCACTGGGACAGTAGGAGCCGGGGAGAGTGTGCACATGGGGATAGTTGCCTATGGTGAACGGGCATCAGATAACCCCGGAGCTGGAACTGCAGCCAGCTGGTGACCTGGGTGTTGCAAACCAGACTTGGATTCTCTGCAAGAACACTATGTATCCTTAACGTCTGAGCAACCTCTCACCCCCTGGACGTGTACATTTTATATGACCGCAGGCAAGTTTGCTGTATCACCAGCATCACCACACAGGAGAGCAAAGGCTTTGACATTTTTATAGTTGTGATGTCACTAGCTTCCAGGAGTTTGTAATTATTTGTCTGTCACAAAGAGAAATGTCATTTATGGTGCATGGCTATTTTAAATTATATTTTTTTTCTTAAAACAAAAACAAATTTTAGAAGATTCAATATTTCATCTCGATTAGTCCCGTCTTCCAAAATCTAAAATGATGCCTGGCAGCATCCCATAGAGATGGAGAGATGGGAGCATTCACGCACTTCTGTAGACAGCTGTGAGCTGAGGCGTGGGCAAAGAAGGAGCTGCTGCTGGTGCTGCTGGGCCCTCAGGTGGTCTGAGTCACATCTCCTTAACAGCACTCACCCCAACTCAGTGCTGAGGTTGTATTTGTAGAAAGTGGGTTATGAAGCAATGAGTCAAAAGGAGCACATAGTTTCACAATGTGATGAGAGTGTCTCAAAGCTCAGCAGACCCAAACACTCTTGGGTGTCATGATTTGAGTGACAAATGTCCTCTGCAGGCCCCTGTCTTTGACTACTGCCTCCCAGTTGTCAATTCTGTCTCAGGAGCTCTCACTTTGAGGAGATGGGTCTTTGCTGGGGGAAGCACGTCACTGGGGATGGGCTTTGAATGTTTGAATGGCCTAACTGAGCTTCCTGATCTCTCTCTCCTCTCTCTCCCTCTCCCTCCCTCTTTCCATCCCCTTCTCTCTTTCTTTCCCTCTCTCTTCTCTCCCATCCTCTCTCTTCTCTCCCGCTCTCTCTTCTTCCCTCCTTCCCTCCTTCCTGTGGATGAGATGGAATCAGCCAGCACCATGGCCCTGCCCCTGCTCGTGCACCTTCCCTGACTATTGCCATGCCTTCCTCATGATGGACTCTGTATTCTTGGAACTGTGAGCTAAAATAAGCCCCCTCTCCCCAAAGTTACTTTCTGTCAGGGTATTCGATAACATTAACAGAGAGGTGGCTAAAACATTTAGTATCAGGAGACCATGACGTCCACAAGCATTAGTTGTCACTTTCTTTCTTCAACATTTTTTTAATCATTTTTCTTTTACTTTTTAAATATGCACACAGGACATGTGTGTGGAATGTATGTGTTCATCATGTGTAGGTGGGGGTGTAGAGACATTCCGTGGCAGAGAATAACTTCTGGTGTAAGTCCTTCCCTTCCACTTTCTTTAGGGTCTTGCTTTCTCCCGCATCCACAAGGCTTGAGAGTTTCCGGGACTCTCCCATCCCTGCCTTCCATCTCCTCACAGAGGTAATGAGATTATAGTTGTGTTCCTCGGTTCCCAGCTTCCATGGGTTCTGGGGATCTGAGTTCCTGCCTTTATATTTGCACATCAAGTCATTTATTTATCCACCCACAGATCCACCTCCTCAGCCCTTAGTCATAGCTTGCTGAGGTGCAGTGGACAAGATGCTTCTTGGCTTGCAAGTCAGTTTGGCCTTGGCAGTAGGAAGGGGGGTGGCTCTCATAAGAACATAACTCGACAGCACATAGGGTGCAGGGGGCACAGAAACTTTGTTGAGTTCCCAGTAATGATTGACATTTTAAATAACATCCTGAATTGAAGGTACCCATATAACAAGAATTCAATAACCTCAAAATCCACACTTAGAATGTAATCCAATGGCAGCATATTAGGTCTATTATTATTATCATTATTATTATTATTACTATTATTATTATTCTTAATTGATGCTACAGCTGTTTAGCCACAGCTGTGGCATTTCACTCCTGATGGGCTGCAATCCTGACCTAGGAGCTTTGGCTACTGGCTAAGAAGAAGACCTTCAGTATCTCTCTGCAGCCAGAAGATGTCTGCAGGGCTGTGGGCTGCCATGCCCATCCATGAAGACTAGATAGAGGAAAGACACCAAGACACGTCCTTCCACCAGGGAGCCGTCAGTGAAGGGCTTCCCTATCCTGTGACCCTGTGGTGATTCCTCCCTGAATATTTCAGAAGTGTCCTCCACCCCCTTCTGTAACCCGCTATCAGTTGCATTCTTCTTCTTCATGTGCATCGTGTGCTGAGTGTGTGAGTGTTCCTGTAGTGTATATACACATATACAGGTGCAGATATGGAGGTCATGTGTGCTGTGTGAGAGCGTTCCTGTAGTCTATGTGTGCACATACAAGGGCAGATATGGAGGTCAGGGAACCAACATTAGGTATCCCTTGACTGTTCTCCAGCTTAATGTTTGAGAAAGACTGTGCCAATGAACCTGGAGCTCACTTGTTGGCTAGACTGGGTAGCCTGTGAGCTCCTGCTCTCCCACAATCCTATGTACATCTACCTCACCCACTCCACCCCTCCCTCAGCACTGGAGTTCTCCTGTGCTTCCACACCTAGCTTATTAAACTCAGGCTCCAGGATCCGGACTCTGGACGAACCTTGTGTGGAGTGACAACTACTTCAGGGACTGAACCAGCCCCAGCTCTGTCGCTACCACTTGTAGCCAGTATTTTAATGAAGGCAATGGCTGAGATCTACATTACCCCCACCCCCCGAAACCCGCATGTTCACATGAACAACTCATACAAGGGCCTTGCTCCGAAAATAACAGCCAAGTACCAGCAAACACTTACACAGCATTTCTATCGCTGCTATTTCCTCTTCATAACGAAGGGAGCCTGAGTACTACCTGGGTTTACTCCATCAAACAAGGCTGACCTTGAACCCATCTAGGTTTTGCTGTGTGTGTTGAGAGGCATTGGCTTTCTCTCTCATGCTTGTGAGGTGAGACAAGTTTCTTTCTCTAAAAACTTTTCTTTCTGAGCCAGTCATTCTTGAAGCTTCCCTAGGCTACATCATATAGTTACACATATCTTGTCATCTCTGGAATGCATCTACAATTTATAAAACATCCATTGTTCCTCTAAACAGAAACCCAATATCTGGCTAGTACTATAGAGTGGATTGCATATCCTTTCTACTTTCTAGATTTTATGATTGGGGCAACCAACCTTACTATGTTTTTTCTACAACAGGAGCAGACATGACTTCAAAGCCACTTTACAGCCTTCCGTATTAGACATTGTGCAGACAGACCTCACGTCCTCCATGGATCCTCCATCTTTCCTCAAAGCTTTCTTATCTCCAGCAGAGCTTGCCTGCATTCCTACTGGAATACAGGATAAAAAAAATTTAAGAACTCTCAACATCGCATGTTCCTAGAAACAGCAAGAGTTTCTGTAACTGCTTGGAGCATTTGTGTTCACTAAAGAGAGATGGAGATATCCCAGGGTGCTTAGCTCTTAAACCACGCATCAGTTTCAAACATAGTTTAAGTCTTCCGTCCAAGCAGCCTTTAAATTGAGCCACTTACAGACTAAGGCAAGTAGTTTCCTCAGAAAGTCCTGTAGAGGGCAGTGTGGGTGTGCAGTCTGTGCTTTTTCCACACTGTCACAACCCAGGCATGAAAAGAAAAGGGCCATCTAAGAGTCGAATTATTTTATTAAGGATACCTAGATTATTATTCTTATTTTAAAGTATCTTATACATTATTACCATGCCATTCCTTTAACAAACACTCTCTTCACTCTAGCACCATTTGTGTAGACTATTCTGATGATTGTATAAAACACTAAAATTGATTTGGTTTTAAACTCCAGCTCTGAATGGTGCTCAATCCCAGGCTACTGAAAGGTCATTACATAGCTCTTTCTGTTTTTCTTTTTTGTTTGCTGTGTCCTTGGTGTTTCGTTTTGCTCAGTATGTGCATAGAAAGATTGAGCACAAAGAGGCCAAGATTGCCTCACAGACTTTTTCTTAAAAAATGTGTATTAGATCCATTGTCCTTGGAAAACATTTAATACTGTCGTGTTTTGAAACCAAAGTGAAACTCAAACTTATGGTAACACATGACAAAATCAAAGAGCTTACATTAGACATAGATTAGCTCCTTGCTTTAGGCATTTCTTTGAACATGGAAGAACAGTTCTATCACTGAGCAGGATGGATTTAAATGAAGGGAAGCCACAGCCACGCCATGGCCATTTGTACCCAGTGGTAAAGAGGTGCAACCTGGATCTGGCCACACAGAAACAAAGTCCTGGAGACCTGCATTTCTGCATTCCCATTGAGACAGACCATGTGGGTTCCCTCCAAACAGGTCACTTCCTAGAGGCCGGGCGAGACACCGGGTGGCTTCCCCACCCCGTGGCCTACTGGGAGCTCAGAGCACAAGATGGGATGCTTTTAAAAAAAATAAAGTTTTATGATGGGTGGAGAAAAACAGTCAATCCAAATATCACAAGGAAAAGCACACCTCCTGAGACTGGATGGCTCAGAAGCTGGTTGGTGGGTCTACAGGCTGGCCTGCTGAATCTGGAGAACAGAAAGTAGGGAGGCCCAGGCGGCATAACACAGGTTAGTATCTGAGTCACCAAGGGGGAACGTATGACAAAATGGTTGTTCTAGGCCAGCCTGTCTATTCCTGCAAAGTGGGCACCCGGTTGCTAATCCGCATGTTTGCCTGGTCTTGTCCACTTGAGCAATACACACAGCGAAAATCCAACAGCACCCACATCACTGCACCCACTGACTCCCTTAAACAACCCTGGAAAGTCTCCAAGCCTACAGCATAACAGAACAAGTCAAAAATTCACAAAATGGCCCTAGGCTTCGCCTGCACACTGACTGTGTCCACTTGTCAGCTTGCTGAGTTTCTAAGACTCTCAGGCTCCAAGGGAAGGATCTACATTTGTGAAAACTAGTACCAGAGTGTCTAACCTTGAAACTGGCTAGGTATTGGGCTAACCTGTGGAACTGATGATGACTTCTAAAGGACCCTCAGGGTGCTACCTCAGAGAACAGCCCTATGCGCTGCTGCTTACACTGCTGCTGTGTGGCCAGTCACTTCATTGTCCAGTTCTTCATGACAGTGATGGCTATGCTTTGTTTTCCTCTCCTACTTCCCAGACCAGGCAGCATGCCAACAGTACCAAATGAACACTCAAATTTGCAGCCCCACCCCTTTCTCCCTTTACCGGAAACTGAGGCACTTTAATTGATCACGACAGCTACTTTACCAAGAAAAGTACCTTGTTTTAAACTCACATCCACATTTAGGCAGTGTGTAGAACCAATGGTGGAAAAGCCTGAGGATGCATGAAGGACTCTGGAGCTTCTAAAAGGAAAGCCCTGTTTTGACTTGACTGGCTGTTTAATGGGAACTTTCACATGTGATATTCTGAGTCAGCTGGCTAATTCCTCGACTGATTATTGTGCACGTTAGATTTCTCTAAATTAAAAGCTTATACAGGTATGCATGCAAACACGTATTTTGAAAGATGCAACAGTCATTAAAAGAGTTTCTTTAGATATACAGATTTTAGTATGATTATCCTGTATTATATGTCTAATATCCACTTATAAGTGAGTATATATCCCGTGTGTCTGTCTGCTTCTGGGATACCTCACTCAGGATGATATTTTCTATTTCCCACCATTTACATGCAAATTTCATGAGTTCCTTGTTTTCAATTGTTGAGTAGTATTCCATTGTGTAAATGTACCACAATTTCTGTATCCATTCCTCAATTGAGGAACATCTGGGTTGTTTCCAGCTTCTGACTATTACAAATAAAGCTGCTACAAACATGGTTGAGCAAATGTCCTTGTTGTATACTTAACATCTTTTGTATATATGCCTAGGAATGGTATAGCTGGATCTTGAGGTAGCATTATTCCTAATTGGCTGTGAAAACACCAAATTGATTTCCAAAGTGGTTGTACAAGTTTACATTTCCACCAGCAATGGAGGAGGGTTTCCCTGTCTCCACATTCTCTCCATCATGTATTGTCACTTGAGTTTTTGATCTTAGCCATTCTGATGGGTTTAATGTGAAATCTCAGACTCATTTTGATTTGCATTTCCCTGATGACTAAAGACATTGAACACTTCTTTAAGTGTTTCTCTGCCATTCAATATTCTTCTATTGAGAATTCTCTGTTTAGTGCTGTACCCCATTTTTTATTTGGATTACTTGATTTGTGGCTGTTTAACTTCCTGAATTCTTTGTATATTCTGGATGTTAGCCCTCTGTCAGATATAGGGTTTTTGAAGATCCTTTCCCAATCCATAGGCTTTTCAGAAACTTTTCAGTTTCATGAGGTCCCATTTATTGATTGTTGATCTTAGAGCCTGTGTTGTTGGTGTTCTGTTCAGGAAGTTGTCTCTTGTGCCAGTGAGCTCAGGAGGACCCTGGGTAAGATGTTCAATCTTCATTCAGGAAGGCAAATAAGATAGACATCGGAAAAAGGTAAAAATAAGGAGCAAGAGAGGATCCTATCACAGAGGGCCTTTGAAAGACTACCCAGCAGGGTATTAAAGCAGATGCTGAGGCTCATAGCCAAACTCTGGGTAAAGTGCAGGGAATCTTATGAAAGAAGGAGGAGATAGAAAGACCTGGAAGTGTCTGGAGCTCCACAAGGAGAACAATAGAAGCAGAAAAATCTGGGCCTAGAGGTCTTTTATGAGACTGATACTCCAACCAAAGACCATTCATGGAGATAACCTAGACCCTCTTGCACAGAGGTAGCCCGTGGCAGCTCAGTGTCCAAATGGGCTCCTAGTAAGGGGAACAGCAGCTGTCTGTGACATGAACTCAGTGTCTGGCTCTTTGATCACCTCCCCCTGAGGGGGAAGCAGCCTTACCAGGCCACAGAGGAAGACTATAAAAGACAGTCCTAATGAGACCTGATAAGCTAGGGTCAGGTGGAAGGAGAGGAGGTCCTCCCCTATTAGTGGACTGGAGAAGGGGCATGGAAGGAGATGAGGGAGGGAGGGCAGGCGGGATTGGGAGGGGACGAGGGAGGGGCTACAGCTGGGATACAAAGTGAATAAATTGTAATATATAAAAAATTATGCTAAAAATAAATGGTTTTTTTGTTTTTTTTTTTTTTAAAAAAGGCAGAAGAGTTTTGAGTGACAGACAGTATCTGGGAAGCGCTGTAAATAGGACATGCACACGCCTTTGGTTACGAGTTTTTCTGATGTTCCGTTTGTCAAGGGTGCCAACAACACAAACAACAGTGTGGTTTGCTTCTAATAATATGGGGCAAGGGGTTGTGGGAGCAGTCAGTCAGTTTTTCAGCCCCAAGTAATTCATTCTCTGTCTTTCTCAACATTAGAGTGTCATTCAATAACTAATATGCTAACTACGCATTCTCATTGGATTTGGGGTTTGAGTGTATTATTCTTACTATTTATGTGACTCATCTCTTATCGATTTCATGCATGGACAAGGTAATGTTGTGACTAAAATTAAAAGTAGAATTTTAAAAACTCATGTATTCAGGGGTCATGAGATTTGGAGCCAAACAAATAGCCTTTTTGAGTCATATAAGCTAGCACCTTGGCTCTCCAGAGTTGAAATTTGATGCCAAATATGTTTAGCTCTTTTATTAGCAAAGATGTGTTCTGGTGCAATGTAGTGCTTGCCTGCCTGGGTGGCCATATATTGCAATTAGAATGCTGTCTGCCTTTGTTTCCAATTGTTCCTAGACGAACTTAAATTTCAAAACTATCTATGATTGCTTAGGGATTCACAACCTCTCGTTTTAATTGATGTGTGGAATTCCCAAACATGCACTGAATCTTTTCATAAACAGCAATTACTCATGACTACGGTCCCAGGCATCACCTAAGCCACAGCGTTTATAATATTTTATTAATTTAGGCGTCCCATGGAAATTTTCATGGATTCTTTACCATAAATATCTATATTTTGACAAGCCTAAGCAATGTGCTAAAAGCTACAAAGCTGGCTATTTGCTCATAAGTGGTCTGCAAAAGAGCAAGAACACATAGCAAAATTAAAACATTATTTTTGCCCTCTAAGCAACGTATGAGATGGTCTACAGTAATGCCACCCGGAGGCAGCTGACATCCTCTGAGCTCAGAGGCAAAGCAGGGCTGTACCTGGTAAGTCCTGAGATGGGAAAAAATGTGTAAAGGAGCAAGCAGGATGATAAGAACACAGAACAACACGTTATAAAGGCAACTCAACCAGATACCACTGCAGACCCCAGGGTCGTGCAGATCAGGGCTGACCCTGGTCACAGAGGTGCAGCTTGCTTTTTCTTATTCCACCTGCAGAATGAAACGAATTACGAACTCTACCCTAACGGCATTATTGTGAAAATCTGCCTAATACCCTGTTTCCTCTTGTAGATAGTTAATACGTTAAGGCAATTTGCACGCATATCTATTCTTATATGACTGTTTGCCCACGTGCCCACCATTTGCATATATGTGCATGTTTTATCCTCTTCACTCACATATACAGCAGCTAATCTGTTTCTTAGCCAACTCCGGTTCCCTGTTTCACTCTGCCCATGAGCTGAGTCAATCTTGTGCTTACGTGAATGGGCAGGCTAAAACAATCAGTATTTCTTGTTTTTATGCTCACACTTCTACTCTCTCATTCTCCCCCAGTTCCCAGGGTGCACGATGACAGAGAGACATCATCAATATCTCAGTTCAATGAACATCTACCTCTTCCCACAGAATGCTCACCCCTGGTCGGCTCCCTGCATTTGCATGTGGAGGACAGTGGCTTCCTCTCCACCCTGATAACCAAGTCCTGCCAAACAGTGGCAGATGGTGTCTCCCCTACAGATGCCTGCGGTCACATGGTAATTGGGCCAGCGTGCTGGCTCTTGTAGGGCAGATCTATTCCAGCCATTGACTTTTTCACTTCCTCCTCAAGTTTGGCAAACAGGACACAGACTCTTGACCACCGTCTCACTGTCCACAACCCTTTCATTGGAAATTGGTTTTTAAAGAGCAGACCTTTTTCATTTGGTTCTGGCCTTGAAGTTCGCCCTCAGGTGGTCGGAGAAAATTGTAGTTTTGTAAAATGCACCAAAAATATCACCAGGCAGGGAAGCAAGTTCTGTTTTTCTCTCAACTACTGGCCAGATTCCTATAGTTTCTCTCCAAGGGAAAGAGTGGGCTGGTCCAAGTGCAAAGGAACCCTCTCTTCTCTCTATCAGCACCCAGCAATTGTTTTGCTATCTAGTGTTGTTGCTCATTTTCAAGCCACACACACCATGTACGTGGGACCAGCCTGAACCCATAACGCCTAAAAAGCACAGTCCTGAAACAGCGTGTGCAGTCTCAGTGATGCTGATCTCAGCCATGCGCTTTCAGCTATCTTTTCAAATGACCACAAAGGCCTGGCTCCAGAGGTAGGTCAGTAGAGAGTGTCTAGAATGTTCAAGGCCCAGAGTTTGAGACAGACAGACAGACAGACAGACAGGAGACACCATGAGACTTTCGGGTATTTTGTTTAACTTTTTTTGAGATAGGGGTCCCATGTAGCCTGAGACTCATGGCAGAGTCCAGCCTTGAGCTCCATATTGTCTTGCTTCCTGACAAGCTTTGGAGTTCTAAGTGTGCGCCATCATTCGTGGTTGGATTGAAGGTGATTTTCTGGATTTTATCCCCCACTTTACATCCGAGTCAGTAAGACCACATCCCCAGGTTTTCCCTGCCAAAAGCCAGGACAACAGTGACTGTTACTACCTCACCCTCACTGACGTGAGTCGAATGTTGTTAAGTCTATTTTTTTTTGTTGTGCTAGGTGGGACATATATGTTTCTCTTTCTCTCTCTCTAGTGCTGAAGGGAAAAAGCCTTCCAGTGCTTTTCTGGTTTCTGGAGCTGTTTCTTAAAGAACAACAATGGCAGTGTGAAGGCACCTGCCTCTGCCACCTGCCTTTGACACTCTGCATCTGGAAAAAGCTGATATATCCTAAGGATTTGTTTTTAAAATAAAACAATAATACCCAGTATCTTCTAGCATCATGAAGTTAAAAGAATTTAAATTTGGCGAGCAGAGGAAATGCTCAGAAAGTTGCCTGTGACTCGTGCTGTTCTGCTCTCAGAGCGCCTGCGCTGTGGCATGGAGCAGGACTGCTGGGACACATTCAAAAAGAGCAATTACTCACTGAAGCATTCTCTGAACTGGGAGCAATGCTGTGTGCCTCGTGTTAGCAGGTGATGGCTTTGTAAAGATGCCTCTAACAATGTCCCTCCACCCACGTGATGGGAAGACAAGAAAAGCAAAGAACACTAGACTCTTGTTTGGTGGGAGGCAGAGTCTCATTATATGTGTGTTCCTGGATGGCTGGCCTGGAACTTGATATGTAGACCAGGCTGGCCTCAAACTCATAGAAACGTGTCTGTCTCTGCCTCCGGAATGCATGTGCCACCATGCCCACAATAATTGGCTTTTTATGTGGTGTGAGTCGTAAGCCAGCGCCCGGAACTTAAGGGTGAACAAATCAAGTAAAAGCAATTAAGTAAATTAGTAATTTTGATATTCAAAATTCCAAGCTAGAATTTTGACAGACAAATCAACTAATGATGGTTGGAGGTTGCTACTCTCCAGAGAAAGCTTTCTTCAAAAGGAGGTATTTAAGTTGGGGCTTGGGTAGTAAGAAAAATGCAGGAAACAAAATAAAATACAAAATAAGCAACAATGAAGACATGCCAGAGCACTGTAATGACTGGCACGCCATAAAATTGTCTATCCAAAAAATCTTGGAGCCTTTGGAGAGTCAAAAGCAAGCCAGTGAGGCTGGAAGACACTGGTAAGAATAGCAGCAGGAGTAGGGGTAGGTTCCACAGGACTTCCGGTTTGACATGGAGAGAGAGGTATGGAGGCTAAGTGTGAAGAAGGGAACGTGTGGAAACTTTTGTGCAGCTAGAGACTTACTGCAGATTAATTTAGGATGATCTTTTCTGGAATTACGATGAAAGGCGAATGCCAAGAGAATAAATGAAAAGGTCTAGGAAAGACAGGCCATGGCTCCCATGAGAATGAGGAGGCAAGGCTGGGTAGAAGACTGGAGGTGTCAGGTGAGGATGGCGGAATACAGTGGAGGCGGCAGGCGGGGATGACAGTAGATAATGGAAGCCTCCATTTTTTAGCAGAAGCAGCACCTACTGACTGAAAGACTGATTCTTCAGTCCTGAATTTTGATGTGCTGAGTTAATTATTCAATGAAAAAGACTGACCACTCAGCAAAGAAACTGTATAGAAAAACGTATGAGGAGACTCAAGCTACTCAAAGCCAAAGATGGTAGCAAGGCAGGGGGAGGCAGGCAAGAGGGAAGGGAGGTGAAAAGTCCAAACAGTCCTTCCAAATGCAGGGAGAAGGCATGTTATGAAAATCTGCCAATAGAAATCCAGGTGTGGCCTGGTCTCCAAATATGCCTTTTATCCTGGAGTGTGTAATAACATCAAAAGGCACTCCATGGTATTCCAAGCTTAGAGGGTGGACACACACATGAGGCAAAAATAGATGGCAAACATCCAAGAAGAAAACTACTGAAAAATAAAGAACTAGGCTTTTAAGAGGCATGCCTGGTCTTGTGCTACCTGCAGCTGACTCTGTCATGGGAAGAAACCTTCATAAACCCATTTACCCCATCTATGTGCTATTGGTATACAGGAGGGTCTGGTCCTGCAGGCTCAAAGCAGCAGGATCTCCATGACACAGGCCAACAACAGGGTGTCTGTGAGGAGTTCCAGCGAACATCCAGTACTGATGGTGCAGCAGAAGCCAGAGTCTCGAACCAGACCGATGACTCACTGCCACAAACATTTGCAAGTAAAGCTGTGTGGACCAAAGGGCACACTGTGTGAAACACTGTGACACACGGAAGCTTCCACAGTGAGATTTGTTTCCACACGGAGATTTCCACAGTGAGGAGGTTTCCAGGGCAGATATGAAGGCAAGGGGTTGGGGTGCATGATGTGAAATTCACAAAGAACAGATAAAAAGTTACAAAAAGACATACTCAAACAAAACAAAACAAAATAAGATAAAATAAAATGGGTAGTTCCAGCAGAGGACATTGCTGTGTTCAGCTTATGATGCTGGAACGGCTAGATGTCTACATATAGAAGAGACTGGGCTCCTTCTCTCTCTCTCTCTCTCTCTCTCTCTCTCTCTCTCTCTCTCTCTCT